>NC_083099.1:79450816-79761233 GCF_949774975.1 Lagenorhynchus albirostris | reverse complement strand
TTTAATCCATTTTGAGTTAATTTTTGTGTATGGTATAAGACAGTTGTCAAGTTTCATTCTTTTGCATGTGGCTCTTCAGTTTTCCCAACACCATTTATTGAAAAGGCTGTCCTTTCCTCACTGTATATTCTTGTCTCCTTCACTGTAAATTAATTGACCATGTGTGGGTTTATTCCTGGATTCTCTATTCTGTCCCACTGATCTATTTGTCTGGTTTTATGCTAATACTATATTGCTTTAATTGCTGTAGCTGTGTAATATAGTTTGAAATCATGAAGCATTATATCTCCAGCTTTGTTCTTCTTTCTCAAGAATGCTTTGACTATTTGAGGTTTTTGTGGTTCTATACAAATTTTAGGATTATTTGTTCTATTTCTTTGAAAAATGACATTGGAATTTTGATAGGGATTGCAGTGAATCCGTAGATTGTTTTGGGTAGTATGGACATTTTAACAATATTGATTCAATCCACAAGCACATAATATCTTTCCATTTATTTGTGTCTTCAACAATTTCTTTCATTAATGTCTTAGAGTTTTCAATATACAGGTCTTTCATTTCCTTGGTCAAATATATTCCTAGGTATTTTATTCTTTTCAGTGCAACTGTTAATGAGATTGCTTTCTTTATTTCTCTTTCTGATAGTTTGTTATTAGTATACAGAAATGCAAGAGATTTGTGTGCACTGATCTGTATCCTGCAACTTTACTGAATTGGTTTATTCTAACAGTTTTTTTTTTAATGGAGTCTTTAGGATTTTCCATATGTAATATTATGTCATCTGCAACCAGTGACAGTTTTATTTCTTCCTTTCCAATTTGGATGCCTTTTACTTCTTTTTCTTGCCTAATTACTCTGGCCGCCTTCTATTAAGTTTGATTTCTCTTTCTCTCAAGCCATTCAAGCCACTGAAAGGCAGAAAGAAGACATTCAGGACCACAATATCATGCCTCCATTTTTTCTCTCTGGAATAATGGAGGCAATAAAACTATATATAATTTTAAAGCAAAATCAATAGGATCCTTACCAATAAACCTTTGTACAGTCTCTGAAAATTCAATTTGAAAAAACATTTTACCAGTCATCCTACATAGGCACTTGGGAAAGTAGCATAAAATAGTCTATATCCTTAGGAAGTTTGGTATGTCAACTATGAAAATGTGCCTCTCAGATATCCCACTGCAGGAAACATTATTGACCAATGGTCCCAGCTGCTGAACTCTCAAAGCTATTCTCTTGTTTGGGGCCAAGCCAAGCTTCTCATGAGCTGTTCCCTGCCAATGACTCAGCATGGCAGACATATTTAATGAAGCTCTTTTCCCAGGAGACACTGGACTCCTCTGATGGTTCAACCTTGCACTGAAAAAAATCCAAAGTAAATAGCAGTTTGTAATACTTCAGAAGCCTAAAATTAAAACCAATAGAACTTAATTATAAGGAGTTTTAAAATTCAGTAAATGTTCTCATAATACATTATTTCATTTGATTCACACAATGTTGGAGTAAAAAGGGAGCACAATACTTATTGAGTTCTTTTTTTTTTTTTCTTCTTTTTTTTTTTTGCGGTACGCGGGCCTCTCCCGTTGCGGAGCACAGGCTCCGGACGCGCAGGCTCAGCGGCCACGGCTCACGGGCCCAGCCGCTCCGCGGCATGTGGGATCTTCCCGGACCGGGGCACGAACCCGTGTCCCCTGCATCGGCAGGCAGACTCTCAACCACTGCGCCACCAGGGAAGCTCCTTATTGAGTTCTTTTATGCACCAAACACTGGACTGGGGCATTGCTGTAATAACAGCATTCCCATTGTACACATGATGAAATTGAAGCTCATAAAGTTAATGGATATACTTAAGCTTACAAAACTAATAGTGGACCAAGGTCTTATTTCTCCTTTGTTGTCTCCAGAATATCATACAGAAAATAATCATATCCCTAAGGACTGAGCCCAGACATTCTCTCTCCTCACTCTCCAAAATGGTATATATTAAAGTAGGGCTCAAATTCTCTATTCACAACAGAACAACAGTGACACTTCACTTCACCCCTACATCCTAACTACAGAACAAATGAAACTAAGCAGGACACCTGAAACCTATGACTTGGTTCAAAGGAGAACTTACATTAATAGTTAATGAAGCTAAGATTACTAATTAATTAAAATGTAGCTTACTGATTTTCAAATTGGAAAAGCCAGCCCCAACAACCATCTGTAGCCTTTGGGATTGATTAATCTTCTCCCTGCTCTAATATCAAAGGTCTCCTACATTAGGTACCTAGCTGGACTCTACCCCTAACACCACAATAGCATTTTCTATCACAAGCACTTTCAAACTGGCCAACTGAAGTTGCTTAATTTTAGTTATTTGCCACAGTATGATGGGTCCAGAAGGAAAAAAGTATTCAAATTGTAAGTAAAACACTACTGAAATGAAACTTGTTACACCAGAAATTCTTTAAAAAAAAAAAAAGGTTCAGTATCTTAGATATAGTTTTCATGACTACAGTGCAGGGATAATTACTCTTGTTTTCTTTCTATCTCTGATCATTCTTTCTCTTCTTGTTTTTTCACCACAACAAACTGCCTCTCACTGACACCAGCAGGTTAAGCATGTTGGTTTATGTAATTGTGCAAGAAGATCCTATTCCACCTTTTCCTGAAAATACGTAATTATTTAATGCAAAATACATGATTATTTAATCCTAGGTAGCAGCTATGTAAAAATTACAAATGTGAAACTACAGAATTTTAAGTTGTCAGAAAAAATGCCTATTTTATGATAATCAAGAGAAATGAATCGGTCAATACACCAAATTTTATATTTTTGGAAACAGCTAACATTTAGCAAGGAGAACAAAGAATACTTAAGTTTCACAAAGAAAAGGTGATACACTGGAAAGAACTGAGCCTGGTGTCACACAGCCTGCCACGTTATAGCATTTAGCAGAAAAAAATAAAAAGAAAAACAAAATTATATAATAGCAACAGAAGCAATAAAATAAGCTTAATAAGAAATGTCAAAGCCTATATAAGTAAAACTCCTAAAAGATACAAAAGTAAACTTGAACAAATGGAAAGGCATCTCTTATTCCTGGATAAGGTAATTCAGCATCATGGACAGGTGATTTAACTCCCTAAGTTAGTTTATAAAGTTGATGAAATTCCAATTAAAAATATCAATGAGCTTTTTCATGAAGTTAGTCAAACTGATACCAAAGTTCATCGGGAAAAATAAACATCCAAAAATAGCTAGAAAAACATGAAAAAGAAAAGCTACATGGGTGGATTAGCCCTACCAGACACTGAAATATACTATAGAGCTCTATAATTAAAACAATGTGGTACTGACTTAGATATATGCAAATGACCTAGTAGAACAGAATGGAAAGTCCAGAAATAGACCAAATTACCGTGGAAATTCAGCATATAATAACAATAGCATCTCAAATCACTGGAACAAACATAGACTTTTTAATAAATGAGATAAATGATTAATGATTTAGAAAGGATAAAATTAGATCAATAACTCATACCATACATAGGAATAAACTCCACAAACAGGAACAAACTTCAAATGGATCAGGGATCTAACTGTAAAAAGTGAAAACTTACAAGTGCTAGAAAATATGGATGAATTTCTCTTTAACCTGAGGAAAAGGCTTTCTATAAGATTTTATAAGGAAGAGGCTTTCTAATCACAACTAAAATCCAGATATGATAAAAGTGGACATTAAACACATGAAAGGATGTTAAACTACATTCATAAGATTGTAAATTAAAACTACAATGAGATACCATTTCTCACCTATCAGGTTGGCAAAAACTGAAAAAGTAAATCAATGCATGTTGTCAAACCTTGTTGGTAAATAGGCATTCATATATTACTAGAGAGAATGCAAATCTGTACAAGCTCTTATGCAGGGGAATTTAGCAATATCATACAAAACTACATATATGTTTATGTTGTCATTCAGCAGCCCTAGTTCTCTTAATTTATTGTGAAGATACACATCTACTAATAAATACCTATGCACAAAGTTTTTCATAACAGCCCCCTTGGAGATTACAAAATATTGAAAAGTAATTCAATATCCATATATAGAAGAATGGTTGGAATCAACTCTGCAATACTATGAAGCTCTAAAACGGATGAGAAAAATCTCTGAACTGATATGACTTTCAGGAACTATAGTTAACAGAAAAGGAAAGTACAAAAGAGTATCTCTAATACTACACTTTGTGTAAGAAAGAAAAAAAGAGAACTACAGTCTACCCTCTGCATTCATGGATTCCGCAACCAGGGATTCAGCCAAGCTGGGATCAAAAATATTCAGGGGGGAAAAGCTCTGGAAAGTTCCCAAAATCAAAACTTCAATTTGCCACATCAGCAACTATTTACATAGTATTTAAATTGTATTTACAACTATTCACATAGCATCAACAAGGTATTATAAGTATTCTAGAGATGGTTTAAAGTATATGGGAGGATGAGCTTAGGTTACATGGAAATACCACACCATTTTATATACGGAACTAGAGCATCTGCAGATTTTGGTATCCACTGGGTGTCCTGGAACCAGTCCACTGTGGATACCAAGGGATGATTGTACACTTACTGCTCATTTGTGCAAAAGAAACCCAGAAAAAATAAATCACAACATAATGAGATTGGCTATCTAGAGGGAGCGAGTGGAAACAAGACAGAGGGAATGACATTTGTGTATCTCTGACTTTTAGAACCACATTAGCGTTTCACAGACTGAAAATATAAATTTTTAAAAAAAAGTCAAAAAGAATGGGGATAAAGTTCTACAAAGGGATACATACAAAAACAGATGAACCAAATTGTATTTCAGTTGAAATAACTTAAATATGATAAAGGGAAAAATTTAAATTTTTTTAAAAAGCAAGAAAAAGAAGAACTAACCGAAGTATCTTCTGAACAGAATATACTGGTTTGATACAGCAATGATAAAATATAATAAAGCACTCTGGAGTCAGACTGCTTGGATTCAAATACCTGCCCATCTATCCACTTGCTAACTGTATGACCCTGGACAAGTTAATTTATAATCTCTTTGTGTGTAGGTTTCCTTATCTGAATAATAACAGTACCAATATCACAGGACTAACGGTAAAGCTCCTATAAAACTACTCATGTAAAAGCCTTAGATCACCTGGCATATTTTAAGGATTTGATAAGTATCTGCTATCAGCAACTATTAATTCAAAAACACATTAAGTGTGTGGATATCCTGGAGACACACATAATAAAAATGGAGTCCTTGTCATGAAAAAATTTGGAATTTCCTAGTTTATGAACAATAAGTGTTCAAGGAATCTAGACTAGCAAGATCCATAGGGCTGGCTGGAATCATCTGGGAAATTTCATAAAGGAAGAAACTGACATGGATCTTTATATATGCACACGGTTTAGACAGCAGGAGAATGCAAGTGACAGAACGGAAACTGAACAAAAGCAGAGAGGCCATAAAAACCAATATATCTCAAAGATAGTGATACATAAGGTTTGTAAAAGCTGAATATCTGGAGATAAGGCAAGACTATAGAAGCTCCCGAATGTACAATTAAAACTGGGCAGGCTTTATTTTCTAGGCTATGAGGAACCCATAGAAGATTTGTGTGTAGGAGAAACAACATGACCAAACTGAACTGTGGGATTATTCTAATGTCGGTATACAGAAAGACTGGAAGTGAGAAGATCAGAGGCAAGAGTCTTACTAGTCGTTAAGCCAAATAATGACAAAGGTCTGGCTAGAATAGCAGTGATGAGAAAAGGAAAGAAGGTATAGCTCAACAAGGCAGTTGGCGGGGTGGGGTGGGGGGAATCAACCAAATTTGGTAATCACTGGATATGAGGTATGAGAGAATGAAAGAGCCTGAATGACAGGTAAATGAGAAAACCATTAGAAGGAAAGAGCCACAACAAATGGGAGCCAATAGAGAGGATTTCCCTTAAGATTGAAAGTTTAAGTCAGAGTTAGATAAGAAACCTTGCCAATATGAAATAACAGTACCTTCAGACTGGGCAACATGGTACTAGTGCTTGGGAGAGAGAGAATTGAAGACAAAAACTTCAGAATTTTTTTTTTAAATCTCTTTAGAAAGTTCAGGACATTCTGGAGCATACAGACACTAGGCTGTGTGCTATTTCAGAGCAGTGATCACCTCTTTTTTTTTTTTTTAATCCCTCAATGTTTAGCACAGTTCCTAGTACACAGGAGACTCTCAGTAAAATGTTGCAGAGGTAGGAAGAGTAGGGAAGGGAACAGAGTTGCATGGCTTGTTAATGGCAGAGCCTTGATTAGAGCGCAGGTCTCACTGATTCTCCACTATACCATAACGTACAGGTGACCCTGACCATCTATGTACAGGACACCCTAAAGAGACGGTGTAAGAAATAAAAATAAGCTGAACTGTGGGGAGTACTGCTTTCTAGGGGCAGATGAAAGGGAGACGTAAGAAGATAGCAAAGAAAGGTCAGTTATGGGGGAAAAAAATGATAGTGTTATATCACTGACTCAAAGGAAATTTTTCAAGAGAGGAAGCATAGTCAACTGTACCAAATGATCATATGCTACAGGTAATGTTTCTCTGGTCTCCTACACCAATGACAACCAAGGCAGAGAAAGGTCACATTTTAAAATAGAAATTAAGAAATTTTAATCTACATTTCACAGCATTTTAAATACATGTCACTCACAGCAGTTCAAAAAAAAATACTGCAACCTTCAGTAAATTTTATCTCTACATAATACACAATGCGAAATAAAGTCACTACAGTAGTTGAGCTGAATAAAAATTTGTTCAATAAATGAAATTTAAAGCAAAGAGAAACAACTGAAAAAATAATTATTTACATGTATTGACAGCAACAAAATACATGAAATACTGAAGGTCTTACCTTAAATCTCTTGTCCTGTAATACTTTCTTGATGGCAACCAGCTCTCCTGAATCACAAAGTTTGGCTTGATATACCACACCAAATGACCCATTCCCAATCACTTTAGTGTCTGTATAGCTGACTTCTTGTGGCCTGTCTGGACCCTGCCCAGGAGTTGCCACCACTGTGGTCACCTTGCTGCCATCCTTGTCTCCTAAAAGAAATAAGGGATAGATAAATGAGAACTGTAAAGAATTCAACAGAGAAAATTGCCAAAGTATACCAAGTAAACTATATTCTTTACTACAAATTATTTTTAAATGCTCATCTTAGTTTATCACATAGTATTACTTCAACTATTTGTTTCAATTATAAGTAATTATTTTAACCACCATTTATTCAGTCATTCCATAGACCAGACACCATGCTTAGTTTATATATATGACTTCATTTAATGAAAACAACCCCATGAAGTAGACAAAACTGTTCCTATATTAAACATAATGAGAAGAATGTTACATTTGTTCAGTCAAAAGGCGAATGATGGACCCACGAAAGAATCCTTATCTGTCCAACTCTAAAGGCCCTAATTCTTTCCTCAGGGCTTTCTTATTTTACTTGAAAATAAGATAAGTGCAATTGAAAAAGTCTAAATATGCTGACTCTATTCAGACCACTATCCCTTTAGGAAGGTAAGGCTTTGAGTTTTTGCTTCTCCGTGTCTTATTTCTTCTTCAGAAAATAATGATGCCTTTCCAAGAAACGTCTGATGGGTAAAAGAAATAGCGGAATGTTAAATTTGGGGGTAAGAGATGCAAAACTTAAAAGAAAAATCAAACCCATTCTGAACTGAGCCTCATGCATAACTAGCTCTCCAGCTCTGGGGTCTCTGCCCACTCATGACCATCTCCTTAACTCTTCTGCCTTCTCTCCTCGCCAGTAACAATCCAAAGACTCTTCAATTCAAGCTCAAGAGCCACCTCCTTCTTGACTAAGCACAGTTCATATCTCAGAATTCTTAAACTATTCTAAACCATTCTATACTACCTAGCACTTAATTTTAAGAAGCTTTAAATTGTTCTTTTAGTGATTCCAGAATACACAAAGATTCTAGGGACTACAATCTTTGTGAAGTAGCAATTATGACTTCGTGCTTGTTCTCTTTCCTGACAAATCTAAAACCAATTCTCACTACAATGTAAGTCCTTAGGCTCACTGACTAAACTTCACTTCTTTTTCTTCTCTCTCTTACTCTTCCATTATAGCAATTTTATTTTTAAGATGCTCACTGAATTCATACTAACCTCATAGAAGAAAAATAATGTAATATTTAACCCTAGATACCAAACCAAACAACAACAACAAAAACCTCTGGTCACTATCTTAGTAAAAATTAAAAGGTTTACTCTGTTCTCTTTTGAGCAGTTAGAGAAACTGCTGAGAACTCTTACAGACTATATTCTCCCACTAGTAGGAAATACTGGGTATACAAGGAACAATGGCTCTTTGAGCCTAAGCATCCTGGAATTTTTATTCAGAAATCACCAAGCTCTTCAGACTGCTCCATCAGAGATCTGAAATAGCAGAGCTGTAAAGAATGGCAAGGTAACACCGGGGGTGACTTGGTATGAGCATTAGTAATGCATGGGACAGTCAGCAGCTAGTGTGCCAAGGAAAAGCATGTCACCATTTGGCACTGCAATTTGCTGACTCAGCAATAAAATAACAGCTGTATAAAATTTCACTGTACAAAAGAACTTTCCGATTGTTTCATCTACTCTAATACTTAAATGGAGGGCCATGTTTACTATGCAAATAAGGAAAGTAAGAGCGATTAACTTGTCCAATATCATAAAGCTTTAAGTAAAAGAACTCTTCATTCACATCAGGCTGCCTCTGCCATTATTTTACAACCTTCCTACTACAGCTGAAAGACCGACTTCATATACCATTACCCACCCCACCCCCCAAGAAGCAGATGTTTCTGAAAATATGATGTAAAAAAGGTCAGTTCCAGAATAATAGTAAGAGAATACATGAATAATCTTTTGTAGTTTTCAGTCCTCAATTATTCATTTATTAATAGCTAAAGAGCTTTTTCCAAAGATACTTTGGCAACATTAGTTTGAAAGTTATCCCAAAGCAAAAGCATATGGAAAACAAAAATATAAAACAATTGATTCTGTGATGTTCAAACAATTTAACTTTTGCTACTAGAAACTGCATAACTTTGGATCTTAACAACAGAGCAGCATTTTAAACACTGCTACCAAGAAACCAAAATCCTCATGAAAAGCTAGAATTCATAAGACATGCCTCATTAAAAAATAAAAAAAAAAGTCACCACTTTGCCCAATATTGAATTTCCCAGAATGCATGGTATCATGAGCTTCACACCAACTACAATAAAATTGGTCCCTAAAAAATGCCACTGTCTCTCAGGAGCAACAACAGCAAAGCAGTGGGAACAGTTCAGTTTCAGGCACTCTCTTCTGGCCAGAGAACTCCTGGGATCCTCTATTACAACTAAAATTCACTCAGGTGGTATGAATTTCCTATTCTGATTAGAACATAGAATTAAATCCCCTATTCTTTAGCACAGTGGATAAATCTTAAATATATAAACCACAAAAGACTCCTCATAAAGCAATGGAAAGGTGGTATGCAACAGAACAACCACTTTCAATTGAAGGCTGTTAAATACAGAATACAATTTTACAAAGCCCCTTATATGTATCCCAAAATGATATGTGCAGTCTTGTTCTCAGTCTCTCAAACACAGCAACACCTTGTGGTTACATTTTTTTGTCTTCTGAAGTCACTCCTCAGAACAATCGATCCATCCAAAACCCAAAAGGCCACTTTGGGCATATGTAAATATTTAGGAAGTATCTGACACTGACATTCTAATTTTAGTATTTCTTAATGATTCAGAGCTGAGAAAAAGCAACTGTGACCCTTTTTAACTAGGAGGCTTTTAGAGATGTTAATAAGTCATACTACTAAATAAACTGAACAAAGTCAGCAACGGTTATCTATATTAAATCTTCCTTTACCTCCAGAAGAATGTCTCCCATGTAGAAATAGCAGAAAATTAAAAGTCTACAAAGCCCAGAGAAACCAGCACACCCGGTATGATACAAGGAGGATACAAGGTATTTTTATGAAGCTTTTTAACCTAACAATAGGATTAGTAAGGAAACTAGCTCTGACTATTGTTTCTCATGAAGAGATATAACAGATAGCTATGTTTATGGATGTTCAAAAACAATATAACAGTCTATTGAAAAATATTATTATATAAATTACTTAAAAGAACCAAAAAACCTTATTTTCAGGCATGATTAAGATAGTCTGAAGGGGAAACACTGATCACTGTCAAATTTTCAGGTTTTTAAATTAAACTTCAAATAACTCTTTATCCTAAGTATATGGCTAAGGAACTTCTATTAAAGCAAGATGTCCTCCCCGAAATAAACACAACAGCTTAGAGACATGAAAACAACATAAAAATTAATAAGCAAAAGAAATAAGAAACAAGGAACTGAGGTCCACAGAACATCAGAGTTAGACAAATTCTAAAATAAGCTTATTATTGTCCAGAAATAGGGCCTCTACCCTATGATGTGGAAGCTCTAGCGAGTGTGCAACTGCTCTCATAACTTGGAGCAAAACTATGAAGAAAGAAAGAGAATGCAAACTAAGCAGCTGAATCAGTCAAATCAATCCTAATGTCAACAGCACAATAAAAAATTTTAGGGGCTTCCCTGGTGGCGCAGTGGTTGAGAGTCTGCCTGCCGATGCAGGGGACACGGGTTCGTGCCCTGGTCCAGGAAGATCCCACATGCCGCGGAGCAGCTGGGCCCGTGAGCCATGGCCACTGAGCCTGCGCGTCCAGAGCCTGTGCTCCGCAACGGGAGAGGGTACAACAGTGAGAGGCCCGCGTACCGCAAAAAAAAAAAAAAAAAAAGGACAGATGTTATACATGAGCTGGCTTTTGGAGATGTTTTCCTGTATATCACTTTTAGAAATGAAAGGAAAACATAGGGTGATAGAGGATAAAGGTGAGACAAAAAAGACTCCCAAGTCCTTGATAGTGCAATACCACATTTTCAATCACAGGCAGATACCGTGCCAAATGATTAACAAGCATCAATTCTGAAGAACCATAAAATTAATCTTAAGAAAAACAAATCAGTCATTTTTGTCCTTAGAGAGAGGCATAATGGTGTTAATATGGGCTCTGAAGTCAGACCAAGGTTTGAATCACGTATTCTACCACTTAGTATCTATAAAATGTAAATAGCTGCTACTTCATAGGGTTGTTGTAATGATTAAATAACACAGGTTAAGCAGTTTTGTTTTGTTTTGTTTTTTAAGTACATGCCATATAGTGAGTGCTCAATAAATTATAGTTTCTCTGAAGAATTATTGGTAGTGGGAATTGAAAAAAAAAATTCTTCTGCTATGCTCTTTTACCACCAGGTACATGCCCTACTACAGTGCTGATCACAATGTTCTATAATTATTAAGAGTCCGAGACCCCCACTTGACTATGAGCTCTTAGGAAAGCCAGCCATTACCTAAATCATTTAGATTTATTTCCCTAGTACTTATTAGCAGAGGGTTCAGCACAATGCAGGTGGCCCAGCAAATGTCTGCTCTTGAATTTATATAAAAATCACTCGAGCAGAATTATTAGGATTTGGGAAATGACTACTTCCTGCTAAACAGTTAGTAGTGTTTTAACTTCTTGCACTTGCCATTGATCAGATACAAATCCCTAGGGATAAGGTATATAGAAACCTTAAAAATAGCAAAACAGAATGGAAGGTTTACTAAAAACATGGCAACAACAAGCAGCCAAAACAAATAACACAATTTGCCACATGTGTATCTATTTACAGGTAGGAGAATTACTCTGTTCATAACCCTTTTCCAAGTAATTTTGGTTTCTTCAGAGCATCAATATGCAGCAATGGATAAGAACTGGGCAAGGGACATCTCTGAGGTCTGAAGCTCAATTTACATCAATACACATATAAGTATATTCCTTGAGTACTATTTTACAGTTTGGAAGCACCACTCACAGTGGACGTAAGAGTCACCTGGGAGAGTTTACTAAGAATGAAGATTCTAGAATTTCACCACTAGAAAGACTCAGTAAATCTGCAGTAGGGCAGAAACTGTATTTTTTTTTTTTTTGCGGTACGCGGGCCTCTCACTGTTGTGCCCTCTCCCGTTGTGGAGCACAGGCTCCGGACGCGCAGGCTCAGCGGCCATGGCTCACGGGCCCAGCCGCTCCGCGGCATGTGGGATCCTCCCGGACCGGGGCACGAACCCGTGTCCCCTGCATCGGCAGGCGGACTCTCAACCACTGCGCCACCAGGGAAGCCCGAAACTGTATTTTTAATAAGCCCCCCGCCCCAATGATTCTTAATGCAGTTCTAGCAACCACTGTTTTGTTTTGTTTTTTTTGGCTGAGTTGGGTCTTTGTTGCTGAGCACGGCTTTCTCTAGTTGCGGCGAGTGGGGGCTACTCTTCAGCATGGTGCGCGGGCTTCTCATTGCGGTGGCTTCTCTTGTTGCACAGCACGGGCTCTAGGCATGCGGGCTTTAGTAGCTGTGGCTCGCGGGGCTGTAGAATGCAGACTCAGTTGTGGCGCACGCGCTTAGTTGCTCCGCGGCATGTGGGATCTTCCCGGACCAGGGCTCGAACACGTGTCCCCTGCATTGACAGGCAGATTCTTTTTTTTTTTTTTTTCCGCTGTACGCCGGTCTCTCACTGTTGTGGCCTCTCCCGTTGCAGAGCACAGGCTCTGGACGCGCAGGCTCAGCGGCCATGGCTCACGGGCCTAGCCGCTCCGCGGCATGTGGGATCTTCCCGGACCGGGGCACGAACCCGTGTCCCCTGCATCGGCAGGCGGACTCTCAACCACTGTGCCACCAGGGAAGCCCCTAGCTACCATATTGTGAGAAAGAACCATAATACCATTTAATTCGTACAACTTTGTGATGTACTCAGATAATCATTTAACAAATGGGAGAAACTAGGATGTTTGAAAGGTTCATTGGTAATTTGCCCAAAGTAACCCCTTCAATAAAGTGTACCCACAGGATTCAGACCTATCCATTTACTCTAAAACCTGTACCCTACTACTTTGCTTAAGACTATGCCATGAAAATAACACACAGGGGTTAAGGTCCTAAAATCAACCTTCTATTTTCAGCAAAACTGAAAATTTTAAATATTTTACAGAAGATTCTGATGCAAAACTCTTACTTCAAGTTATCTATACTCCTTTTGAACTAATTTTAATTTACTCAAATTTTAAATCTTCTCTTAAAACCCAAATTTTACTTTAAACCAAAAACCAGAATGAACCATGCTAATTTTCAACAGTCTGAATTTAAATATTATTTTATTCATGAACTATGAACTGGAATCAAGCACATTTTTTCCTTTTTTCTAACTCAAGTGAACTGGAATAAAATTAAACCAAACCCAAAATTAATAAACATTTTACTTGGTCTTAAGCCTTCACTTGAAACAGTATCAAGATGTATCAATATTTTAGAAACAGGTTTATTTCCCATGGAAGTCTAAAAGGCTTGCAGCATGTGTCTAAAGAGCTTTGGCTTTTAGGAATTAACATTAGAATCTTTAAGTCTTAAACATGCTTATCTGCTTGATTTACAAAAAGTGACCAATTTGGGGCAGGGAGAAAGTAGACAAATACATTAAAATCTTTCTTAATGAGGAAGTTTACCATATTACCAAAGAAACAGTATACCATACATGGGTGGGAAGAGTAAACGGTAAACACTTAAACTAAAGAAACAAATAATTACTTTAAAAAACACAATGACTCACTGAGCAGTGATCACACTTCTGGCAACTTCAGTACTGAACAGCTGTGAATCCAGAAGAAAGCCAAAAAACAGCTCTCACAAAGCTGATATAATTTATTCCAGTCTTTAGTGAGCGTAATATTAAAATCAGCACTCTATAATTTCTTTTTAATGGATTACGTCTGTTCTTGGCCTGACACACATCCCCTCAATGCTCAATATTACCTTCTGACAACCCAAAACCCTGACTCAGTCTTGCTTTCTCCTGAACTACGCACCAAAGTTATCTCCACCCCTAAATCCAAACTGCTTTTCCAACAGCACAGCATACAAATTTACAAGTGTTTTTATATGCATTTTAAAGAAGTTACTAACCTAAAATTTTATGCTATATTTCAAACAGTAGTAAAGGAAAGAGGGGAAGGACAGGATCTGTTTTCTCCCAGAAGACTTGGTTACTCTAGGTTGGTCCCATGTGCTTTATCAATTACAATTTAACAACTATATCCAATCCATGAGGGCAACAATCAAGTTTATCACACGTTTATTGCTGTAACCCATTTTATGCCTATGCACGTAGCAGGCTGTAAAATATTTGCTCATTTATAAGTGAACAGCTTCCTATAGGATTCCACTAAACTTTGAAATCTGCTAAAATTCTTAAAGTCACTACAACAAGTACCTCTAATTCCTCCTCTAAAATGATACAAGACTCTGTAATCTCTCAAAAGGACTGGGTCACTCAGTAGACTGAGAAGAAAATGCAAAGACAAATTCAGTGGTTTGACAATTTTCCCTGGGACCAACCATGATCACCACACATCATCTTCACCAATAACATATTTGTGGAGCACTTGATAGTTTATGAACATGTTTAGACCCATAACCTCACTTTATCCAGGCAACAGTCCTATGGGGGAGGTAGAACCAATAATGAACTGTAGAACTGAAGCTCAAAAGATAAGCAAAATTGCCCAGGCCGTCCAATTCCCAAGTTTAACACACTTTCCAATGCCTATAAAAATGGAAGCAAACCAAGCCATTTATTTCTATTCCAAAATAAATCCATAAAAATAACTCAGCCAACAGTACCACTTAAGCATCCTCACACATTTTTAAAATTTTTATTTACTTAGTTATTTATTTGTGGCTTCGTTTGGGTCTTCATTGCTGCACGCAGGCTTCAGTAGTTGCAGCATGTGCGCTCTAGAGCACAGGCTCAGTAGTTGCGGGGCACAGGCTTAGTTGCTCCGCGACATGTGGGATCTTCCCGGACCAGGGCTCGAAGCCGTGTCCCCTGCACTGGCTGGCGGATTCTTAACCACTGCGCCACCAGGGAAGTCCCCTCACACATTTTAATATAAACTGCAAAAATATTTTCAATAAAAAATTGCTTCGTTTTGCCTGAGACATAAGGCTACCTGATACATAAGGCTATCTAAAATGAGTAAAATGAGAGTCAGAATTCCTCTGAGGAAAATCAAATCAGTGACCTGATAGCAAAAATTTAAGTACTTGAACAGATTCATCACAATACAAAATAATAATCCACTGTTTAACGACAGCTGCTACTTTTGCAGGAACAGAAGAAACATTTCCTGCCTTTTTTTTTTTGGTGGGGGCACATCTGCAGGGGCGGGGGGTTTGTGTGGTTTATTCTAAATAAGAAACCTACTGGGGACAGAAAAAGCAGGGAAGCATGATTTTTCTAATCAAGAAACAAAAAAGAAATATGAAGACTAAATCTCTCTACATTACACAGTTTTAGGAATCTCCTATTGATCTGGCTGAATTACAATATTTCCCTTTTTTTTTAAGTTTTAAAAATACTGATTTATTAATTCATTTAAAAATAACAGAAATAACAAAAATAAACCCATTACATGTTAACATAATTAACATACAATATTTCACTTTTCATAAATGTAAAGATAACAGCATATTTGCTTAATAATGATAATTGTATTTATTTTAAAAAATACCCCCAAATCTATGTAATATTTGGTGGTAGATGCTGTCCCACATCATGAAAAACCAACTCTGAAATATGTGCAAATATAAATACCAAATTAGCACACTGTTCCTCATTCCCAGTTCTAAACAGCTTCCAAAGGTACCCAGCACCAGTTACTGACCAACACAGGGTTGTCTAACTCAACACACTTTCTTATTATCACCTTCTCTCTCCCAGAACAGGAATCATTCACATTGTTATACTCTCCCCCCACTCCCTTACACTTGCACTATTCTTATGTCAATTAAATCCACCTCAGACAACAGACATCCTAGGTTACTTCACCTTCTGTCTGTTTGTTTTCAAGTTGTAGTTACCAAAAGAAACTTTCTCTCCCTTTCTTTTCCCTATCACTTCATTCCACTCAAGAACTAAAAAAGCAACCTTAACCACAGCTGGTAAGCAAAAGGATAGCACTTCTGCTCTTACACCAGTATCAAGAGAAAGTAAAGCCATGAGTTAAAAAGCCAATCCCATCCATCTATTAAGCTCCTGAAAGTACCTAGAAAGATGTCAGTTTCCCATAGTCTCTATCTACTTCTCATCTCCCTCAGATTAAATCCCTTTATCAATCTAGTAGTACCAGCATTTGGAAGAATTTTTCAAAACTAATTTTTAGGGGGGGGTTTAGTTTTACTAAAATAATATTATAATATGATATTATATTATCAGTAATAATATAATATAGAGAATATTATTATTCTCTATTATTTTTCACTATAGTATGTAGATATCTGAGCTAATTATGGCTTAGTTAGGCTTTTGTAGGATAGCCTGGGAAGCTAATTATTTTTATTTCACATATTTACAAAACTTTCAGTGAAAAAGTATGTTTTGAGTTCGAAAACAACTGATGAACTTTTAAAACACAATCTGTTTACAGGCTAAGACTATTCTGTATAATCTGGGAGGAAAATAAACATAAAATGTTACAGTTTAACTTGTTAAACTGTTAAAGTGGAAATGAGATAGGGTACCTCCTAAGAACTTTACAAGAATCTCTTTAACTATGAAAAATAAAATAACCAGGTAATAAGAGTTCTGTCAATTCCATTTCCATAAGGAACACCATACACTTTCAAATAGTGGTTAATTAATTTTTAGATTACATTTATAACTACATGAGTGATAACACTACGTTTATAGTTAATAAATATGCCTAAGAGAAAAATATATTAAATAGCATTGTCCCAACTGATGCTAATCCTTTGGAATCAAATCCATATTGGTTTTCATATTTACCCCTTTCTTCCTTCCTCCAAAAGCTGACAACATTCCCCAGTACTCTGCCCACAAAAATGGACTTTAGAGAACAGAACAATGCCATTTAAATAGGACAAGTCCCAGGACCATCTTTCCATGGAGGAAGAGTAATGACAGATCAACTGGGTCAATTCACAAAGCAGAGTCCACTCTGCATTTCTCCCCACAAAGCTCTGCTACAAGAGAAGCTAACTGGGCTCTGTTAAATAAAGAGCATTGAAATGACACAGTCTTACACTCACAGTGGGACTATAATAAGAGTTGGCTTCAATTGCCACTGCCTAAGAAGTATGGCTGATCCTCTTACTAGTGGGTCACAGAAGAGCATGCTGGGACACCCCCATGCCAGGGTAGAGTAATTCTCACACTGCTGACTCATAACTTATAATGTAAGAAGCCTAAGAGGACTTAAAGAAAAAGAACTCTCGTCCTTGGGAAACACCTACCTTGCTAACCTTGCCTTTTCAGATGGTCTCTGTCATCTCCTACTGTTACCTACATGATCCAATGATAAACCAGGACAGGACCAGCGTAAGCCTATTAACAGTGACTGCTGGCTAAGTTCCTTTTTTATACCATACCCCCACAATCTACAGAAGCACTGGAACACATACTCTAAAGTCAATGGGAAAGTGAGTACCATTTAAAATGAGAACAAGAGAGACAGAAATGCAATCCTATACTTCAAGTACTTGTATTTTAATAAATCATCTGTGTGTGGCTTTATAAAATATTCTCATATGTGTTTGTGTTACATACAACCTTTCTAGTTTGTAAGTATTCTCTCACATTAATGGCACACAGTAGGCTAACTGTAGAAAGTTTCAAAAATCTTGAGAACAGAAAAAGAAGATGCAGTTGAATTTTTGCTTCACATACATTGTTATTGATTAATTCTTCACATGCTTAATAAGCATTATCGGGGCTTCCCTGGTGGCACAGTGGTTAAGCATCTGCTTGCCAACGCAGGGGACATGGGTTCGAGCCCTGGTCCAGGAAGATCGCACATGCCACGGAGCAACTAAGCCCGTGCGTCACAACTACTGAGCCTGCACTCTAGAGCCCACATGCCACATCTACTGAAGCCCAAGCGCCTAGAGCCCGTGCTCCGCAACAAGAAAGGCCACCGCAATGAGAAGCCCATGCACCACAACGAAGAGTAGCCCCCGCTCGCCGCAACTAGAGAGAAGCCTGTGCGCAGCAACGAAGACCCAACGCAGCCAAAAATAAATAAATTTATTTTTAAAAACATGAGCATTCTCTGTGTACTAAATAGGTATTGTGCTAAGAACTGGGGTCCCCAAAAATGAATAAGATAAATAAGAACCCTTCCTTCATGGAGTTTTCTGTTCAAAGAGAATTTAGTTATTTATTTATTAATGAAATCTGGATTCAATATTTATTCAAAATCTGGGTTCAGTATTTCCTGTAACATAATAGAGCCAGACACCTTACTAATTATTTTCACATAATACCTTACTTAACCTTAATAATCCTGTGAAGTTCATGAAATTACTTCCACTTCACAGATGAGGAAACTGAGACTCCAGGAAGTTAATAGACTCATTGGAAATCACTAACTATTAAGAGGGGCCACATTAAAACAGCTATTCTAACTCCAAGTGACGACTCCGTTACTAATAGATCAATCTGCTTCTAAGAAAAGGCCAAACAGGAAAAGGTACCACTGGCTGCCCAGATTATGAAATTAACTTTAACAAGAAACGAAGTTCCAAAAATCTTTTTAAAAACATTCTGGTGCAAATATATACAAATAACAGGACCAAGACTGCAATGAAGACATTTCTGAGTTGATTCCCTTCAAGACTCCATCCAATACAGCCCTCCATTCTGTGCACATTCATGCTTCACAGATGAAATACACTGTAATAAAAGTTAATTATAAAGTAAGTATCTGTAGCACCATCATACTTTCTCACCAGTTTCCATTATAAAAAAATGAAACTACGAACCCACAGAAGAGCTTAACGGTAGAGACAGAGTTTAAGGCTTCAGAGATTTGATTTGGTAAACAGTCTCGTGCAACTTATGATCTTGTAGATCAACAAGGTCAACAGAAAGCCATGTGAACTATTACTCTTAAAATGTTACTTTAAATCTCATCAAGGAGAAATATACTATTTCCCCCTATTTTTGAGACCCCCATACACACAACCCATAGTCACATACCTTTGTCCCAGGCCCCTGCATTATCCACAAAGGAGCAAATAAACATTAAGGGAGAAAAGAACAAATGTACCAAACAATCCAGGTACTATAACAAATAGAGAAGAAATAGTGGACTTCAGAGACCAATAACAGCAGTTGAACCTTGACAAATTCATTAATATATCCATCAAAGCAAGTGAAGCAACATGCTCCTGCAATAAACTGTGTCCCAAGGAGACAACAGAACCCATAATTTACAAATGTCCTTGGAAACCTGAAATGTTTGATTCCAAATTTTAAAAAGAGAGAATATTTTAGTTGGGCTATTCCACTTCTTGGGTAGGATAAATATTCCACATAATCTAGTCAACAACATAAATGGACTCCAGAAATTAACCTGGCACTAACATCTTAAGCTTTCCTTTAGTGACAGATTTTCTCAAGTCATATTTCTGGGAGAGTGTAATAGACAATGCTTATGTCCAACACATGTACATAAACCCTAATTTACCACTAATTTTCTAATTTTTCATCTTACGTTTTCAACTATGAGTAGTGTTGTTACACTGAGAGTTAATACACACAATTAATACCCTCCCTCTCTTCTCTAAAAACTTCCCCCCTCTCACTGGGTTGAGCACCTGAATGTATTCATCCAAGTAGTTATTTCTTCCTAGACTAGACAGTGGAAATCAACAACAAACAACAAACAACAAACTCCTTGCTTTCATGGACCTAGAGTCTAGTGAGAAAAGCAAAGATTATTTATACAAATAATTATCCAGTTATATAACAAATGAGGTAAGAGTATGTAAAAGAGAACTACAGGATTCAAGGAAGCCCATGATGGAGGATCTAGAACCTAATTAGGGTTGGGTCACCTAGAGAGAGTGATATATTTTGGTTGAAATTTGAAGAAGTGTGAAGGGGGGAGGGACAACAGGATGGGAGAAGATAATAAAGGCATGTTAAAAGAAAGACATTGAAGGAGTTCAGGAAAATAGGGGACTAAAAGAAGGGTAGTCAGTCACAAAGACAATATATTGCATGATCCTGTTTACATGAGATGTCCAGAATAAGCAAATCTACAGAAGGTAAATTAGTGGTTGCCTAGGGTTGGGGAGGGGCGTGGGGGAGAAGATAGGTAATGATTGCTAATGGGTTAGAGATTTCTTTGCGAGATGAGGGAAATGTTCTAATATTAGATTGTGGTGATGATTGCACAACCCTGTAAACAAACTAAAGATAAATGAATTGTACCATTTAAATGAGTGAATTTTACAGTATGAAAATACATACTCTCTAAAAGTGGGGGCACCCAAAGCCCAAGGCAGCGTGGTTAGAGCTAAGTGAGCAAAAAAGAATGGAGGCAGGGGATTGGAGAAGAGGCCAGGAGCTGTATTACTATGCAGGTTTGTAAACCATTTCAGTATCACTAGATTGAATTAAATGACTTCTTGTCTGATACCTCAGTATATATTCACTGCAACTCAGAAATGGTCATTTGAAGAATAGATCCACTATCTCCCCAACTTTGGCTTTACAGCAAAAACAGGTAGTTTAACTACTTTAGCTATCAGATACTTTAAATGAAACTGATGTCACTGAGAGATGAATGATTTCTAATTAAGTAGATTATTTATAAAATTAGACATTTTGGCAGGCTACCTCTAGAAAAACAATGACCATCAGTGAAAATAATACACTACGGCATGGTTCCTAACACTGCTCATACGTCTAAAAGCAATTCTGAAGGAAAATGGTGAAAAGACAACGTATTGAGAACTCTCTATGATACTCCTCAATATGGTAAGAAGTAGAACATGAAAATGCCATAGGCAGCTATGGAGTTGGGAGTGGCAAGGTAGGGGAGGGAGGGTCCAGAAGAAGTCCGCAACTAATTTTTTTACCCCCGAAAGCCCCTTACACACCACAGGTGAACCTCAGCAAAAGCTGAAAAGGCCAATGTCTTCAAGATTATACTAAATTGAGGGAAAAAACAGAAGCCCACAAAAATGGAATGTACCCATGGCTTAGTGGTGGAAAAAATGCTCAGAAAGGATTACACTGGTTAATAGACTTCTTTACCTACTATACCCCTCAGGCTACAGAAGAGTGGTTGAAAAACAATGGCCACATTAGTAGAAGACAAAGATATCCAAACTAAGGTGCAAAAGAAAGAACTCACTGATAGACATTGTATCAAAACAAAAGATCTGGAAAGAGCTGCCCAATTTAACCATAAGAAAGTTGAAAAAAACTGACACAAACACACTACAGGAAAAACATGCAAAAGCCAAATCAAACACTTATCTGGAAGAACTGGAAAAAAATTCCTTCCAATAGTGAGAACTTAAAAAGAAAGTAATTAAATCAAGAGTCCAAAGATAAGGTCATAAAACAACAGAAAGATTAAAAAGAAAAATTATTTTGGTCCTTGTATTAGTTTCCTGTGGCTGCAGTAACAAATTACCAAAAACTGGGCTGCTTAAGAGAACAGAAATTATTCTCACAGTCCTGGAGACCAGAAGTCTGAAATCAAGCTGTCAGCATGGCTGCACTCCCTCCGTAGGCTATAGGAGAGAACCCATCCCTTGCATCTTCTAGCTTCTGGTAGCTGTCCACGTTGCTTGCATTGTGGCCTTGTGGACACATGATTCCAAATCTCTGCCTCCATGGTCACATAGCCTCCTCCTCTGTGTGTCTGCTCTCTTCTGTGTATCTCATAAGGACATCTGTCAGTTGGACTTAGATCCTACCAGGATAATCTAGGATGATCTCATTTCAAGATCCTTAATTTACCTGCAATCTGCAAAAACCCTTTTTCCAAATAAGGTAACATTCACAGGTTGCTAAAGTTTGACATGGATATCTTTGGGGGGCTCATTTTTCAGCCTACCACAGTTCTCAATTTGTTCCTTAGCTTAGCAAAACAACCACAGATCTAATAAACTAGAAACAGCAAAGAACAGAAGAGACTTGATGAAAAATTAATGCAAGGGGGAAAGGAAATCATAGTAATGCAGAGGGAATCAATGAAGAGATTAAAGTAATTCTTGAGAAGATAATAAATGTGGAGAACAAAAATGATAATTATTGTTCCAAGAATGGATTCCAACACATGAGTAGAAAACGTATTCAAAGATACAAATTTCCTTGAAATTGAGCAAACTACATCTGCAGGACAAAAAGTTATGGTGTATACCAGAAAGAACTGACTCAGAATGGTTGAAATATCCTGGTTAGACTAAAGGATAAAAAAGATTCTATCAGGCATCCAAACAGAAAAAAATTAGTCACCTACAAGGGCGGGGGTGGGGGGGCAGGGGATGTTTGCAGAAAAGCCAACAGACTAGCTATGAAAAAACAAGCCAGCTTTTTTGTACCACTGTTTGGTTTATGACTTTGGCAAAGTCAAGGAAGCTCCTTTCTAAACCTCACTTTCCCTATCTGTAAACTGAAAGGAGTGAATAAATATGAGATTTTAGATCCTTTTTGGGTCTTAAAGTATATGATTTCATGGCAGCCAGATGAAGAGGATAAATTTCAAACACTAGGTTTTAGAACCTAATTCTCACCTTCCAATTTTTATTCAGTTACAGGTTGGGAAATAAAGAAGTTACTATTTCAGTCACTCCTCCTACCCCAAATATAGCTATCATTTATACCCAGCAAATTAGCAAATATTAAAAAATAAAAAGTAAACACTCGAGGTTAACAAGGATACAATAAAACTAGGCATCCTCAAACACAATTAGCTCTTACTGAGTTCTAGAGGTTTTATCAATTTACACTTTCACTCCCAGTGTTCGAGAATTAATATCTTAAAACTGTTAAAAAGTCTTAAAATTGTTCCCAAATATCAAGCAAGAATGTTAGAAAAAAAGTTCACTTAATGAAGAAGGAGTATTTGTTAGGGGCAATGAGAAGGTATCTGCTGGAGTAAGAGCAGTGAAAGATAAGGTGTGAGAGAGAAGTGAAGGTTTATATATAATATAATCTCCAGTAGTAGTCTCAACATTTGAGCCAAAGAGACCCTGTAGAATCTGTTATTGCAAGG
Source organism: Lagenorhynchus albirostris (assembly GCF_949774975.1). Lineage (NCBI taxonomy): Eukaryota > Metazoa > Chordata > Mammalia > Artiodactyla > Delphinidae > Lagenorhynchus > Lagenorhynchus albirostris. The sequence goes on along the minus strand of NC_083099.1, from coordinate 79,737,974 downwards.
GGGTCCCCAAATCCATAAACAAACCAACCATTGTTGGAATTGCACAATAAATAATGTCATACCCACAAATATATACACATATGTATATAGATCCTTAAATATGAAATCCTGTATTAAGTATATTTTTCCTTAAAAGCATCAACAATGACAAACAACAACAAAACCCTACCCTTTGACTCAGTATTTCCCTTTCTACGAATATGGTGGGGAAAAAAGCAATCAGAGGGACTTCCCTGGTGGCGCAGTGGTTAAAAATCCACCTGCCAATGCAGGGGACACGGGTTCGATCCCTGATCCAGGAAGATCCCACATGCTGTGCAACTAGGCCTGTGCGCCACAACTACTGAGCCTATGCGCCTAGAGCCCGTGCTCCGCAATGAGAAGACACCACAGTGAGAAGCCCGTGTACCACATGAAGAGTAGCCCCCGCTCGCCACAACTAGAGAAAGCCTGTGCACAGCAACGAAGACCCAATGCAGCCATAAATAAATAAATAAATAAAGAACATAAACATTAAAAAAAAGTAATCATAAACTGAGAGAGAATGATTGCTTTATGTAGACATTCATATTCACTGAAGCAATATATATATCAATAAATTGAAACCAATCTAGATACTCCAAAATAAGAGAATAACTAGGTAAATACGATAATGCTCCAGTGAACAGATTAAACAACCATTAAAATTAACTTTCAAAGAATACTTAAGTTTACAAGGAAATATTCATGATTACATGAAAAAGCAGGTTACAAACTGCTATATACTGTGTGATCCCAATGTTGAAAAAAAATATTACAAACACATCAAAAAAGGAGTTTTTCTCTGGATAGTGAGAATACAGACAAATTTTCTTTTTTGTACCTCTTTGTAATTTCCAAATTCTCTATAATTGAGCATGTAAATTTTTTAAAGATGAATTTGCTTAAAGTTCTAAAAAGATACTCTTTTCATAGAAGTATTACTGTTATAATCTAACATTTTCATCACTGGGTTCTAAAATATCCAAGTACGCTTAAGGAACTGTCTAAAGTAAAAAAAGAGCAAATGCCTACTTTCTGAATGTCTTATCCTTAGTTCTAAAATAGAGTATAATCAGTATTATGAAGAGATGGATTGAGTGCCTCATAGCCAATGTTTATTTTTCAATTAAGCATTGATTCTTATATTTAATACAGAAAAGAGTGACAAGAAAATAAGCTGGATAAATGACTCATTATGAGTACATTTAAAAGATTTCCTAAAGGGCTATCCGTATTCAGATTCAACTTTTATGAACCACTCTGTGACTGTTCATTTAAATCATAAAACAATCAATGAGGTATTATTACTATTTAATAAATAAAAGAATTGAACTGGCCAGCCCAGAGCCTCACCATAGTACAACTAGAACGTACTAAAGCCAATTTACATCAACAAAAACCTGTTCCTCCCCCAACAACTATTTGAAATTGTCCAAATTTTACCACTAAGGCCATAGATCCCTCCAGCCTACAAGAAACTTTAAGGACTAAATCTATCACACCGCATATCCTTGTTTACCTAAGTCTTCGCCAGAAATACAAGCCCCTCTTATTTGCTATTAACTCTCATCTCCCATCTACTCTATATATCCTTCTCATCTGAGTCAACTCGACTTCCCCTTCTACAATGTCCTCTGAATTCTTACTCTGATCAGCAAACTCCCATCTGCTGGCCTTAAGGAAAACATAATTTCCCCCAAGGACACTACTTTCAGAAATCCCGCAGAGGCTGATTCAATTCCTCGACATCTCAAATAATGTCCTTCTTGCTCCTTATTTCCATTTCAGAACCTCTGGTCATCCAAAACAACCCCCACCACCCCACAAAAAAAAAAAAATACAGCCTTGCTTATAATTGAGGGACTCCTGTCTATTCTGTTTCCTCCTCTACAAACCTAAATGCTGGAGGTCTTCTGGTCTGGGTCCTAGACCTCCTTTCTCTTCTGCCACTATACTTTCCCCAAATTTATCTTACACATTCCCAGAACTTTAATTACATGGTATTCAAATTATTAATAACATTTGAGAGCTGTTGGTTCTCAAATTTATTTCTGTAGCCCACACCTCTCTTTCAACCTTTAGAGACCCTTATATTCAACCTCCCATTTCAGTGTTACACTTGTCTAAATCATGTCCCTGATTAAAATACTTGAAAGGGTTCAACATGTTATACAAGACTCTACAAAATCTGGTTGGATTCTCACCTCATGCCATTCTTCCCCTTGCTCCCATCATCAGGTCACACTAGGCTTCTTTCAATTTATTGGATACACAACGCTCTTTGCCTCCACAGGACTCTTACATGATATTTCCCTGTGCCTGGAATGGTATTTTTCTAGGCCACTAGCCGACTCCTTTTCTTTTAGGTCTCAGCTTAAATATCACTTTCTCAGAGAAGCCTACTATATGACCATCCTAACAAAGTAATTTTTCTCTGTTATTATCCTCTCACTGTAACCAGCTCTTTTCCTTCAAAGTATTTATCACAATCTGTAAATATAAGTAAATACACAAATAATGTCCTGATCACATTAAATATTCAAACTATATCTTTTAAATGAATCGAAAATCAGTGAATGAACGGACTTACTACAACCATATAGCTAACACACAAGAAAGCAAGATCTGCCCAACCTAAATCCAGTGTTCAACATACAATAATAATGTCATTACAACTCATCTCAAACTTAATGTAACTAACTTTAATATTTAACTAGATTTAATAATTCTTACTGTAAAAAAGTATGGTGAAGTTTTGAGATCTTAGAATGTAAAAATTACAAGGATCAGAGTGCTCAGAAATGTAATGGGAAGTCTGAATTTTTGAAAAATAAAATAATTTTAGGGCTTCCCTGGTGGCACAGTGGTTGAGAGTCCACCTGCCGATGCAGGGGACACAGGTTCATGCCCCGGTCTGGGAAGATCCCACATGCCGCAGAGCGGCTAGGCCGGTGAGCCATGGCCGCTGAGCCTCCACATCCGGAGCCTGTGCTCCGCAATGGGAGAGGCCACAACAGTGAGAGGCCCGCGTACCGCAAAAAATAATAATAATAATTTTATTTCAACACTTCTCAAAATATTTTTGAAACACTTTATCTGAATAAGCAAAAGATAATAAATTTAGCAGGCAGAGCTCCAAATTTTCACTCATAGAATTGTTTGGATTGAAACATTAAAATTTACAGAAAAAGCAATAATTTATGTTCTTAATCCAGTCCATAAAAACCTATTTAACACTGGTTAAACAGGCCTTAGTACTAATAGTACAAACCTGAGTTCTGGGTCTAGGAAGCAGGACTGTGTAGTGAAAGAAGGCTGAGGATAAAAGAAGAAGGTAAGAGCTCATTTAAGTCCCTGGGTAGCCTGCTTGTTTTTTGACTCTGCCATGTCCTAAGCTTCTTTTTCCCATGCTCTGATGCATGCATTCAACAAGGGACAGAGGATGAAGTGGGAACAAAGAAAGAGAAGAGCAGTATTTATTAAATACTTGGCAACAAGTACAGTGTTGGGCATATCCTATTTCACTTACTCCCACCAACCCCACAATGCAGTTATCATCATCCATTGTTTCACAGGGAATAATTAACTTTAAGCCTATGCTCTTTCCACTAACTACTTCTTAACCAATTCTAATTAAATAATTGTATAATTAACTGTTTAATGTACTGTCCACAAGGAGATAAGACAGGTCTGCATTTTACACCAGTTTTCATAAGAGCGCTCAACATTTCTTGGATGAATAAATGACTGACTCAATAAATGAATGAGTGAGCAAAATAAACTGAAGCTCCATCTCCTCTGTGACCTGTCCTAACCATTCTAAACTACAATGATTATTCATCCTCTGGAGTCACACTGACTGTCTCTATCTGTGCTAACACAACAGTCACCAACAACATGAGGCTACTGAACACTTGAAAGTGGTTAGTCTGAATTGAGACGTGCTGTTATTACATAACACGTTTTGAAGACTCAATATAAAAAAAAAGAATGCAAAATATCTCAATAACTTTTATATGTATTACATATTAAAATGTGAATATTTTAATATATTGGGTTAAATAAAATATATTACTACAATTAATCCCATCCATTTCTTTTTTTTAAAAGTGGCTTTTAGAATTTTTCATTATATGTGTGCCTTACAATATATATTATTTTATTTTATTTTATTATTATTATTTTTTTGCGGTACGTGGGCCTCTCACTGTTGTGGCCTCTCCTGTTGCGGAGCACAGGCTCCGGACATGCAGGCTCAGCGGCCATGGCTCACAGGCCTAGCCGCTCCACGGCATTACAATATATCTTTACTGAACAACACTGACCTATAACTTACATATTTCTATTTTATAGCATCTCTTATGTTATTTAAATTTTCATGTGATGTTTCCCTATAATGAAGGGTCCTAGTCTTATAAAATGACAATATGAGCTTTTTAAATGTACTTTTTAAAATGCATTTTTAAAACAGGTTTGTTAAGTTATACTGTATATAACATATAATTCACCCATTTAAAGTGTACAGTTCAGTGACTTTTAGTATATTCACAGGCTTGTGCATCCATCATCTCAATCAATTTCAGAACATTTTCATTACATCAAAGAGAAACTCTACACCCCTTAGCCATCATCCCCCAATCCCTCCATCCCTACTAGCCCTAGGAAAATATTAATCTACTTTCTATCTACAGATTTGTCTGTTCTAGACACTTCATACAAATGGAATCATGTGGTCTTTTGTGGCTGGCTTCTTTAACTTTCAATGTTTTCCAGGTTCATCCATGTTGAGGTACTTTGATTTCTTTATGTATTGATATGATTTTTTAAAATTACTGAATAATATTCCATTGTATGGATAGTCCCCATTTTCTTTGTCCATTCATCAGATGATGGACATTTGGGTGTTTCTACTTTATGGCTACTATGAATAATGAAGCTATGAACATTCATGTACATGAACATATGGGTATATATCTAGGAGCGGAATTGCTGGAGCATATGGTAACTCTATGTGTAAACATTCAAAGAACTACCAAATTGTTTTCTGAAGTGGCTGCACTATTTTATATTCCCACCTACAGTGTATCAGGGTTCCAATTTATCCACATCTTCACAAACACTTAACATTATCTGACATTTTTATTCTAGCCATCCTAGCAGATGTGAAGTAGTATTTCCTTGTAGTTTTTCTTTAGATTTCCCTGATGGCTAATGATGTTGAGCAACTTTTCATGTGTTTATGGGCCACTGGGTTACTTAGCTTTCTTATTATTGAGTTATAAGAGTTCTTTATATATTCTAGATATAAGTCCCTTATCAGATATATGAGTCGCAATTATTTTCTCCCAAGAAAACAGTCTTTTCTTTTTCTTGGTATTCTGAAACATAAATGTTTTTATTTTTAATAATGTTCAATTTACCTTTTCTTTTGTTACTTGTGCTCTTGATATCATATACAAGAAGCCATTGCCTAATCCAAGGTCACAAAGATTTATTACTGTTTTATTATCCTAAGAGTTCTACAGTTTTAGCTCTTGCATGTAGGTCTTTAATCTATTTTGAGACAATTTTTACATATGGTGTGAGGTAGGAATTCAACTTCATTCTTTTTGTGTGTAGTTAATGAGTTGTCTCAGACCATTTGTGGAAAAGACCCTTCTTTTCAAAACCAACTGACCATAAATGTAGGGGCTTATTTCTAAACTCTCATATCTATTCCATTGATCTATATGTCAATCCTTATGCCAGTACCACACTGTCTGATTACTGTATCTTTGTAGTAAGTTTTGAAATTGGTAAGTATAAGTCCTCCAACTTTGTTCTTTTTCTTTTCAAGATATTTTTGGCTACTAAGAGGCTGCTATGGTTGGGTCCCCCCCAAAAGACACATGCAAGTTCTAACTCTCAGTACCTCAGAATGTGACCTTATTTAGAAATAGGGTTTTTACAGAAGTAATCACGTTAAAATGAGGTTATTCTGGTGGCCCCTAATCCAATGACTGGTGTCCTTATAAAAAAGGGTATTCTGGAAACACAGACAAACACATAGAGAGCAGATAATGTGAAGACACACATGGAGAAGACATCCAGGTGAATGGAGTGATGCATCTACAAGCCAAGGAATACAGAGGACTGTCAGCAAACACCAGAAACCTGAAGAGACAAGGGAGGATTCTTCCTTAGAGCTATCAGAGAGCATGGCCCAGCCAACATCTTGATTTTGGACTTCTGGCTCCTGGAACGGTGAGACAATAAATTTCTGTTGTTTTAAGCCACCTTGCTTTTGATACTTTGCTATGGAAGCCCTAGAAAACTAATACAAGATCCCGTGTATTTCCGCATGAATTTCAGGATCAGCTCATCAATTTCTGCAAAAAAAGCAGATTTGTGTGGATGAAAGGCTCTTGGTGCTGCAGCCAGGAGTCAGTGCTGTGCCTCTGAGGTGGGAGAGCCAACTTCAGGACACTGGTCCACAAGAGATCTCCCAGCTCCACGTAATATCAAAGGGCAAAAATCTCCCAGAGATCTCCATCTCAACACCAACACCCAGCTTCACTCAACGACCAGCAAGCTACAGTGCTGGACACCCTATGCCAAACAACTACCAAGACAGGAACACAACCCCACCCATTAGCAGAGAGGCTGCCTAAAATCATAATAAGTCCACAGACACCCCAAAACACACCAACAGACGTGGACCTGCCCACCAGAAAGACAAGATCCAGCCTCATCCACCAGAACACAGGAACTAGTCCCCTCCACCAGGAAGCCTACACAAACCACTGAACCAACTTTAGCCACTGGGGACAGACACCAAAAACAACGGGAATTACGAACCTGCAGCCTGCAAATAGGAGACGCCAAACACAGTAAGATAAGCAAAATGAAAAGACAGAAAAACACACAGCAGATGAAGGAGCAAGATAAAAACCCACCAGACCTAACAAATGAAGAGGAAATAGGCAGTCTACCTAAAAAAGAATTCAGAATAATGATAGTAAAGATAATCCAAAATCTTGGAAATAGAATAGACAAAATGCAAGAAACATTTAACAAGGACCTAGAAGAACTAAAGATGAAACAAGCAACGATGAACAACACAATAAATGAAATTTAAAATACTCTAGATGGGATCAATAGCAGAATAACTGAGGCAAAAGAACAGATAAGTGACCTGGAAGATAGAATAGTGGAAATAACTACTGCAGAGCAGAATAAAGAAAAAAGAATGAAAAGAACTGAGGACAGTCTCAGAGACCTCTGGGACAACATTAAACGCACCAACATTCGAATTATAGGGGTTCCAGAAGAAGAAGAGAAAAAGAAAGGGACTGAGAAAATATTTGAAGAGATTATAGTTGAAAACTTCCCTAATATGGAAAAGGAAATAGTTAATCAAGTCCAGGAAGCAAAGAGAGTCCCATACAGGAAAAATCCAAGGAGAAATATGCCAAGACACATATTAGTCAAACTGTCAAAAATTAAATACAAAGAAAGCATATTAAAAGCAGCAAGGGAAAAACAACAAATAACATACAAGGGAATCCCCATAAGGTTAACAGCTGATCTTTCAGCAGAAACTCTGCAAGCCAGAAGGGACTGGCAGGACATATTTAAAGTGATGAAGAAGAACCTGCAACCAAGATTACTCTACCCAGCAAAGATCTCATTCAGATTTGATGGAGAAATTAAAACCTTTACAGACAAGCAAAAACTGAGAGTTCAGCACCACGAAACCAGCTTTACAAACAAATGCTAAAGAAACTTCTCTAGGCAAGAAACACAAGAGAAGGAAAAGACCTACAATAACGAACCCAAAACAATTAAGAAAATGGGAATAGTAATATACATATCAATAATTACCTTAAATGTAAATGGATTAAATGCTCCCACCAAAAGACACTGATTGGCTGAATGGATACAAAAACAAAACCCATATATATGCTGTCTACAAGAGACCCACTTCAGACCTAGAGACACATACAGACTGAAAGTAAGGGGATGGAAAAAGATATTCCATGCAAATGGAAACCAAAAGAAAGCTGGAGTAGCAATTCTCATATCAGACAAATAGACTTTAAAATAAAAAGTATTAGAAGAGACAAAGTAGGACACTACATAATGACCAAGGGAGCGATCCAAGAAGAAGATATAACAATTGTAAATATTTATGCACCCAACATAAGAGCACCTCAATACATAAGGCAAATACTAACAGCCATAAAAGGGGAAATCAACAGTAACACATTCATAGTAGGGGACTTTAACACCCCACTTTCACCAATGGACAAATCATCCAAAATGAAAATGAATAAGGAAACACAAGCTTTAAATGATACATTAAACAAGATGGACTTAATTGATATTTATAGGACACTTCATCCAAAAACAACAGAATACACATTTTTCTCAAGTGCTCATGGAACATTCTCCAGGATAGATCATATCTTGGGTCACAAATCAAGCCTTGGTAAATTTAAGAAAATTAAAATTGTATCAAGTATCTTTTCCGACCACAACACCATGAGACTAGATATCAATTACAGGAAAAGATCTGTAAAAAATACAAACACATGGAAGTTAAACAATACACTACTTAATAACGAAGTGATCACTGAAGAAATCAAAGAGGAAATCAAAAAATACCTAGAAACAAATGACAATGGAGACACGACGACCCAAAACCTATGGGATGCAGCAAAAGCAGTTCTAAGAGGGAAGTTTATACCAATACAAGCCCACCTTAAGAAACAGGAAACATCTCGAATAAACAACCTAATCTTGCACCTAAAGCAATTAGAGAAAGAAGAACAAAAAAACTCCAAAGTTAGCAGAAGGAAAGAAATCATAAAAATCAGATCAGAAATAAATGAAAAAGAAATGAATATGATAGCAAAGATCAATAAAACTAAAAGCTGGTCCTTTGAGAAGATAAACAAAATTGATAAACCATTAGCCAGACTCATCAAGAAAAAAAGGGAGAAGACTCAAATCAATAGAACTAGAAATGAAAAAGGAGAAGTAACAACTGACACTGCAGAAATACAAAAGATCATGAGAGATTACTACAAGCAACTCTATGCCAATAAAATGGACAACCTGGAAGAAATGGACAAATTCTTAGAAATGCACAACCTGCCAAGACTGAATCAGGAAGAAATAGAAAATATGAACAGACCAATCACAAGCACTGAAATTGAAACTGTGATTAAAAATCTTCCAACAAACAAAAGCCCAGGACCAGATAGCTTCACAGGCGAATTCTATCAAACATTTAGAGAAGAGCTAACACCTACCCTTCTCAAACTCTTCCAAAATATAGCAGAGGGAGGAACACTCCCAAATTCATTCTATGAGGCCACCATCACCTTGATACCAAAACCAGGCAAGGATGTCACAAAGAAGGAAAACTACAGGCCAATATCACTGATGAACATAGATGCAAAAATCCTCAACAAAACACTAGCAAACAGAATCCAACAGCACATTAAAAGGATCATACACCATGATCAAGTGGGGTTTATTCCAGGAATGCAAGGATTCGTCAATATATGCAAATCAATCAATGTGATAAACCATATTAACAAATTGAAGGAGAAAAACCATATGATCATCTCAATAGATGCAGAAGAAGCTTTTGACAAAATTCAACACCCATTTATGATAAAAACCCTGCAGAAAGTAGGCATAGAGGGAACTTTCCTCAACCTTTTTTTTGAATTTTATTTATTTTTTTATACAGCAGGTTCTTATTAGTTATCCATTTTATACATATTAGTGTATATATGTGAATCCCAATCTCCTGAAATACAACTTACTTTTATACAGTGATTCTCTGTCATGCTAATAAACTCACTGATTAGCTGTAATAGTGGATTTCTTGGACTTTCTACACACATCTGATCTATACACAAACAGAGACAGTTTTACTTCCTCCTCACCAATTTGGATGCCTTTGATTTCTTTTTCTTGCCAAACTGCCGTGGCTAGGACTTCCTATACAATGTTGAATAGAAGTGGCAATAGTGGACATTCTTATCTTGCTCCTGATCTTAGCTTATCCATAGCAATTAAGAAACACATACTTCTCTACCCAGAAGTTCTGTAACATTGAAGAACTGAAGACCCATTACCTTAAAAAATTCATATTCTTTTTGGCAAGATTAACTCAAACAAAATCTAAAATAAATTATTCTAAATATATAAGCAAGCAGATAGTGTGTAATTCATCATATACAAAGAAGTGAAATATGTTTTCATAGACACTACAGCTCTTCTTTCACCATCACCTTTTACATATAACTGTTACTCTTGAACTATTCAATATTTGAGTTTAGAAAACAATGAGCTTGTAGAATGAAGTAAGCACTCAGTTTTTTATACTTTACGCACTTTAAACGATGATTATACTAGGTCAGTCATTAAACTCCCTTATGTAAATCTGCTTCTGCCAGAAAGTCATCAATAACAAGAGAAACAGTCCAAGTATAATGTTTATTCTTCTTTAGATTAACACCATTATTATTTCTCTATAACACACTGTAGGGAATAAAGTAACAGAGATTAGAAATTTAAAAGTATATAAAGCATTTGGGGGTTTCTTATTTTTTAACAGATCTTTACTGGAGTATAATTGCTTCATAATACTGTGTTAGTTTCTGTTGCACAACAAAGAGAATCAGCCATATGATAGGCAACATACTGTACCGCTTTATATTACATATTTTTCACTTAGCATAAGAATAGTTTTTACACAGGAGGAAACTGAGGCACAGTTAAGTAACTTGTCCAAGGTCACAGCTAGTAAATGGCAAATTCAGAATCTGAAGAAAAGAAATGAGTTGTCCTAGAGCCCAAGCTCTTACTCAATATGCTACTACCTCCTAAACTACTCTTAAACTCTATAAATCAGGGCTCCCCTGGTGGCACAGTGGTTAAGAATCCGCCTGCCAATGCAGGGGACACAGGTTCGAGCCCTGGTCCGGGAAGATCCCACAAGCCATGGAGCAACTAAGCCCAAGCGCCACAACTACAGAGCCTGCACTCTAGAGGCCATGAGCCACAACTACTGAACCCGCGTGCCCCAACTACTGAAGCTGATGCACCTAGAGCCCATGCTCCGCAAGAAGAGAAGCCACCGCAATGAGAAGCCCGCTCACCACAACCAACAGTAGACCCCACTTGCCGCAAGTAGAGAAAGCCCGTGCACAGCAATGAAGACCCAACACAGCCAAAAAAAAAAAAAAAAAAATTTAACTCTATAAATCAAAACAGTGATGGTAATCTCAAGTTCCTTATTTTATTTATTTTTATTTATTATTATTTTTTGCGGTACGCGGGCCTCTCACTGTTGTGGCCTCTCCCGTTGCGGACCACAGGCTCCAGACCCGCAGTCTCAGCGGCCATGGCTCACGGGCCCAGCCGCTCCGCAGCATGTGGGATCTTCCCGGATCGGGGCACGAACCCGCGTCCCCTGCATCGGCAGGCGGACTCTCAACCACTGCGCCACCAGGGAAGCCCTCCTTATTTTATTTTAAGAATCATAATTCACACTTGAGCACAGCTCCATTGAAAGAGGACATCAAAAAAGCATGACAGGTGTTCAAAAAAATTGTGGTAGATCAACTAGATATCTACTTTAAAAAAAAAAATTTGAATATAAACTGCATTTACACCTTTTACAAATATTAACTTAAAATGGATCACAGATCTAAAGTAAAATGCAAAACTATAAAACTTCTAAAAGATAACACAGGAGAAAATCTAGCTGCCCAGGGGTTTGGTGATGACCTTTTAGATACAACACCAAAATCAAATTCCATGAAAGAAAAACTGATTAGTTGGACTTCTGCTTAGCAAAAGACACCGTTAAGAGAATGAAAAGCCACAAATTGGGAGAAAATATTTGCAAAACACATATCTGATAAAGGACTTGTATCCAAAATATATGAAGAGTTCTTAAAACTCAACAATAAGAAAACAACTCAATTAAAAACAGGCAAAAGACTTGAACAGACGTCTCACCAAAGAAGATATACAGATGGCAAATAAAGTATGAAAAGATGCTCAACACTGTATGTCATTAGGGAATTGCAAGATTAAAATAAAATACTACTGCAAACCTATTAGGAAGGCTAAAATCCAAAACACTGACAACACCAAAGGCTGGTGAGGATGTAGAGCAACAGAAACTTCCACTGTTGGTCCCCATCCCAAATCTAATAAAAAAAAAAAAAGCCTTTGGGGGTAGGACCCTAACACGTTTATTAAGTTTATAAAAGTCCCCAAGTGATTCTACTGTCAATATGCAAAAGAGCCAGGAACTTTTGAGTTAAACAGACTGGTTGACTGCTGATTTGTACTGAGCTAGCACGTAACATAACTTCTTTGCACCCCAATTTCCTCAAATGTAAAATGAGAGGATTACACTTGACAAACAAGAACATGAACCAGAATACTAGGGTCACTTCTGGCTCAAAATTTCCTCCTCTACATGAATATAAGTTTGAACTAGAATGATTTCTAAACCACATACTCCTTTACTTATTTTAATCAAGATAGACAATTTTTATTGTTTTAACTGAAGTGATACAAAAGACCTATAAACTACACCTAAACTGTCTTACCTGATCAAATAAACCAATGCTTTTTCTATCACAGTTCTCTTCCCACAAGAACAAGAGCATTTAAGTCTTTTGCAACTGTTTGGGGTATTCAAAAAGATCATTTAGGGTGTAAGTTAAGAATTTGAGATAACTAAGAAATCAGATACTCTCAAGAAAGCAATCTGATAGACTGCTATTATCACTCACTGGTAGTAAATTTCCCATATTTCCTAACATTCACGAGAGCAAAGACCAGCACACACTGAACTCAATGCCAGTACGGTTCAATTTCCCTGTTTAAAAATTGGTCTAAGTATCATGCTGATATCAAAAGTCTCACCCTAGAAAACTAAAATTTACCATCTACCCTCAGCACCTAGTACATTAAGCAGCACCTGTGTACCATATAATATGTATATAGGGAATAATTAAGTATTTTTAGTTAGCAAATAATTGTTAACCATTTACTATATACCAGACACTATGCTGAGCAATGGAAAAGAACAGTGAGCAAAACCAAGTCTCTGTCCTCAGAAGTTTACACTTTAAGTAGAAAAGACAAACTAATATATGCCAAGCTGAAATAATTGCAATTTTTGAAAATAAAGCAAGATAAGGGATGGGGCATTTACTGACTGGGAGGGGCCACAAGAGAGCCTTCTGGAATGATAATGAAAATGTTGAACACTTCGGTTGATCTCTGTGGTAGTGTATTCACTGCGTCGTACACTTAGGCTTTGAGTAATCTGCTTTATATACGTTGTATCTCCAGGTGTTTTTTTAAGCTGGCTAAAAGCAACACCTAGAAGCTCCAATGATGATTTCCTCTTGATTACCACAGTTATTAATATATTTCCAGGTTTAGGGACTATATATACTCACAGCTAAATAAAATTATACCTTCTATAGCTACATACATAAATTTGTTTCATTATATATATATATTTAACTTTCAACTGTAGTACACTTGCCTCTATTGCCCCACAGTTCTTTGCTTAAAGCCAACCATTTAGTAAGCACTTACTATACACATACAAGTTAAGCCAAAAGAAAACCAAACTCTTGCCTCAATGTGCAGTAAAAGATAATCACGAAAAATATAAAATGGGATATACATGTCTTTTTTAAGAAAACTATCTTTAACCATTTAGTACTTCCTCCTTTCCCCACTGGCCCCAAATCCCTGAGTTTTGTTTTAAAGAGGAAGGCAATGAACACAAGAACTGTGCACTCAAATCATTCCATGATCCATGAAGGAAAAGTCCATCGTACTGACCAAGAGCACCTAGTCTGGGGCCAGACAGCTGGGGTTAAATTCTGGCTCCACCATTTATTAGCTGTATTATCTTAGCCAAGTTTATTTATGTCACTTCCCTGTGCCTCAGGACCCTCATCTGTAAAATAAGGATAACAGAATCTACCTATAGGTTATAAATGAGTTAATTTATGTACTACTGTGCTTAGAACAGTCGCGGGCACATAAAAAGCACTAGACAGGTGTCGACAATGACAATGACAATGACGATGACGACTCCTCCTCCTTCTACTGGTAGGAAATATTATGAGGACCAGCACCTAGGTCACACAAACAGGTATATTAATCTAGTAAAGAAAAAGTATAGATAGCTAACAGCTAATGGCAATAGTAACACATTCCATTTCTGTTCCCATTTACACCCAGACTAACTCAGTACTTTTAGAATGACTTTGTCCTGTATGAATGCATCAACTTAGCACATTCCATCTATCTTGTTCCTTATATCTGCACTATGCAGAACAGGTCATATGATGCCTAATTAATGGCACAAAATATTAAATTAAAACCAATTAAATTGCCCAGTACGGAAGAGAATAAAAAGTGCCTATATATGACGGGGGGGGGGAGTTAGTAATTAAAACAAATCAAGTCCCCTTTTAATGGGCTTAGCCAGATAGCCTCTCTTTGATAAATGTCCATTCTCCCCAAAAGGAATCTTTTGCTTCCTTTATCTAGATGGCAATTCAAACCAAGAATTTAACCAATAACTGTACCTACTATGGATATAGCATTTCCCTAGATACAATCAGAGGAAGTAAAAGTTGTTTAAGACATGATTCCTGCCATGACAGACTAGTTAGGAAAAGTTTAACACAAAAGCAATCAATTCACTCAGTCAACAAACACTTCTTGAAAGAGTAATTCAATACCTGGCTCCAGGCCTGGCCCAGAGTTGGTTTTAAAGTCTACTAGGGGAATACCATTAAATGGATAAGATTGCATGATGGGTATGTTAAGTACAATAAAAGTTGTAGAAGGTATGAAGGAAGCAAGGAAGAGGGAATAATCTAGAATATCAGAAGATTTCTTAGGAAAATAACATCTGTGCTAGATTTTGAGAGACATATAAATGTACCAGAAAGAAAAGAGAACATTTCAGGCACATACCAGAGAGACTAAGATGCCTTCTGAATGAGAAAATAAGCCAAGAGAGGTAAGCAAGGGCTTTATGTATGATAAGAGTCTCAAACTTTATTCAATAGGGAATGAATAGTAAATAAAAGATTCATGCAATGGGGTATATGGTCAGACCTCTGAATATTCACCTGGAGTGGTAGACACAGTAAAGACAGAAAATCCAAGGGTAGGCAAATCTTTTCTGTAAAGGGTCTGACAGTAAATATTTTAGGCTTTGCAGGCCATGTGGTCTCTGTTACAACTATACAACTCTGCCACTGTAGCATAAAACCAGCCATAGATGATGAACACCTAAAACTAATGAGCAAAGCTGTATTCCCATAAAACTTGATTCTACAAAAACTGCTGACAGCTGGCCATAACTAGTCTTTGGGCTACAGTTTGTGAACCCCTTTCTAGGCAAAAAGTGATAAGGTCCTAAACTAAAGTGAGGTCTATAGCAATGAAAAGGAAGAGATTCCAGAGATATTTAAGGGGTGGAGTGGACTTGAAGAATGACTAGAGGTAGAGAATTAGGTACTCATATAAAGAGGAAACAACTCTGACTCCTGGGAACAAACCCAGGGATCTCCATGGATAATGGTGCCATTTACCAAGAGAGAGAATAGAAGGAAGAGTAATACTAAGGTTTCATTTCATTTAAGGAAGGAGAGGGTAAGGAGAGAAAAGGATTTCAATTTTAACATGTTCAGTTTAAAGTAGTTGTGAAACATCCAGGTGGTAATTCCAGCAGGTCTGGAATTCTGATGATATCTGGGTTAGAGATCTCAATTTGGCCACAGAAGTAGCTAAGATCACCCAGGGAGAAGGAAGGTGGAAAGAGTAAGAACAAAGGGCTGAGGTCAATATACAAACATAAGGGGGAGGGCCCTCTCCCCGCCTTCCCGCAAAGGAAGCACCCTGCAGGAAAGACTCAGGAAACAACTTGAGAAATGGAAAAGCAGTTCCAGTGGAGTGCAGTGCTAAATGTTCACTGAAGCTAAATTAAACTACAGGATACAATCTCTGTGAGGAGGAAGAAATAAGTGGGCCAAATACTGAAGAGGCCTAATAGGATTCTGGATACTCTGGGCAGAAAGAACAAAACCGGATGCATAGAGGATAAAAACAAATGACAGCCCAGAATAAGTAAATCCATAGGGACAGAAAGCATATTGGTGGTTGCCAGGGGTTTATAGGAAGACTTGAGTAGGTGATTGCTAATGGACACAGATTTTTCTTTCAAGGTGATAAAAATGTTTCGGAACTTGATAAAAGTGGTGGCTACATACTGTGAATGTAAACGCATGTACACTTTAAAGTGATTTTTTTGTTGTGTCAATTTTATCTCCAAAAAAAAAAAAAATGACAGAGAGAAAGTCACTGGGCAAGCCAGAGAACAGAACTCTGGGAAATAAAACTGAATAGACTATGAGAAAGCAGATTATTAAGAAAGCCTTCAAAGAAAGGCAGGAAAATTAATCAGATTAAAATAGGCAACAGAGGACAATTTTAAACATCTCTTCCAGTTTTCTTAACTAAATAGGACATAACTCAACTGTTTAGTTGGGAACCCAATTTGCATTATGTAGGAAAGCGTAACTGTGAAGGAAATAAGATAAAAGCTGTTTGTAGGTATAGCACAGCTACTCCGGGGAGTAGGTATGTGCTTTATCACTCATAAAGGTTTAAAAGTATACGATTGGGTAATTGAAAAAAATCACTATACTAAATGTGGGAGGTTTTTTTTTAATTGGAGCATAGTCCATTAAATGTGGGAGACTGACTGTAAAAGTTCCCCCTATTTTTCAGGTCTCCCTATATTTACACGCTTCACAGTGTGACTTTGTAGTCTTTCCCCACCTCTTGAATTTGAATTGGACTGATGACATGCTTTGGCCAATAGAAGGCAGTAAAAATGACAGTTTGCCAGTTTTAAGCCTAAGCCTCAAGAACTCCTGCATGCTTCCATCTCTCTCTCTTGAAAATATGCTCTGCCACAGTGGAACAAGCCTAAGTCAGACTGCAGGGTATCTAAAGACATGTGGCCCAGTCACCCTGGTACTCCAGCTGACATGCAGCCACAACCAGCAAATCATGAGTGAGACCACGCTAGACAAGTTAGTCTTAGACAATCTATTGACTAAATCCATGAGAAATATGAGCAAACCCATGTAAGATACGTAGGCCTGGCCCAGATCAGCAGAACTACCCAGTTGATCCAAAGATTCATGGGCAATAACAAATGGTGGTTGTTTTAAACCATGTTTTCAGTAGTTTGTTATATGTCAATAGCTAACACACACTACTGATACCAGTGATGACAGGTAAAGGCCATTAATCTGGTGCAAAAGCTAGCTTTAAGTTATCAAATACTCACTTGTTCAGTGTGGTTTAGGTTCTATAGATATACAATCTATATCTTAAAGAGAAAAAGAAAACCTACCTATTAAATTTGTACAATTACTTTGTGATTAGGAATCTGAAAACCAATCTACTAAGCCACCACCACCCTTTTTTCTAAAATTTTAGCAACTTAAAACCATTAATAACATAAATGCAATTTTTGATAACATGACATTACTTTGGAAAAACAGCTATCACATAGTGGCCACTGACTGTACTTAGAGGGGAGGTATTTATATGGTTAACTAAAATTGGAGTTTTTAGGGTTTTTTCCTTTTGCTTAAGTAAGGGAATTCTCCAAGAGTTTCTAAATTTTCCAGAAGAACTGTATCACGAGAGCAACTTTTTAATACAAGACAATTAAATCTTACTTTGACAAGTCAAAAATACTAAACCTTATTAATCCAATACCTCCCACAAATGGTACAATAGTTTTCTCAACTGGCAAGCACCTAACATATTTCAACAGAGGACAGAGATCTTATCCCCCCTTCAATGAAAAGCTAGCACTGCTTTAATAGTCAGGTCACTGACCTAACACTGCCAATGCCAACAAGCTCTACCTACTGCTGAGAGGGTGGTTTTGTAGCAAGGCAAGAACCAAGGCACTCGTGTTTCATTTGGTATGACTGCAGATACGGAGAGACCTGCATACAGGAAGTACTTTTAAAAAAAAAAAACGCATTGAAACCTTTAATGTTTTCTTAAATCATTCTGAATTTAACATGGTCTTTTTACTAAGCCAGTTATCAATAAAAGTAAAATCTGTTTTTATGGCATTTAAAACAAGTGAAAATTCCCGTGTGGGTTTAGCAGCTTTATAAATTTTCAACTCCATTAACACATCCAGAGAAATTCTCAGAAGGAAACAATTTAGTTTACTATTTTAAAACATATTAAATGCTCCTCTCCTTTATAAAGGGGGTCTGTGGGTGTTACAGAAGTTCAATGGCGAGGCTTACATATGTACTTGTACATTCACAAAAGCTACAAAACAGGATTTTCCATTCATTAGTGTTTGACTATACCAAAAAAGGCATAGATTCTCAACAGAACTCTAAATTGTTTAAAAGAATAGTACAACTTATTTGATAGAAGGAAGAAAAGAATGACTAAATTGACGGTTATCAAATACTAGATAATTTCATTCTCTGTCTTTTTTAAGAGCTCAAGTCTCTCATAAAAAAAGGTGAATACAGGCTTTCTCAGACAAAGGCACAGACTCTAACTTCCTGCCCTCCAAGTACTGCCCTGGGTTAAATTACAGGTTACCCAGCGGTTTTGATACTAAGCCTGCAATATTCATGAGCCTCACCAGGTTACATTAATTTCCTGTCCTAAAATAGCAGCCTACAGCAACCCCTGTTCTCCTGCATACTCTCTCTCTCTCTCTCTCTCTCTCTCTCTCTCTCTCTGTGTGTGTCTCTGTCTCTCTCAACTAAAATGCCCCATAACATAATTCTAGGTCATTTTTACCCCCCTCTCATTTTAAAATACTTTTTGTATTCGATTCAAAAATAAAGGGATTACAGAACCAATTTAGAGGTATACAGCATTTCAAATGCCTCTAAGAAAAACCTGCCCTCAACAGGTGTAACAACCAAGCAACCTATCTCAGGAAATAAATCTCCTTCTTTATATATGCTGCAAATTCTCACTGCCCTCCCAGACACATAAAATCTACACTATGCTCTATTTTAATCTAGTCCCTTTTCAAATATAGTAACACCTCTCTAATCAAGAAAACATCCAGAACATCAAGCCTAGAAAATCAAAACCCTGGAGACAGTAACAGCTAACAATTGTTAATCTACCTGCTCTGTACCAAGCGTGTTTTTAATGGGTTACACCATTTATCCTCCATAATGGTCCTGTGAGGTAAGTACTATTATCATCATTTTAAAAATAAAGTCAAGTTTTGAAAGTTTTTCAAGTTCAGAGTTAGTAAGTGTTGGAGTTGGCATTCTAAAGCAATCTAACTATGAGCTCTACATCCTTTAAGTGAAACAGCAGCAGCAAACCATAGACAGATACATAGATAGATCACAAACTAAGCTTTATGGAAGCAGCCATCCCCCAGATCTTCCTTACAATTTACTAATTAATATCAGTAATCTCATTCAGAGCACAATTCTAACAACTGATTAACAGATTTCCCAGTTCAGTTACTTAGGCAGTACATTTGTAGGAACAGATGGTATTACTGTTAGCAACAACCACATTAATGAGTTGGGGGGACACATACACATGCAAGAAAAAGATGAAACTGACCATCAAAAAGCTACATGATTATATTAAATAGCCCGTTTTAGAATGGAGCTCTTCAGTAGAACAACAGTAGAGTAACTCCTGTTTGTGACAACTGAAATATCATAAAAAGGTATCAAAAACCATAGTATTATCTAAAATATACGTTTTAGAAAAATTTTTACGAAAGGAACAAAAAGTTTGAAATCATTTCTCTAGAAAGTCCAAGATGACTGTATTTCCCCAACTCTTAGTTCAATCTCTTATTCTCTCCTCTCTTCTTCCTTAGAACGTAAACACTCTCAAATCCCTATCTACACTCTCCCCTATCTTCATAGGCAAGTTTCTCAAAGAGTAGCCAATACTATCTTCCACTTCTTCACCTTTAACCTCTTTGCTATTAATTTCTGTACCCAGCCCCCCAGTTAAACTGTTTTTGCTTTAGTCAACAATGCCTCCTTATTCTTAAATCTAATGAACCATTTTCAGGCTTGTCTTTTTAAGCTGGATTTAACATTTCAAATCCCTTTCTCTGCTACCCTCATCCTTCTTTAAATTCTGGTCAGTTGCATTCTACACCACCACTCTTCCATTTTCCCCTCTTCTGACTACTTTTTGCTGGATTTATTTTCCTCTGCCTGTCTCTCAAATGTTGGAGGGTCCCTATCCTTCTTCTCTTCTCCTGCTAATAATTCTCAAAGGATGATCTTAATCTTCATTCAAGCACTTATGCTACACTGCTAACTCTCTAGCCCACACTCTCTCCTAACAGCTTTACAATGCCTCCTACACATCTCCACCTGAATATTTCCAGGCCCATCAAACTCAACATGGCCACAACTGATCTCATCTTGGAAAGCAAAAGAACAGAGCCTTGGAAAGTGTAGGTGTGCAGGGAGTTTTATTTTGTTAGGAGCAGAATATATTCCCTATTTTAGTAAACTTCATTATCCACCCTGTCTTTCAAGCCAAATAGTTGGGAGTCATTCTTGACTCCTACCTTCTCTTGACCCAGACAGCCAAACAAATCATCAAAAAATACTAAAGAAAGATTATACAACCTTAATTTTTTCAAGACCACTGCCTACTCTTCACTCCCTCATCATTTTTCAACAATAGCTTGCTTAGGCTCTCCCATAATATTCATAATTGCTTACAGCTATAATAATACTTATCACATAACATGTTTATTATTTCTTCATTAACCTGCAAAATTAGTGACAAGGGAAATGAAGTCTTGTTCTTTTTATCCAAAGTACCTAGGAACACACAAAAAGTAATAAACATAAGTCTGGTGAGCAAGGGATCCCAAGAAGCTAAGCAGCACATCAAAAGATGTACAATTTATTAAGAGTGGAGCAGGAATTTACGTATAGTTCAACTTGCTAGCATTTTTCAATACTGAAGTAACCTCCACCACAGGACAAAAACAATAGCATGTCTGCAGCACTCTGCATATTCATAGTGACAAAATATTCTTTTCTCATTTATGCTTCTATGCACATTTTAGATTTCCTACAGTGATTATACATCACTTTCAGAATTGGTGAGCAGGGCTTCCCCGGTGGCGCAGTGGTTGGGGGTCCGCCTGCCGATGCCGGGGACACGGGTTCGTGCCCCGGTCTGGAAGGATCCCACATGCCGCGGAGCGGCTGGGCCGGTGAGCCATGGCCGCTGAGCCTGCGTGTCCGGAGCCTGTGCTCCGCAACGGGAGAGGCCCGCGTACCGCAAGAAAAAAAAAAAAAAAAGGAATTGGTGAGCAAACTATTTATCAGAGCAATATGCCACAATCATCAACAGAAATAAAAAATCTTTAAGTTTTAGGACAATATATGTGAAACTGAAAGTTGGGGTTGAGGGAATGCATCAGGAACCTAAGAGAATATACCAAAATAGAAATACAACATTAAGCAAAGATTGCTAAGACTAAGGCTTTCAATCAACAGTTAAGCTCAGGCAGTAACAACTGAGCAAGGTGGAAAGGTTTATAGCTTCTTTCTAGGCAGTCAGTCAATGATTTACAAGAAAATGGGACTTTCAAAAGATGTTGGGTAGGGCTTCCTGGTGGCGCAGTGGTTGAGAGTCCACCTGCCGATGCAGGGGACACGGGTTCGTGCCCCGGTCTGGGAAGATCCCACATGCCGCGGAGCGGCTGGGCCCATGAGCCATGGCCGCTAAGCCTGCAGGTCTGGAGCCTGTGCTCCGCCCGCAACGGGAGAGGCCACACAGTGAGAGGCCCGCGTACCGCAAAAAAAAAAAAAAAAAAAGATGTTGACTAATGAGTGGTGGGAAGGTAGTAATCAAATTCATTCCAGATTTAAATTCGGTCATAAAAATACAAGAAGAAAATATAATTGAATATTTATGTCAGTAGTTCTCAAAGTGTAGTCTAGATCTCTGGATCCTTTCAGGAGGCCCATGAGGCCAAAACTATTTTCATAACAATAATATTTCACATAACATAACAATGCCTTTTTCACTCTCATTCTCTTTGCAAAGGGATTTGCAAAAATGTAAAATTTCTCAATATTTTTATTTGGGAAAATATTATTTTTATTAAAAATGTCATTAGGGACTTCGCTGGTGGTGCAGTGGTTAAGAATCCGCCTGCCAATGCAGGGGACACGGGTTCGAGCCCTGGTCCGGGAAGATCCCACATGCCACAGAGCAACTAAGCCCGTGTGCCACAACTACTGAGCCCATGCACCACAACTACTGAAGTCCGCGTGCCTAGAGCCTGTGCTCTGCAACAAGAGAAGCCACCGCAATGGGAAGCCCGTGCATTGCAATGAAGAGTAGCCCCTGCTCGCCGCAACTAGAGAAAGCCCGTGAGCAGCAACGAAGACCCAACACAGCCAAAAATAAATAAATTTATTAAAAAAAAAAAAACTTATGACGTAGGCTGCCCTCTCCAAACCTCAGTTCCTTCCTTTGAAAAATTTAAATAATTTGCCCCAAAACCATGAAAGTCTCAAATCACAAAACTATTAGATGGCAGAGCCCAGATTTAACTCCAGGTCTCAGAAACTCTGGAATCCAAACTATCAATATATTACGTTAAATATCACCCATATACCAAAAGGTTAACAGTGGATCAACAGGACTATGGCTCTCCCCATCCCAGCTACCTTTCTTCTTTTCTTCTTTTCTCTTCTCCCTCATCTTGTATTTCTTGCCATAATGAATATATTTTATTTTTTCTTAAAAAAAAAAAGAGAATTTTTATTTTGAAATACTCTGGCTCAAAATTTGCAGAACAGCTTACAAATTCAGTACATCTTGTTATTTAACATTACCTACATGCCCCCAACCCTGCCAAAATAAAGAAAACCAGATTCCTCTGGGGAAGTGTTATAAAAAGTTTATGGACTTCAGCATCAATAGGCTTGGTATCCACAATTTATAAGCTATGAACCGTAAGCGAATGACTTAAGCTCTCTGAAACTCACTTTTCTTATTTGTAAAATACTGACAATAACTCCCATCTCTCAGGGTTGTTATAAGGACTACGTTAAAAGAATAAAGCAGGTAAAAAGTACAAGACAATAAATGTTAATACCTTCAAAAAGTCATATACATTCATACAAACTCCAGCTCAATAGCAGATTGATATTAAAATTATGCTGTGAGGGCTTCCCTGGTGGCCCAGTGTTTGGGAGTCCGCCTGCCAATGCAGGGGACATGGGTTTGTGCCCCGGTCCGGGAAGATCCCACACGCCGCGGAGTGGCTGGGCCCGTGAGCCACGGCCGCTGAGCCTGCGTGTCCGGAGCCTGTGCTCTGCAACAGGAGAGGCCACAACAGTGAGAGGCCCGTGTACCGCAAAAAAAAAAAAAATTATGCTGTGATCATACATCTCAATACTAGTTAGTGGCTCATTTTCTATTTCAATTTAGATTAAATCAAAATCAAAAATACCCAAGAAAATAAATTCTCCTGCTTTTGGGAAATCCCACATCTAGGAGAAGCACCTGTGAAACAAACATTTTTACTATCTCCTCTTTACTGAATCTGTCCCACTGACTTTTGCATGCTCAGTAGTCTAGCAGAGTGCCTAGCATATAGTTGGCCTTAAGTGCTGGATGAATAAATGTGGAGACCTTGGAACATCTTACACTCTATAATAATGAGACTCATTATCACTCAAGTCTAAAAGCCTTCACACAAAGCTATGGTGTTAATTAACATTCAACAACAGTTTTGATTTCAAAAAAGCAATCATGGCAGCAGTTTCATCAAACTCATTTCCTCACAACTTGTTATTTCCAAAGAAATATAACTAAAAACACAAAATCCCTGGGATGAATTTCAAAGTCAGAGAGAGAGCAAGAAAGCTCTTAAACCTTAATCCAGGTCCCTCACAAGGACCAAAAAAGCCAGACTCTCACAGCAAGCTAAAAGGTTTTCCCCTACTCATCTTATTAGTCTTTTTGGTATTCACTTAGCAAATGTTAATAAACAATATCATAAAAGTTAAATTAATAAAGAATAATCCCTGTTCTGGAATTATTCAGAAATAAATTCAGAAATTTCAACTTGTCAATAAATTTAATTCTATTACTAGACTGACAATGAAACACCACAATACAAAACAACTATGGAATCCTAAACTGTAAACACTTAGAATTTCACTTCCATCAACTAAATATAAAACATCCAATCATTCCACAAATACTGAGTACCCTCTATTCATTGTTCAAAAAATATTTACTGAAATCCTATTATCCAGGCATTGCTTTGCACTCTGGAAATACACAAGGCACTAAAGAAACAAAAATCTGCCCACTCCCTGTAACTTTCATTTTAAACAGGGGAGGAGGGAAGAGCAGACACAAACAAAATAAATTATATATAACAAGGTGATAAATGTTTCAAAAAAAAGTGCAGAGGAGGGGAATGGAAAGTGCAGAATTGGGGAGCAGCTACAATTTTTAAAATATGGGGCAAAGAAGGTCTGACTGAGAAAAACATTTTAACAAGGTCTTAAAGATGAAGCTAAGTAAAACTAGCACAAGTTCTAGTCCTACATAGATCAGATTCATAAGCAGCAACCTGGTGAACTAATTTTCTTAATTCCTGAAAAGGGTAGGAACAAGACTGAAACTATAAGACTCAAAAGATTTGAAAGAAACCAATTCTTAAGGAGGAGAAAAAATAATTATAAGAATTACTGGGGGCTTCCCTGGTGGCGCAGTGGTTGAGAGTCCGCCTGCCGATGCAGGGGACACGGGTTCGTGCGCCGGTCCGGGAGGATCCCACGTGCCGCGGAGCGGCTGGGCCCGTAAGCCATGGCCGCTGAGCCTGCGCGTCCGGAGCCTGTGCTCCGCAACGCGAGAGGCCACAACAGTGAGAGGCCCGCGTACCGCAAAAAAAAAAAAGAATTACTGGACTTCCCTGGTGGTGCAGTCATTAAGAATCCACCTGCCAATGCAGGGGACACGGGTTCGAGCCCTGGTCCGGGAAGATCCCACATGCCGTGGAGCAACTAAGCCCGTGGGCCACAACTACTGAGCCTGCGCTCTAGAGCCCGCGAGCCACAACTACTAAAGCCCGCGAGCCTAGAACCCGTGCTCCGCAACAAGAGAAGCCACTGCCATACGGAGCCCGCACATCGCAACTAAGAGCTGCCCCTGCTCGCCACCCGCCGCAACTAGAGAAAGCCCACGTGGAACAACAAAGACCCAACGCAGCCAAAATTAAATAAATAAATAATAAAATGAAAGATATAATGAAATAAAATTTTTTAAAAAAGAATTACTAAATTCCTACTGGAAAAGAGAAAATACCTGATTATAATACCATGAAAATATAGCAAGCAAAAATATAGCAAGTCCCTTTCTATTTCCTTCCTTCATTCTTTTTCCCCCTCCCCCTTCTTTCTTTCTTTCTTTTATTTATGATAAAGCTTTACTGCCAGCAACCACAAAACTAACATCTAAAAGACTTTGTCATTTTGCCATTGTCAGGCTTCAAACTTTATATGCTTCAGTTAACTTTCTACTCTTTCCATTTCTAATCCCTAGAAAACACCATCCAATTAACAGAAATCAAAGACTACACTTCATTTTAATCCCTATTTTAGGTGCTCACCAAAAGTTAGTTACTAATGGATTTCTACTTTAAAGGTACTTAGAGAATTTACTGTTCAGGAATCCTGAAGCAAACCCTTTTGCAAAATCAAAGAACATTTAAAAAAATAACAGGTTTCTTGTTAGACAATATATGTTCACTGTAGAAAAACTCAGAAAAAGTAACGTATTTGAACAACAGGATTATAACTGTACTGTAAGTACAATAAAGGGTTATAACCATAAGAATAAATATTTGGAGAATATTCTCAGTTTTCTCTATTTTGTTGCAGTTAATGCAATCACACTGCACATACTCCTATGCAACGTGCTGTTTGTTTTCACTCATTCTTATCATGAACTTACTTCTATGTTAAATATTCTTATACATCATCATTTTTAACCCTACTGTATGTATAAATACTATAGTATTGTAGAAAGGATTAAATAAATGTATGGCATGGATGAAGCACTATTTAAGTAGTATTACTGTTATTAATCCCAGGATTAAATTTTTCATAAACATTCATGTGAAACTAAATTTATGAGCATAGCCTTAATTTTTTTCCTTAAAGTCTCAGAATTAGAACTTCTGAAACTCTCCAAACTGCCCTCCAAAAAGAATAAATTTACTTTCCTTCTGCAACACAACTCCCAAAACTCTTGTCACCAACTAAATATGATCTTTCTAATCTTTGCTAATTTCACTGGGGAGGAAGGGGTACAATTTTGCCTCATTCTATTTTTGTATTTCACCAATTATACTAAATTGAACACTTTTTTCACATGTTAACTATTTTTATTTCTCATTATGTGAATTGCTTATCAAAATACTTTAAAGTGAATAACTCTAACATTCATCATCAGAATACTCATATATTAGATTTGTTTAAAGCACGTTAATGCACACTGCCATTCTACATAAACATTTACTTATGTTATACACTTTAAGAAAGGGAGTTATACAAGTTCGTTCCAATATAATCCTCAACTTAGTATTTTTCACTAATATTTTAAAAACAGAACACTAGTACCAAAGTCTGGGGGGGTGTGAGGAGGGTTCAAATTAAAGTCTTTAAAACCACCTAATTATGTAATATATAGTATCTCCATTAATACATTCATTTAAAAGAATGAAGCAGATACTTAAGTATTGACAAGAAAACTTTCCATAATACATTAACAAATGAAAAAAGGATACAGAACATGATCCATTTCTAATTTATGGTGAAAATAAAACAAATACAGAGTAAGAAGAATAGGGAACCAGTCGCTGTCCTAGGTGCTAGGGACCCAGTGATAAACGAGATAGGCAGGTTTTTTCCTGTTTTTATGGAGCTCACTGGTGGTTAACAGGTATACTGACTTTATTTAGATTTCCTTTTAGTGTTAAGCCACAATAGAATACAATAAAATTTTTCTCAATTTCATTCCAAATGTAAGTTTGAGTCTAAGAAGAAAGTGAAGAGGGATATAGCTACACACACTACTTTCTGGATTTTAGAGCAAAAATTACAATACAGAAAATTTAGTAAGTTATATACACACACACAAAAAAAAATATTATTGACTAGTGTTAATGAAAGAGAAGGAAAAAAGTCTCAAAATCATTTTTTTTTTTTTTTTTTTTTTTTTTGCGGTACGCAGGCCTCTTACTGTCGTGGCCTCTACCATTGCGGAGCACAGGCTCCGGATGCGCAGGCTCAGCGGCCATGGCTCACGGGCCTAGCCGCTCCGCGGCATGTGGGATTTTCCCGGA
Organism: Lagenorhynchus albirostris; assembly: GCF_949774975.1. Classification (NCBI taxonomy): domain Eukaryota; kingdom Metazoa; phylum Chordata; class Mammalia; order Artiodactyla; family Delphinidae; genus Lagenorhynchus; species Lagenorhynchus albirostris. The sequence goes on along the minus strand of NC_083099.1, from coordinate 79,710,436 downwards.
CCGGGGCACGAACCCGTGTCCCCTGCATCGGCAGGCAGACTCTCAACCACTGCGCCACCAGGGAAGCCCTCAAAATAATTTTTTAAGTCTTAGTTATACTCACGAATCTTTTTCATTATCCAAATTTAAAGCTCAATCGATAATATCACATTGAAGAAATCAAGTTACAGAATATTCATGATATGATCCCCATTTTGTTTAAAAACTATTTGTAGTATATTAAATGCTATACACTCGTAGAAAAATATCTTGAACTAACTTACTAGCAGTAATTTCTGGAGATAGGAATAAAGGGAAACTGAGCATATAGGAATCAGAGACAACTTTACAAATTTTATTGCATACACTTCTATACTGTTTGAGTATTTGTGGTAAAATAATATCTTTATTATATAAATAAAAAATAAAATACTTTGAAGTTTCAGTGCCAGAAGAACCAGGAACTTGGTCCCATCAAAATTTCTCTATGGGGCTTCCCTGGTGGCGCAGTGGTTGGGACTCCGCCTGCCAATGCAGGGGACACGGGTTCGTGCCCTGGTCCGGGAAGATCCCACGTGCCGTGGAGCGGCTGGGCCCATAAGCCATGGCCGCTGAGCCTGCGTGTCCAGCCTGTGCTCCGCAACGGGAGAGGCCACAACAGTGAGAGGCCCGCGTACTGAAAAAAAAAAAAAAAATTCTCTATGTAATACACTAATGTAATCAACATGGAACTGCTTGAATTAAGTGTGTTAGTCAGGTTTAAAAAGTGTTAGTGTTAGTCAGGTTTAACACTAAACCTAGTGTTAGTCAGGTTTAAAAAGCAGTAAGGAAGAGCTCCCTATATTCTGAGTGATTTCCAGGATTTCTGCTAAGTAGAAAATACAAGGTGCTAAATAAAGTGTAAGTTTTATCTAAGAAAGAAAGAGTAATATGACTAAGTATATATACATTTTTTGTAAACAACGAAAAACTAATAAAAATGGTCACTTATGGGGGAAGGAGAGGATAAAGGCTAGATTTTTCTGACTACGTATTGTAGTTTTGGTTCGGGAACAATGAAAATGTTTTACATAATTATAGAAGTAATCAAAAGTAAATCAAAATGAAAACAGATTATTCCCAAAAACTGACAGCAAAATGAATAAACCAAACTATATATCAAATGGGTGGCTTAGAGAGCAATCATTTCAAATGATTTTAAAACAGTAGTTTGACTATAAATCCCTAGTAGAATTTGTAAGAATTCTTTTTTAAGTTGGTCCAATTTTATTGAAATCTGTTACAGAAGACAATTCAAATAGGAACCACTGTCTGTGGTTTTAAGGCCTATAGAAATCTGAGTTACGTTTTACTACAAAATATAAAATACATTAATTCAAACTACAGCGTAAAAAGATTTTAATAATGAATTGTACGTCCTCATTAAATTAGATATTTGCAAATGTTTTCCTAAATACTTACAACTAATTTAGAGATATCTTTTAAAGTTCAAATAGCCAGTTTAAATTTGAGAAAACATACTTACTGTAACATGAAAGATGTTCACATTGAGATACTTCAGCCCCAGCTTCACAAACTACTGGAAATTAGGAGATACTCTGTTGCTAGCTGAATAAATATCACTTACCTCAGGGAAAATTATACTAGACTACCAGTTTAAAATGAGCAATAGTTCACATAATATTAGAGAAATTCTCTCTTGCCTTACAAATGCAAAATAAATCCTCCAGACTCCCTTCTCTGTAGAGACCACCAGCTCACTACCCAGGCTCTGAAACTCAGCACAGTTAGTTAGGGAAAAAACAAGACAGACTTCAGTATGAGAATGAGCCAAAACATTTCCCGAGGGAAGCATTTCTGATTTTGTTTTTGTTAAGTATTCTCTTGATCTTTAAGCTCATTAAAAAAAAAGAAAAAAAAAACCACTCAATTCCCAAGATCAGTTTGAAAATGAAAAAAATAGATCTGCTGGCTCTCACAGCAACCTTCATCATGTCAAGGCACTGGTTTAACTCCCATCTCCTGATATTTCCTGCCCATTTCCTACCAACAGCGTCCCCCTTGCCCTTACAGAATTGAGGTTCCCTGTAATACTGACCCTAGGTTTTTTTAGCGTTAGCTAAAACACATATTTTGAAAAATGTGTTTAGTAAAAATACCCTTCAAGTCCTGACCTAATTTCCTTATATGTAAAGCACATAAGAGGTGGTGGCCCCTGCGACTGTCTAAGGCTTACCAACTATTTACGAAGTTCCCTTGACTCTTAAGTTTGCCTTTAGAGGTTAAAATTCAACACAGAAAAAAATTCAGTTATCAAACATCTATTCCTAATTTAGAGTAAAGCTATATTACATAGCAAAACTCCACTTATTAAACTTTATCTCATGCAAACTTAAAATTTGAAAATTGAATCCGCAGAAGTTGAATCCGTTCACTGTTTGAATCTTGCAGGATGCTTGAAATTCATGATGGTTATGATGTGGAACTTTCTAAAGTAATGAGACCCAGAAGTGCTGGTCCTGCTACTGGCTCAGCTCGACGTAGGAGTCGCTGCACAGCACCTTCAGGAGGCCACCTGACATAGTGCAGAGAAGTGACCGAGGACTCCGCCACTGTGAGAATAACAAAGCCACCCCAGTGGTGGCAGAACTGGCAACTGTTTTCAGCAACCATTTTCTAAAATAAGCTCAAAATAATAATACTAATACACATATGTATATATAAGTAACATGGCAAGTAATTCATTACTCTCCAAGACGTTCAGCGTAAAAGAAGAGCTATAAATATAAATCTTTAAAAAGTTAAAGGGAAAATCTTATAATCCTAAACCCTTAAACTGGAAACAAAATCAGACTTAGAAATATTAGTATGAACTCATGGTGTATTTTATTTTCTTTTTTTTTACTTTTAAAAATTTTTATTTATTTTTTTAAATTTTTATTAGAGTATAGCTACTTTACAGCGTTTAGTGTATTTTCGCATTTAAATAATCATACAACAGACTAAGCAGGGTTGCAGAATATAAGATCAACACAAAAATCATGCATATTTTTATACACTAAGCAAATGAACACTCTGAAAAGAATATTAAGAAACAGTTCAGTTTACAACAGCATTAAAAATGTCAATTTAATAGCATAAAATACCACTTATGAGTAAATTAACCAAGGAGGTACAAGACTTGAAAACTACAAAAGTTACTGAAAGAAATTAAAGAATACTTAAATAAATGGAAAGACATGCCATGTTCATAGGTCAGAAGACTTAATATTAAAATGTCAATACTACCCAAAGCAATCTACAGAAGATTCTAAAATTCAAATGAAATTGAAAAGGATTCTGAACAGCCAAAATAATCTTTTTAAAAAACTAAGTTAGGGCTTCCCTGGTGGCACAGTGGTTGAGAGCCCGCCTGCCGATGCAGGGGACTCGGGTTCGTGCCCCGGTCTGGGAAGATCCCACATGCCGCGGAGCGGCTGGGCCCGTGAGCCATGGCCGCTGAGCCTGCGCGTCCGGAGCCTGTGCTCCGCAACGGGAGAGGCCACAACAGTGAGAGGTCCGCGTACCGCAAAAAAAAAAACAAAAAAAACTAAGTTAGACTACCTAAACTTCCCAGTATCAAAACTTACCACAAAGCTAGAGTAATCAAGACAGAGTAGTACTGACATAAAGACAGAAATACAGATCAGTGGAACAGAACTGAGAGCCCACAAATAAACCCATGCATCTATATAGTCAACTGATAATCAACAAGGGTGCCAAGACACTTCAACGGGAAAAGAACAGGCTCTTCAACACATCGAACTTGGACAACTGGACCCTTACTTCACACCATATATAAAAATTAACTCAAAAATGGTTCAGGGACCTAAATATAAGAAATAAAATATAAAATCCTTGGTAGAAAACACATGGGTAAATCTTCATGATTTTGGATTTGGGAATACGTTTTCAGATATGACACCAAAAGCACGAGAAGGAAAGAAGCAGGTACGTTCAACTTCATCAAAATTTAAAACTTCTGTGCATCTAAGTACACTGTCAAGAGAGTGAAAAGATTACCCACATAACGGCAGAATGTATTTTCAAATCATGTATCTGGTACGGGTCTAGTATCCAGAATATATAAGGAAGACTTACAACCCAACAACAAAAAGAAAAAATGGGAAAAGGAGTTGAATAGACATTTCTCCAAAGAAAATATACATATGGCCAACAAGCCCATCAACATCATTAGTCATTAGGGAAATGCAAATCAAAATCACAATGAGATACCACTTCATACCAACTAGGATGGCCATTATCAAAACATGGAAAATAACAAGTGTTAAAGAAGATGTGGAAAAATTAAAACCCTCATACACTGCTGGTGGAAATATAAAATGAGGCACCCACTGTGGAAAACTGGCAGCTCCTCAGTAAACACCCAAGAAAACTGACAAGTGTTCAAAAAAAATTTGTACACATTTACCCCAGCACTATTCACAATAGCCAAAATCTGGAAACAACCCAAACATCCATCAACTGAATAAACAAAATGTGATACATCCATACAATGGAATGTTATTCAGCCATAAGAAAGAATGAAGTACTGATACATGCTACAACATGGATGAACCTTGAAAACACCTATGCTGAGTGAAAGAGGCCAGACACAAAGACCACATGTTGTATGATTCTACTTATGAACCGTCCAGAACAAGCAAATCCATAGTCAGAAAGCAGATTAGTGCCAGGGTCTGGGGAGAGGCAGGAATGCAGAGTGACCACTTAATGAATACAGGGTTTCCTTTTGGAGTATGAAAAAGTTCAGGAACTAGACAGTGGTGATCAATAAACAATACTGTGAATGTACTTAATGTCACTGAATTGTATACTTTAAAATAGAAACGGTCAATTTTACATTGCTTATTTTACCAGAAAAAAAAAATCACACACATACACACACCACACCCCCTAGCTCTGTCCAATAAAAGGGCCTACAAACAACACAACCATAGCAACAAAGACTCAGATGATGGTCTTTAAACATAATCTTACACTAAAAGGAATCAAAACCCCTTAGAGAAATAACCGGTTCTAGATCTGAGACAGGTGATGTACAAGATGAGCCTGGAACATCTTTTTATACTGGAAAACAGGGTTACCAAAGATTATTGAGGTTTTCTCGACGAATACAGGAGTCAACATGAAGGGGCTCCCACTAGCTAAAGATGAGACAATTTGAGAATTAAAAAGAATAACTACAACGGATTATAACAAACATATCCAAAACCTGGGGTTCATATTGATTCTTAAAGAAAACAAAACAAACAAACAAAAACCTCACTGGCCACCTCTATCAAATACTAGGAAAAGAATCAGGCATTTATTCTACTGTTCCTCAGAATAATCATACAATTGATTGAAGTAAAGAAGTTCTTTTTTATAGAAGAGCTCCAGCAAATAAAACAGAAGGAATAAAAAAAAATATCACCACCATCAGATAGAGTGATCTAGATCAGGGCTCGCAAACTTTTTCAGTGCCAATAAAGAGCTAAGTGGAAAGGGAAAAGGAGAAGAGAAGCAGAATAGGAGAAAGAATGAAACTGTGACTCATTCTTCTCTTCCTTCACCCTAGTTAGTGACAAGGTAGTGAGGTGCTGCTACTAGCTGTTCCTTTAAAAATGTCCTGACAAGGACAAAGAGTATTTTATAAGAAAAGGTTTCCCATGAAAATCACTCTGCCTCAAGCTGTGAAAACTGGTGTTCTTAGAGCCCCCAAAGATCTTGGCTATTTCAAAGCAGGAAATAAAAATTTAGGAAAAGAAAAAAATTTTTCAGGGGGGTGGTGGGGAGGCTCTCTCCCCCACTTCCTCAGAACTGAAGAGGAATAAAAACTGAAGGAAGAAAAATACCTTACTCTGCTTAACTCAATCCACAGTTAATAGTCTTATTAACTGGTTTTGAAAGGCTCTAAACATGCTTTCCAAATTTTCAGAGAGCACCTCAGACTATTTAACTCTACTGAGCAAGACTATAGACATCCAAGTTGGGAGAAAAAAAATCTTCACATTCCATAGTAATCTGGTTTGCCCGCCACAGTTAAACATTTAATAACTAATGGTCAAATACAAACCAAACTGTCACTGCATACAGACTAGCCTGAAAACGGTTTTCAGGAGAAAAATATGCAGTATAAAAAGACTGACTAGGGACTTCCCTGGTGGCGCAGTGGTTAAGAATCTGCCTGCCAATGCAAGAGACACGGGTTCGAGCCCTGGTCCAGGAAGATCCCACATGCCGCGGAGCAACTAAGCCCGTGTGCCACAGCTACTGAGCCTGTGCTCTAGAACCCAAGAGCCACAACTACTGAGCCCGTGTGCCACAACTACTGAAGCCCAGGCGCCTAGAGCCTGTGCTGCACAACAAGAGAAGCCATGACAATGAGAAGCCCACACACCGCAACAAAAAGTAGCCCCCGCTCACCGCAACTAGAGAAAAGCACGCATTCAACGAAGACCCAATGCAGCCAAAAATAAATAAAAAAATTTTTTAAATATTGACTACACACGGGCTTCCCTGGTGGCGCAGTGGTTGAGAGTCCGCCTGCCGATGCAGGGGACTCGGGTTCGTGCCCCGGTCCGGGAGGATCCCACATGCTGCGAAGCAGCTGGGCCCGTGAGCCATGGCTGCTGAGCATGCGTGTCCGGAGCCTGTGCTCCACAACAGAAGAGGCCACAGCGGTGAGAGGCCCGTGTACCGCAAAAAAAAAAAAATGACTACACAGACATTAGATCTACTCAAAATACACATCTCACATTAAAAACAAACAAGAACTTTATGGGCACTAGGCCAACATCTGCTGATTACAAATAGTACTCACTGAAAAAGTGCCAGATGCCTAACAGCAACCGTAACTTTCTTAATGCCCTATAAAATATACCCAAGATAGGACTTTCATTCTAGGCATACCTCAGAGATATTGCAGGTTCGGTTCCAGACCATCGCAATAAAGTGAGTATCACAATAAAGTGAGCCACACACGTTTTCTGGTTTCCCAGCACACATAAAACTTATGTTTACACTACACTGTAGTCTACTAAGCATGCAATAGCATTATATCTACAAAAAAACAATGTATACACCTTAACTAAAAAATACTTTATCGCTAAAAATGCTAACCATCATCTGACAACACAGGGTGCCACAAACCTTCAGTCTGTAAAAAATGTGGTATCTGCAAAGTGCAATAAAGCGAAGCACAGTAAGATGAGCTATGACTGTAATTTAGTAAGGCAAATGGTGATGATTTTTCCTCAAGTAAGTTTAAAAAAAGATTTGGAGGCTTTCCTTATGACCACCCTACACATGCCCATTAAGAAACAAAACAAAACAAAAAAACAGGAAACAGAGAGGTAACAATCTACACCTAAGCCTTAATTACTTTTATTACTAATAATAATAACAGCAGCTAAGGTTACCCTGTGCCAGACACCTTACATGCATAATTACCTCCTTTAAGCATCACAATCACCCAGAAAAGTAGGTATTATTATCACCACGTCCAGATGAGGAAAATGAAGCTATAAAAAGTTTGTAACTTGTCTAAGCCCACTATACCTGATCAAAGAGGGGGTTCTGGCCTTATAATGTCAAAAATGGACATAAAGCTATACATAACTAAACATACTATCAAATCTCACTCTAAAAGCACTTTAATTTACACAGTATTCTCTGAAACCTTCCCCTCTGGAGCATGGAATTCATCCATGCAAAGCAAAGGACACAGGCCATGTGTCAGGTAAGTAAATTTATCCTTTCCTTCTTCCCTAAGTAGGGCAGCTTAATCTCTTTCCTAGTATTATTGCTAAATTGCTGTTTCTAAAGTGTAAAACCCAAATGGGCAGTTCATTACAATTATATAGTAGCACAATAAAGTCAAAAGAGCAAAGATTTAGGAATCAGAGAGATTAGGGATCCATTCCCAGTTTTGCCCTGTTGCTAGTTTTGTGTTCTTTATCCTCCAGAAGGGCCTCAGGTTCCTTGTCTGTAAAATGGAGATATCACCTAGGTCCTGTACAGTAATGCTCTTTAAACGTTGGTTCCCCTCCCTTCTCTTCTAAAATAAAAGCAAGACCCAGATACCTAAGGCAAGGACTCCAAAGTGTGATCCAATGAACACCAACCCTTAGAGGGATCCTATAAGCAGCATTTCCTAAACTTCTTTAGCCACAGAATATTATTACAGCATAACACTGCTTAAAGTAACTAGTGTAGGAAATGCTGACCAAAGGATTTTACATAGGTTAAAAAACAAAATGACACTTTGCTTCAGATGATAGCTCTTTTGGCTCTCAGTGTTCATTTTTATCCACTATCTAGTTCCTGCCTGCATTCTGGATAGCTGAGCTGGCAAGTAAGTGCCTTGTGGATATATGAATACTCCATTTATAAACTATTATACATTAAAACCCAGATGTCCTCTTATAAGTGTGGTCTGAAAATTCTAACAGGGCTTGTTACTGCAATGTTAACAGAAAACAGTATTTTTCCACTAGTCTTCCAGTTACAGAGTAGAGGAGACAGGGGATAAAAAGTTCACATATCAGTTTTCATTTACCAAAACTGTAGGACATAAAATAAACTAAATCACTACAAACATAATGTGTATCTGGCCTCACCTGTAGAGAAAAAGGCAGTACAGAGAATGGGAGCCAATTATACTGCATCTGAATTTTGTATCATCACAGGATTTTATTATAATCTGACACTTAAATCACTTATCAACTAAGAAAAGTTCCTCAGAAGCACAGAAAATTTACTCCAAGTCATGAAAACTATAAATCAACCTTTTAAATTAATATTTAACTACCCTCAAAAGCTACAAAAATACTACTTAGAGAGAAAAACATGATTATGAACTGATGTATTAAAAGTTGGTCTCTATGCTCAAGATTCACTGCTTTAAATTTCTGATTTATTTTTCAACATTCAACATTTATTAAGCAACAACTAGATACAGAGGATCTTCATGTGCAACAAAAATGCAAAGCAACAACAAAAATTATTGAGGGACTTCCTAGGTGGTCCAGTGGCTAAACTCCACCCTCCCAATGCAGGGGGCCTGGGTTCAATCCCTGGTCAGGGAACTAGATCCCACATGCCACAACTAAGACCTGATGCAGCCAAATAAATAAGTTAATTAATTTTTTTTAAATTATTGAGACTAGTGACCTCAGGAAACAATAAGGATGGAAGCAGGTGGGTGAAGTCTAACGCTTGCCTTGAGTCAAGCTATGATGTGTCAAACTCAAAATCGGTGTCTTCAAGTTACCAGAGGTAGCAAGGCTCCATTTTTGCACATTATTCACATTCTCTTAGGACAGTAAAGTAGTTAAGAAAAGAGCTCTCGATTAAATTACCTTGGTTGGAATCCAAGCTCTGCCATCTGCTGGTTCTGAAACCTTGGCAAAAGTTACCCAACCTCTCTAAGCCTCAATTTCCTCAATGATAATGGGATCTGGCTCATAACTGACTTTGCAATATGGATTTCAACTATATTTGTTATCCATTTCTTATAGCCACTATTTCACAGACAGGCTGCATTAATTTTAAAGCAAGGTATTTGCTCTTAAAATTTTTACTTCAAAAGGATAAAACAATTTAACTTTACTTGTATATGGCTGACAATTTACTTTCTTCTTGGTAAGCAACATTAATAAAAAGTAAAAGTTCCAAAGCCCTACCCTAAGAAATCTTAGTTCAACCAACTTCCCAGAATCTTCCTATTTTCTTTCCAAATTATAAAGGTTACATAGTGCAGCAGTTAAAAGAACAAATTTGAAGTATGGCTACAAAATTTTCTGGCTGTGTAAGGCTCTCTAAGCCTCAAGTTTCCCCACTTGTAAATTGTATTTGCCTTACCAGATTGTGGTAAAGATTAAATAAGATAGAAATAAACTGCTTAGTACAGTGCAATGACATACTAAGTACTGAAAATACTTTTGTCTTTTATTTAAAGTCTGGTGGCCTGAGTTCAACATGCTGGGCCTATTCCCTTCTAGTTGTGAGATCCTGAATATATCAATTAAAATATTTTTAACTCCATTATCCTTTAAATGGGGAGAATATTGCCTCAAAGCATTATGAAAGTTATATGAAGCATCAGTCCTTGGCACACAGTAAACACTCAAACAGTAGCTACATCTGAATTATTCTAGTTCTAAGATATGGACTACCATCATAGCATCTAGGGAAACTCAATACTCATCATAATAACCACAATCTTTTTTCTAATTAACTTTTTCCCCAACCCTCACTCCTATGGTCAACAGCAGCATTTCTTACCTCTTCCCTAAACTTTATAAAGTACATAGGCTTTCCCAGGTATATATATGAAAAAAAAATTTGTTGTTGTTGTTAATTGGGACATAAAGTAAAGCTACATTTTTAAACAATGTTTTATTCTTAAATTAATAATGGTAGTTGACAAGCTATACAATTTATATTGATGCCATATACAAGACAGTGGAGTCAGAGAATCTTCTGCCTCTGGGGATCTTTCTTTTCTAAGGATCCCAGGAACTGGCCCACTTGCTCCTACGTTAGAAGTCATGACACACAGATCCTTTGTTTCTTACTAAGTACTCATTCTCCACTATAGCAGAAATAAAATACTAGAACATTTCCTCTATCCTTTGAAAGTGCACAGCCATTCTTTAACTTTCTATAAATTGACAAGAGGTAAATATATACTGTAAAGTCTCAAAACTCTCTCAATAAAGGTTATCCCTGATGTTCAACTGAATTTAAATAGAATTATGCTTTGTCCTTTAGTAACTCCTCTTATGTTTCAATGGCACAGCAAGCATTTGCTACTTACAGAGAAAATAAATCTCTTCTAAGAATCATGCCCTAGGTCAGCCAAACATCTCACAATGTATACAATTAGTTAAAGAAGCAGATACAATGTTGATCAGTAAAAACCAAATTATTATCCTGACATCATGATTTCTCAAAACCCAATACAGACGGCCAAATTTTATAGCTATTTAAGAAGTTGGATTATTTAGTGAAGAGAACCCTTATTGCTTATTAATATTTCTTACTTTCTCTGGGAAAGCTCTTGAACTGATATACGAATATACACTAGTATATCAGACAAACAAACACTATCCGAGAGACACAAAAAGAGGCCCTGTAAAAATTAAAGTTTTCATAACTCCCCACAATACAATTATATGTCTAAGTACATCCATGGTGAAAGGGCCTGTTCATATTTAAACAGTCTGTTTACTTTGTCTCTTGCAGAATAAGCTACCTGGTAAAAATAAGGAAACTGATTTATCACTTTTCATTATTCTAAATCTCTCTTCTACCCTCACCCTCTCCAAATAAACTCCTGGAAGGCTTGGGGGTATTGTACTAGCTGGACAGGCTCAATGTTTCAAAGGTATTGTGCTTACCAACCAGTGCAACCTAGCACCTGAGTTCTTTCATTCAGCTATCCATCCAGGGTTCACACCCCTCTGTGCTAAGCACACAGTATAACACAAGTGTCTATAGCTCTGTGTCTCTTTCCTTTCCCTACTATTGTTCCTTTGTGTTTAAACAAAAACCCAGGTTTAACTTTATAAATTAATTTCTTGTATCAAAACTTAAATGTTTTTAGAAACATCAGTGACAGTTTGATGACCTGGAAACTCTAATACTATCATGTATAGTATACATGTAACTACCATGATAAATTGCTTTCAACTCAAATACGTATTAAGTAACCCACTATAGAAAGCACTGTGCTCCACACTGCAGGAAACATAAAGGTGAGTAAGATACCGTTTTTGCCATATTCGAATTTATAATCACCTAGAAAGAGACAAAACAAGTTAACTAGAATACAAGGCAGCACATAAGAAGAGTAATTGTGCTATAGGAGTTACATGCAAGTGCATTTCATTCCTTGGAGTAAAGGGCCAGGAAGACTAAGTAGTTGAGGTGGCATATGAGACTCTGAAAGCTGGGTGGCTCTTTGAAACAGCAAGGGGAGAGAATGTATGACAAAGAATATTTAGACTAATAAGATCTCATTGGGACCAAGACAATCATGGCAATAACAACATCTAACAAGTATACCAATAAGAATTTTAATATACTTTTTAAGTGTGCTAAAATATGGGGAAAAAATCATTACCTCCTACACCAAGGACCTTTCTGAAGAACATAAATCTCTCAACCTCCTTTAATGTGGTGTAAATTTCAAAATAAACTGAAGACATGACTAAAAACAAAGCAATGAGACAAATCAATGAAGCGTTTTTAAACTACATACACCTTATCTGTTCCTTTAAAATACATATATATATTATATATATATATAAAATATATATATGATTAGGCAGATTAACAACAATATTACACAGTAACGTAATTCTGGAAAATTCTAAACCTGTACTGCTCAACATGTGGCTATTAAGCGCTTAAAATGTGGCTACTACAAATTAGTATGTGCTATTAAGAGTGAAATACCCACTAGGTTGTGAAGACTCAGTACTCAAAAAAGGTGGCAAAATTTATCATTAGTAAATTTTATATTCATTACATGTTGACATAATATTTTGGATACACTGCTTTAAATAAAATATATTCTTAAGATTAAGTTCACCTGTCTTTTTACTCTTTTTAATGTGGCTCCTAGAAAATTTTAAATTACATATGCGACTCACATTTGTGGCTTCCATTATATTTCTATTGAATAGGTCTGGTTTAAACAACTACTTAACATTTATATTGTTCAGATTTCTGTACTTGCTTCAGATTGGCATGGTAATCACTTGATCACAATGATACTAAGTAACCTTGCAAACATCTTGCCTCAGTGTCTAGATACTGAAAAGGTGAGACACCTGCCAAAAAAGTGTGTCAGCTTCTTAACTACCCTTTTGGAGCAAATGTGGAAAAAACAACCAACTAAAAACTTTTCCAGATACATTTACCAAACAGTTAATACTCCAGGCACTGCTAGCTGATGTCATGAGACTATGTTAGATAAGAACTACTCAGGGATGCAAAGAGATGGGATCCAAGAAATAGGACAGTGGACCCTAAAGAGCAGTGAAAGAAGTTAGAGGATGACAGCTGTACAGCAGAGGCCTGGAGAACAACCAACCAGGCCAGATCCCAGTAGGACAGCACTCCAGGAAAAGAATGGAGGGTAGGGCAGAATCCAGAGAATGCTTAATAAAATTTGAGGGGAAAAAAATGAAGACTGTGATCATTGCAAGCTGTGCAAGAAAAAGAAAACGGCAACAAAAAAGTGTAAAAAAAAATGTTGAAAGCAAAGGAAATGTGATCGCCACTTCAGAAACAGTTTGGTAATTCTTTAAAATATTAAACAGTTACCATATGACCTAGCAATTCCACTCCTAAGTATATACCCAAAAGATCCGAAAATATATGTCCACACAAAAACTTGTTCACAAATGTTCATATCAGCGTAATTCATAATAGCCAAAAAGTAGAAACTATCCAAATGTCCACTGACTGATGAACGGGTAAACAAATGGTGGCATTTCCATACAATGGAATATTATTCAGCAATAAAAAGTAATGAAGTACTGATAAATGCTACAACATGGATGAACCTAGAAGACATTATATGAAGTAAAAGAAGCTAGTCACAAAAGGCCACATATTTTATGATTCCATTTATATGAAATGTCAAGCATAGGCAAATCCATAGAGACAGAGAGTAGATTAGTGGTTGCCTGGAGCTGGAAGGAAGGGAAATATGAGGAATGACTACTAATGGATACAGGGTTTCTTTTTGGGGTGATTAAAAATGTTCTAAAATTAGATTGTGGTGATGGTTGCATCACTCTGTGAGTACTGGAAACCACTGAACTGTACACCTTAAATTAATGAATTTTATGGTACGTGAATTATATCTCAATAATGCAGTTTTTAAAAGGAAATTGTACACTATTGTACACTATTCACCTTAATGTCTAGATATTGAGTACTGATCATTTGAATAATAATTTAAATAAATAATTATTTAACTAAAAATGGTGGTATAATTGCATTAGTAAGATAGTAAAAGGGAGATGGTGATAACAATAAATAATATCTAAAAATAATTTAAAGACATAGACAAATAGTACACTAATTAAAATTATAATAAAACTACTAGAGGAAATAGCTGTCATAGTTAAGGTTGCCTCTGAGAAACAGAAATGAGGGAGAGGAGTTACGCTTCGATATTAAGACTTTCTGCACTATTTGATTTCTTTAAATCATACGATAGAGTGTATTACTTAATAAAAAAATTTTTTTTAATTTTTTAAGACTAAGGAATGCTGGTTTAGGAGCAGAATGAAATCATGCGCTCTTAAAGAGGTAAAAGGCACAGGCTTCATTGACATTTACGCACTCTGCGCCTCTGATCTCTCAAGAGAACAGGTTTTCTCATCTAAGATGTTCAAAAAATGCAAAGTTAAAGGAAAATATCAATTATCTTTTATCTTTTTCTTTACAATGAAATAAACAGCTATTTCCAGCAAGAACACACATAATATCTACTTGACCTTATAGATCATTTCTCAAATACACAGAGTGGCAAATATTTTAAATGTGCCACTAAGCGTTCATCGGTTATGCCTGTTATCATTTTACCTCTTATTACCAAGAGAAGCACTCTCTCATCTTCGTATTTACTCCCTATCCAACTCATATTCTAAAAATAAGGGTTTAGTAATCTACTAGGATGAAAAACAATAGCAATTTTCTAGAATAACTGATTTAAATTTTGTTTTAATTCTAACACTCTTATGCTAAAGCCAGTGTTAATTTAGGTCTGCATACACAAAATGTTATTTCATAGCAGAAATAACCTGTAAAGATTCAGAATATCTATGGAAGGATACTTAAGAAATTGGAATGCTGACTGTCTCCAGGAAAGAGGACTGGTAGTTACAGAGCAGGAGTAGGAGGAAGACATCACTGAATACTTTTAAATTTTGAATCGTGTGAATAAATTCCATTTTTAAAAGCAAAATATGTAAATAAGACAAACATGGAATTGTCTATCATACAGCATCCAATTTATATTATTATTGTGATTGTTACTATACATTACGTAAATATGATACACATATATACATATAATTTATTATTATTATTGAAACCCTACCAACTCAAAGCTTCCCTCTTCCCTTCAGAGTTTAAATAATGTGTAAAGTGCGAAAGCTCTGAAATTCCAGTAAGACAGCAAATGCACCTACAATACCGTCAGTCTGATGCCAGGCATAACTCTAGCACTCCAATTCTCCAGGTGCTGCCTTTATGAATTCAAAAGTCTAGGATTAGCAGCTCGATTCAACTCAATAACTTCCACACAGATCATGAAGAAAGTGGTTAATCAATTTAAAAGAATTAACTGATTTTACGGAATAAGGGGAAGTAGAGGGAGTCACATTTTTAAAAGATAGGTTAGCCTTCCTTAGAAAGAAATCTGAAACATCTTCTCACTTATATTAGTCAATTAAGCCCCTAAAAATTTCTTAGACCTCCAAAAGAGAAAAAAAAGTACGTTGTCATGATTGTCCTTTTTCTTCAGGTCAACAATTAAGATACCCACCTTTTCAATTCTCATTATAGAGGCCATAAGTGTATTTGGTAAAGTGACTCTCTAACAGCTAATCATAATTCATAAGAAAGCTTAAATGACTCCATGCAGTGCCTTCTAAGCATTCCACAAAGGTATGGGCATGTCAAAATCCAAACAGCAACTCCATATATACCACAGAAGAAAAAATAAGACAACAAATCTTAAATCAAATAAAATGCTGTTGCTGAGTAATATACATAGATGGGCAATGGAAGAAAGAGTTGGAAACGATACTCTGGGCTAGCATACTGAAGACTTTAGTACCTTCATCCGTTATCACTGAAAGCCAACTGGAATTGGTCAACCAGACAGAGATGACCCAGTTCTCTTCCTCATCACTTCAGGTAACCAAGAAATTAGAGACTGTTTAATGCAGTGAGAAGTTGAGAATCCCAGCTACCCAGAAGAGACCTTCCTGACTCCTGTCCTTTTGAGAGAGTGAAGTTAGTATAATTTAACCTTCCCTAGACCAAAATTTTGAACAATTATCAGAGTGATTTCCCCTGGGGTTGTGTGAGGCTACACCAAGTAATCGCAATATGCTTGTTTTCCTGAACTGTCTGTCTATACTTTTTAGAAGGTGTAATGCTTAATATCAGTGTAATTCAGTCCCTTCTAATTTGCAGTTTAAAAAAAAAAAAAAGACAATTGAATGACTTAGAGCTATGTGTTAAAGAATAAAAAAAGAACTCTAAATAAAAGCCAAAAAATAACCTATGAGGAAAGAGTATGCACCATTTGTGTGGGGATTTTTGGTTCACTTCCTGATTGTCAAATACCAACGAATTCCAAAAAGGTGATGTTCCAAATAACCCAACTGCACATTGATGCATAGCTGTTATTCTTTAACAACAAGTACAACAACCTGAAGGCTCACAGTTCCAGACATAACAAGTGTCCAATAGATACTTGACTAATTGGTTGTGTACATATAATAAAATTTCATGAAGTTTGCTGTCAAATATTAAAATAAAGAGTAGAACACTTAAAATACTTCACAACCTACAGGAAGAGATGGAGAGAAATAATCCTTAATAATGGCTAATTTGGGGCTTCCCTGGTGGCGCAGTGGCTGAGAGTCCACCTGCCGATGCAGGGGACACGAACCGGTCTGGGAAAATCCCACATGCTGCGGAGCGGCTGGGCCTGTGAGCCATGGCCGCTGAGCCTGCACGTCCGGAGCCTGTGCTCCGCAACGGGAGAGGCTGCAACAGTGAGAGGCCCACGTACCGCCAAAAAAAAAATAATAATGGCTAATTTGTAGAATCACATTCTAATATTACCTGGAAATATAAATACACCAGATTTACTTACGATCAATCAGTACTTTTCAATAAAAACCAGTGCTCCAACTGAACATTAAACAAAAAAATACCATAACTTATTTTTCTTTTTGTGCCATCATAAGCCCTAACATTTTCATTTTCAATGTTTGTCTTAACAAGTTTTCCCTGAAATCTTAAAAGAATTGAGAATTTTTTCCAATATAACTGTAAGTAATTAAATACTATATTTGCTAACAGGCATGCCTGAAACTAATTTCAAAAGAGGTACCAATCATGAAAGTCTTACACAGTCACTGCTAAATTATCAATGAAAGACTATCCTAAAAGAAAAGGCACTTTAGCTTAACACTTGGAATCCAAGTGTTAAGGCAACAGCAATCCATTCTCTATAAAATATACAATAAAGACCAAGAGCTCTAGAATCAGAATGCCTGTATTTGAATTCTAGCAGAGCAATCTTCTAGTCAGGTAATCTTGGACAAGTGGCTTCACTTCTCTAAATGTCATTTACCTATCTATAAGGTGGGGATAATAGTATTAGCTACTTTGTAGAGTTGTAATGATTAAAATGAGCTGTTGCATGTAAAGAATTTAGCAGATTGCTTATTAGCATTTAATAAACATTCAATAGACATATCACAAGTCAATCACGTTATTATTCACAGCCCCTTTCTATTAAAGCAACCTACTTATTTTTGGCTTCCTAAGCCAAGGAATTCAACATGATACAATTAATGGTAATGAAAAAATGGAGTATTAATGTTACTGCTTTGCACCAATGTTACCAATATTTTTGCCTGCCTACCTACCATCTCTTTGGCATTAGGGCATGCTCATTAAATCCTAGGACTGTAAGTTCATTTAAATTATACCACCATCTAAAACACAAGTTTCTATGGGAGTTTGCTAGTGGCCTAGTGGTTAGGATTCCGGGCTTTCACTACCGTGGCCCAAGTTCAATCCCTGGTCCGGGAACTCAGATCCCACAAGCCCCGTGGTGCAGCCAAAAAAAAGTTTAAAATTTTAAAAATACAAGTTTCTAGGAAAATAGTGCCTCGTTCGTCAGGAATGTTTACTTTTCATTATTAAATTGATTTGAAAGGACAATCAAGAAATTGACAACTCCAAACTATGTTAATAAAGGAACACGTTAAAGGTTCATATTCATGCCATTGTTGGCCATGGTATCCTGGAGACAAAAAGAAAACCTGGTTTGGCAAAATTAGTTTCAAAATAACCAAAACATCATTGTCTCAATATGATCACACTAAAATGCTTCTAAGAAAACTATTCAATACAAAAATATAAGATTCAATCATTTACAGAATTTCAACTTGCACACGCTTTGAAAGTACACTTTTCTCCCCAAAACATAAGCAAAAGTGAGAAAGGAGATCATAAACTAAGAATCCAAATCTACAAAGTTGTGTCTTTGTATCTTGTTTCAGACCAAGTATATTACAGACATGAGCATAAACTGAAATAATTTACTGAATGTCCATCATGTGCTAAATATTAACTCATTTTTTAAAAAAACTAGAATAAAAACTCAATAATAGAATAGAATAAATATCCCTTTATTTTATCAATTTAATGGTAGGAAACTTGGGAAAACAAATTGTTCTCCTTTAACTCTGTCAGTTTTTCCTTGCTGTTTTATTCACACAGGTCTTCATATAAATATACATTTCTATATCGCACTCAACCAAGGTCAAAGACAATTTATATAACCAAGGATGATTTGTACAACCCAAGATAGAAGCAAAGATTGCAACCTCTACTTTAAAACCAGTGAACCATGAAAATGCTTCTATCCTTGCAATCATGCAAGGTTCCCTTTCCATACTATCTCCTCCAACCCCTCCCCCCCCAAAATAGGCTAGAAAATGATGCTAAACATTCCAATAAATTCATTTACTCATGGTGATTATGTTCTTAGTAGAACAATATCTGGGAAATCAGGTTAGTTCTGTTAGTACCAGCATATAATCCCATCACACCCACATGCTCTGCCCCTCCATTCTCCTATTGCAGGGTGGAGCATCACAAGAGACACCACAATCCCACAGCCTGCCCAATCCCACCCCTGTCCCACAATCCCATGAGAGTTATTAAATGTATGGAACTGCAGCACATGCACGTTTCACAGCCTTCTCTACACATAATGCACACAAAAAAACAGAGCTCCCTTGGTCTCAGAATCTGCTGCTGACACTTAAGGCTGCTTCCCCAGCCTTGCTGTTTCTCCAAAACAGTATCTCACACCAGCAACCTAAGTCCAAAACAAGGGGCAGACAGCACAGGATACAAGTATATACTGATTTTCAGCTGAACTATGCAAGTGAAATGAGAAGATGTCGCCTCATTTTCTAAATGCAATTCCCAACCAGTCATAAATTGATTTGTGAACCTCTGGGTTCCCTTGAAGTTTTTTCCTAGTACACTACTGTGCCTTAAAGTCATTTCACAATTAGCATTCTAGAGGTGCATGTAACAAGAGAGCATGCAATTTTTATATGAAGGTCTAGTTTTTTTAACAACTCTGGAAAGGGCTGGTTGGGAAAGGAATGAAAACAATGAAAATAAAAGTCTAGTTTTCAGTTTCACACATGAGCTCTCTTCCACAATGGATAATCTAGAAATTGGTTACATTCTAATAACCTGATTTTTATGTGTCACAAAGAGATTAAATTCCCTCTGGAATAGAAAAACTCTAAGTTACCACCTGCTCTTTGGTTTTAGTCACCATACAACTAAATACTGAACAGTAATATGCAACTACTATTAATTATTCACTTCACTAAAAGAAATTGATCTAAAAAAGTTTTATATGAGGAAATAACTTGACTTAGCTAGACAACTAGCTAAATTTTCACTAACAGTTTATCAAAAAGATTTATTACTAATATTTTAACCAAAAGTCACCATAGACAGTCCCTTACTTTCTCTATTTTGAGTAAAATATCATGTGATTCTACAGAAGAACTTCATAACTATTTACATTTATTTAATAACACTTGAATATGGACGAGGACAAAAAAAAAATGGGTTCACCATAGCGAGTTAAAAAAAAAAAAAAAATTCAGGGACTTCCCCGGTGGCACAGTGGTTAAGAATCCGCTTGCCAATGCAGGGGACACGGGTTCGAGCCCCGGTCTGGGAAGATCCGCCATGCTGCGGAGCAACTAAGCCCGTGCGCCACAACTATTGAGCCTGTGCTCTAGAGCCCACGAGCCACAACTACTGAGCCCACACGCCAGAACTACTGAAGCCCAAGCACCTAGAGCCCGAGCTCTGTAACAAGAGAAGCCTCCGCAATGAGAAGCCCGTGCACCACAACTAGAGAGAGCCCACGTGTAGCAACGAAGACCCAACGCAGCCAAAAGAAAAATTCAAATATACTGTTTTAAACTTAGCTCAACAAAAAAAGGCAAAAAATACTTGTTATAAAATCAACTTTTAATTTCTGCTGGAGTCTGCATATTACCATTATTTTAAATGCAAGGTTTACTTAAGAATAACCATTATTTATGAAAAACTAGTTTTAAGCAAGTACCGAAGATTAAATTAAAGGCTGTATAAAATATCTAAAATTTTTATGTCACGGTTTAGCCCAAAAAATATTTTCATTGTTTTCAAATAAATTACCATCCGGTTATTATAACTAAGTTTCAAGTGTGAGGTTTTTGAATCTACATAAAAAATTATTTTCTTTTTTAGGACTTTAAATGGAATGCATATAAATAAAAACATTTAGTTTACTAGTCCTGAAAATAAATCTGACAGTTTTGGGTTCAGAAAAATTAGAAACAGTTCAAGACTGTAAAGTTAAATATCATTGCCAGTAACCAACTGCTGCCTCTGAATTTCAAGAAAACCTATTGTATATTAAATTTTTAAAAAGTGAACTCAACTACCCTCTCATCTCAGCACTTTCTCAACTTTCCCATTACAATCAACAATATAACTTGGTGGTCAAATCTTCCAGACCAGTAACATCAGAATTTATTTTTAACTCCTGACTCCTTCCCAAATATTCCCCTTCAATCCAATCCAAAGCCCTGCCAGTTCTTCATTCACGCTGTCTCGCAAATGTGCTTTCATCTCATTTTCACACTTTATATTCTCATTCTTCATGACATACCCTACTACTCCCTAAAATGGCTCTGATGTTTTGCTACTAACCCATCAACTCAGCTGCCCAGATCGTCTTCAAATATTTCGTTCAGCAACCTACAGTAAATACCAATCTCTCTTGAATCTCAACCAAACTCTTACAGGCCCCCTTTGCCCTCCATCAGTTAACACATTTCTCAAATTCCATCTCCTCTTATTTTCCTATTTAGGCCCCTTTCATTCAGATTTACTAACCTGCTTTATAAATACAAAAATCACCACCTCTGTGCGTCTGTCCATTCCTTCCATCTAGAATCCTCTATGCTTCTCTGTCAATTCAAGTTACTGCCTCCTTTAACACCTGTCTTAAAACACACCTCTACAGAAGTCTTCTCTCTCCAGCCCTCTACCTCATCCCTTCATTTCTTGTCCCTCTGAACGAAGCACTTCTGTTTGCATTTATAATCTTGCAGTCATCATGATATTGTTTTCACATTTTGACCTATAACCTGTCTCAACAACTGACAAGCTTTTCAGGCCAAGGACTATAATTTCTTACGTATCTCTCATTTGAACGGGGGTCCCTTAGAACACTAGCACTCCAACAAACGCTTAATTACCCCCCTTTCTTCCAAAATGTCCTTAAAGTCAGGGTTGTCAAAAACACATAATTAGCACTGATCTCCAACTTTTAAAATGTTAGGTTGACCTATATGGTAACAGAAAAGTCAACATTTTAACCTGCACACTTTGCAAGGGTTACTCCATCCTCAGGCAACATCCACACAGGATTCAAAGAGAATCCTGGAAATTAAATGAAAAGTCCCCAAATTTAATATTATAAGCTATCCTATTTTGCTCTCTGAAATAGATCTAATACATTAATTACCTAAAATTGATTTCAAGTGGTTTTTAAACCAAGATGAAAAACATCCTAACACTCCAGTACCACAAGAGGCTCTTAAGTAGCTATTATAAGATTTGCTTCATCACAGCAGAAAATTACCCCAGAATTTTAAAATATTCCTCTCAAATGACCCCATGAAGTGCTTAGAAAGCTTGACCATTCCCTGAAAGATGCATCATCAGCTTCCCTCTTCACATACCCTGCATTCTGAACTAGCTAGTCACCAAAAAAAAACTTAACTCTCAAAAATAATCTCCCATTCAGTTATTACCTTAGACTACCCTGTTTCAGGCAAGTTCCAAAAGCCAAAATAAATTGAAATTCTGAGTTCAAATAAGAGTGATCATTTTATGTTGCTTAAGGACATAATCAATTTCATATAACAGCAAATACTTTTTAAAAATCTCAGTTCAATTCTCTCCTTCTAGGCAGCAAAACAGTTTTTCTTTGCCCTCATCATGCCCCTTTCTGGAGGAATAAGGAAACAATACAGATATTTTTGTCAAATTCTGTAAGTATGTTTAAATAAACTGTCATTAAATACCACATAAACATATCCACATATAGAGAACATTAGAACATTGGACACTTAGTATAGACTTGGACACTCAACACAGACTTTTCTGCACAAATCAGGGAAGACGGTACAGTCTATCAACAACCTTGAACACAGCCCAAGTATCCCTATTATATGCACGACCACAGCCTTCTGCAAAACCTATGATGGAAAGGTCTAAATCCATATTCTTCTAACTCCATAGTCTTACCTAAATTCAACAGGAAACCAATGCAAGAGTATTTTAAATAGTCTTAAGAAGGAAGCCCTGAACTCTAGATCATTTAGCAAGTACTGAGTGCAATGGCACCCTAAAACTGAACTTTAATGATGAGTCCGTGACAATTAACATTCAACTTAGCATTTGGCAACATGACAATACAAGCCCCAATCAAAACTTGGACATACTTCCAAATTACCTTTTGATTAAACGTTAATTCTATAGTGGTAGATTGGTAATGTCAAAATGGAAAGGTTAAGAGATAACATATTATACCACTTATCCAATTTAGAACAATGCATGTTGAGATACTACTGCTACTGCATATCAATCAGCCCCACCGGTCCCTTCTAAAGGGAAGAATCAAAGCTTGCCTCCAAACCGTAATGTGGTTACGGAGCAAGTTCATCTCTAGATTATGAACACATACTTTGTATAGTCACATAGGCAAGAAAGAAATGTTACGAGACAGTGACATTTAGCTCCTCTATTAAGTATACAAAACTATGATAACCCCTGAGACCTGAGCTAACTAAACTATCCCTCATTCCAAAAGACACATTCTGCAAAGGCACATAATGGTTTATGAGTCTTGTCCTTCGCTTTATTCAAAAGGATGAGCAAGTAAACACTTCCATCGCTATTCTAAGATGGAAAAACTCAACCGCTTGATAAAGCTATCAACTGCAAGAAAACTATATGAAAAGAACTAAGTTTCAGATCGAATCATCCAAATAAAAATCATATTCCCTCAATTCAAGGTTAATAAGACCGGGGGAGGGGATATGGGAGGAGAAAAGAGGGAGCTGCCTCATCCTTGACTGAAGACAGGTTTTTGCCCTTTTCCATTACCTCCGGCTGTTATATCAGAAGGTCTCATATTTTAAGATCCTGATATTTTAAAGTCTCTTATTTAAAGGGTGAGGTGGAAAGGGGGTGTAAAATAAAATCAATACTCACTGCTAACTTTCATGCTGCCAAAAGCTGAAGGCTGCTGCACTGGCTTGCAGCTCTCCGCAAAGGAGGTGGTTCTGGGCCGCCCTGACATGATCACTCTCTTTCCGAATCACCTTCTTTTCCTTCCTTCCTCCTCTTCTTCCTTTTGTTTTATGTTGGGGTGTTAGGTTAATGATAAATGCAGCATTAAGTTCTCCCACAAGAAAAAGACTTCGTCCTCTTGGCTTTTCACTCCTTTTGTACAGCTATAAAAAAAAGCGAGCGATGTATTTCTCCTTGAAGACAGATCAGTACGGATATTTAACATATAGATGATCGGGAGCTGGGAAAAAAATACAATTCTTTCCCCTCCCTTTCCTTGGAAGGGAGAAATGGTTGGGAGGCCCTAAAAAATATATATCACGTGAAACGGGGGCAGATACTTGATTGAAAATAAGTACTCTGAATATTATATTTTCCTCGGGGATTTTTTTTCCGAGTCAATGAAGAAGGGAAGCGGCGGAAGGATCACGAGTCTCACGCTTGAAAAGAAAGGGGGATGGGAAGGAGGGAGGGAGAGGGAGGGGGTGGCTCGGAGATGCGTCGGGAAACGCTGCGGCTCCGACAGCGGCGGGATCCGGCGGCCTGACGGCAGGGGCCCGGCGAACTGGAAGGCGGCGGAGTCGCGAGTCAGTCAGAGGCGGGCGGTGGCGGCGGCTCCCCTCCTCATTGCGCCAGGAGCAGCTGCACTCGGCGGCTGGATCCAGCGGCCATGGCGGCGGCGGTGGCGGAGGCAGCTCCCTTCAGACCCCAGGCAGCGGCTCCTCGACTGCTCCCCATACGCCGGGGACATGGGAACCCAGCAACCGCTTCCGTCCCTCGGGGCCCCCTCCCCCGTCCAAGGCACCAGAGCGGCCGCCCTCCCGCCCCTCGCTTCTGCACGGTCCCGCTCAGGAAGTGTCCGCGCTTTGCCCCCAGCCCGGGCCCTGTCAGTGGCTGCAGGGCCGGCTCCTCCTCGCTTCCTTCCTTCCTTTGTCACTCGGCCCGGGCGGCGGCGGCGGCGGCGGCGGCGGCGGCGGCAGCGGCAGCGGCAGCGGCAGCACAAACCTGCATTCGCCCGGGTCGGGGGCAGCTCTGTGTGAGGAGTGCCGTCTGCGCAGCCGCCTAGCTTTTCCCCACTCCCCCTCCCCCCTCCTACTCGTCCTCCGCCTCCTTCCTCCCCCACCCAGCCTTACACCGCCCAGCGCCCCCGCGTCCGCGTAACAGGCGTCTGGGAATCGCCGGCCGAGCCGAGTGTCCTCCCCCTTCGGTAGGGGAGCCGAAGCCCGAGCGGAACCAATCACGGATGTCGTTTGTTTGCAGATCCTCCCGGAAAAAGCCGATCGACCTGAGGAGCCAATTAGAAAGTGTCGCTGGAAATTCACGCCCAAGGACGGAAAATGCCGAAGATAGCCGACCGAGAAGAAGGTGGGTTCGCCTTGTCTTGTGGCTGGCTGGAGGAGAAATTCGACAATGGCAACAGTGACCAATCGGAGTCGCCGGCCCTCAGGAAAATGCTTGAAGAGTTAAGGACGGTGAAGCCCGGAGTCGCTGGTGAAACCGCACGGCTGGGCGCCGTGGCCGCTTTGTAATTGGCCGAAACTCCGCTGGGAGTGCACCTCCCTCGGTGATTGGTGAAGGAATGGGGCTTCCGAGGACAGTCTGGCCAGTCAGGACGTCCCCTCCCTCGACGAGGTGGGGAGAAGTTGAGAGTGAAGGGAGGGCATCTATAAAGCGCCTTCTCATTGGCCTGAAGCTCTGGAGCCGGAGTCGGGGCAAAAGGGAAAAGGAGGGAGGTCGAAACCCGTAGCGGCAGCCAATCGGCTCTCGCTGCCGTCCAATCGCAAGACCTAGCTGCAGTGTGATTGGCCTTCGGTCTCCGGTGGCGGTCCCTGGAGCGGGGAGAATCGCGACTGGGGTCGTGGCGGATGGTTAGACGGGCTCGCCTGCGGCTACTTGCAGCTTGTGTGGAAACTGCAGATAGGGAGCGCGAGCCCTTCGCGAGCCGGTGTGAAACTGCTGTGGTCGGCGGCGCTGGGCTCCGAGCGCTCGAGCGGAGGGTTGAGGGGTCTCCCCACCCACTGGAGGCTCTCGGCGGGGCGGGGCTCATTCTGCGCGCCCGAGGCTCCCCTCCGCCCAAGAGAGCGCGTCCCGAGCGCCGGCGTCTTCCCCGGAAGGGCCAGACGGATTCAGGGCGCCTCCCCGGCTGGGTGCGAGTTCTCGGGCGCTAAACTGAGAACAAAGCTTCCAGACAGGCAGCGCCCCTCGGCGGCCGCGCCCCGCCCAGTCGCGGAGGCCATTGATAAGAGTGAGGGCGACTGCGCCTCGTGCGCCAGGCCAAACCCGGCCTTCCAGAAACGCCCCTGAGAAATGAGCTCATGCTGGCTGCGCGCGCTCTTCGGGCGCGACTGCCCAGCGCAGAACGGGCCCCAAAAGCAGGTGAGGGGAAGTGCCGTCAGGTCGGATATCCCGAAGACGCTGAGGAAACAGGGAGTCAGAATAGCCCTTTGTAGTTTTTGGTTCTTTGGAACTAGGGTGATCTATAAAAGTACTATATAAGTTGATTTCGCACGTAGGCCAGTGGTCAGATTCCCGTGGTTTCCCTAAGGACAGTGAAGTATGGCTACAGAAAAAGTAGAAAGGACAGTTGCCATCAGTCCCGTGGTGTCTGTAATTTCCACCTGCAGAGTCATCCCTTTCTGTTAAGATACTATCTCTGGGAGCACATATAAAAATACACATACTTGGTCAGGTTAACTAGATATTGCTTTGTCAAACTGATGAGGAACTTGGGACAGAACAAAGTAAGCTTTGATGGGAGAACGGAAAGGTCTAGATAGTGTTTGCAAACTCAGATGTCTACAGGGGCCAGAAAAGCAAAGCAAATGAGTGAAACTGGCCTGGTGTAAAACAATAGGGAATGATAAGCAACGTGGCAAATTGGAGTGTCCCTGCTGTAACTGAAAGGAGCAGCTGTTCGGCTCTAGCAGATTGTTACCCTGAAGAATGTGGATCCAGTGTTCTGAGGTATTCTGGTTTTTTCCCCCAAGAGAAACCGTAAAGCAGGATTTTTGTATGAAATCCCTCGATTTTTACATCAATATTTCCAAATCCTACAGGCCGAATTAAAAACATCCCAGGGTAGATGTGGCCAACATGCAATCAATTTGTAATCTCAAACCTGGACATAGGTTTTTTTATATAGCCCAGGAGTGGTAGCAGCTCTTGTTCTTTGCAATGAAGAGAGAACATGAGGCCTCTGGATGTCATGGAGAAGGGTAAAGAATGTTAAAAGCAAACTCAGTGCGTGGCAATTTTGTCAAATGATTGTTGCCTCTCCCTGCAAACTATTATGAAAGACCTTTGCCACTAGTCCCTAAAACACTGTGAGGCAAAGCTCTAAATCCTGCCTTCCTCTTTACTCCCCATCCCTACTCCCAGTTATACCAGCGGGAAAGTGAATAACAAATGTTTAGGTTATACAAATTGGAAACATGGCTATTCTTTTGTATATAATAAAGTACAAAAATAGTCTACCTTAAGGTTATGATTAGTAGCTTTACTGTTGCTGCCTTCAAATATTTTGAACTGATGCTGTTTAAAATTAAAAAAAATCTGACCAAGAGGGGGGAAATTTTATAGGAAAAAAAAAAAGTAGTTCAATCTAGAATTAGGACTTAAGGAGGGAGAAGTTTAGGAGAAAATATAAAACCACTGAAATTAACATTCCATGATTGTTTCTCTGACCTTCCAAATTCTTCCTCTACCTTCCCGCCTGCTGTCAACCATTTATCAGTTTTTAATAATTTTAATAGTTAATGCTTCCTGAGTGTTTATAATGTGCCAGACACTGTTCTTAAGTGCTTCACACATGCTATCTCAAATTATAATCGTAAGTACTGTTACCAGCCTCCACTTAAAAGATGAGGAAACTCAAGGTCTGAAAGTTGTACTGACTTACCTAAGGTCCACAGAGCTAAAGTAAGCAGAACCAGGATTCAGATCTCTTGTACTTCTCTCTCAAACATAGTCCCCACCTCTCCTGGTCTTGCTTTATCTTAAATTCTAAGCCTTATGTCTTCAACTGTGTGTGCCTGGTTGTGAATACATCCCCTAGTTTGGTTTCTAATAGTTTGGTTTCCTTTAGGGCTCATCAGGTGGTCCCTTGCAAAGATCAGTGATTCTGAGCCACAGTAACCAACCAGAGGACTAGAAAAAGATGAATATAGGAAAGCTGGGTGATACAGAACAGGTAAGTAGTGTAGTAGAGGGGAAAAAAAAGAGATTGGTGAGCCTGTCCACAAGGTAACGGTTATAAATTAAAATGCACAATGAACTGGCTTCTATAGTAATTACATGTATTTGTATAGCATTTTGCACTTGGGAAGTACTATTACGTTAATGAAGTTTACCAAGTACTGTTATGGAACTATTATTATGTTTTTACAAATGAGGAAACTACACAATAGCTCAGAATCACTTAGCTGCATTTTTAATTGAAACTAGAAGAAAATATATGCAGGTTTAATAATGAAGATAGCAAATAGAATATGAGATGCTGTTTGTTTAGATGAACCCAGGGTCAGTCAGTACAAACAGAAGTTCACTAGCAAACTCTTCCTAGGACCTCATTTAGTTAGCCAACGTATATTAAATACCTAAATGTTGTTGGGTGCTGGCCTTCAAAATTTAATAAGATATGGTCTCTGCTCCAGATATTTGCAGATACTGTAAGATGGAAAAGAGTTGTTTAGTAATGAACTCTAGGAAAACCCTCCAATAACAAGGTCGATGTGAAGATTAAGAGGAAGGAAAAGATTTTGCATTTACTGAGTGCCTGTTCAGTCCTTCCCTGAACCTCCAGAGACAGCCATTATTAACTCTTTTGTTAATAGATTGGGGAGGGGGGATGAGCAATAAGTACATTGATCAAGGCCACACAGTTAGAAAATGGCAGAGCTGGGATGGAATCTACAGCTGAGTATATTTGATCCAGCTTCTTTATACTAGATTACTCTGCTCTCCATCAAAAAATAATATTGTTTATCCCATTTATGTAAAATTGCATATGTGTGTGTGCTTGCACACCCACACATAAGAGTCTAGAAATATTCATTTTGATGGCATTTTGGATGATACTTACTGTATTCATGATTTCCAGTATTGTCTTCATTTTCCACCTTTACATAAGAAACAAAATACTTAAAAAGAGAAAACAAAGGTAAGACTGCAGACGAACCAAAGAAAAGAAGTAGCAGTGTGAAATCGCTCAGTTTGATTAAATCAATTTGATTTATAGGACACTGTGCCAAGTCTTAGGAATACAGGAGTGTGAAGATGAATAAAAGTCATTCAGAGGTGACTGTCTTGCTCCAGTCTTAGGGGGAGCTCTTGTAGAGTGGAGACGTGTAAACAGACAACACCACAATGTGATCTGGGCAGCTATGGAAGAAAAGTGGCCCAGAGATCATTTTCCAAGTTGTATTTAAACTACCGGTCTCCAAAGTTGCGTGTATATACCCAGAGGTTGTATGGGATGATCCTTTGGAATGCTAGAACTACTAAATCTTATTTTTATCTTAAAACGTAAGAAATTACCTTTCCAGTGGTTAATATACTGGTAGACAGTGGTGCCCTCCTCAGTCCCTATGTCAAAGGAAGGAGTCACATGGTCCACCATACAGTTTTCCTAAAGGAAGGGGATGAATCCACAGCCTAGAAGGGATTGTGAATATACGGTACCCTCCTGCTTTTTAAAAATTTCAGCAACATACGACACTTTACTTGTGCTTAATTAATGGATTTGCAGTCATATTATTTGATTTTTAACTAACTTGACCCTCATAGATTGAAAATGATTCCTGCAAATAAAGTGTAGATAAAAGAACAAACAAAATGGCAAACCTCACATTCTACTCTTAGTAGGAACTCTTCATCAGTCACATCAATAGGTTAAAAACAATAATGAGCTAATCAAATTTGACAAGAAGTAGGCCTGAAATTTTTGGAATTTTTGAAATATGAACCATCCACTATTTTTTAGTCAAAGTTTACCCTAAGGTTAAGTATGACATATAGCTAATGCCAGTGTGAAGTCTTCACAATTACCAAAACGTTTAAAGACTATGCATCTGGGACAGTTAATAATTTGGGGGGGGCGGGGGGTTAACGGTGAGAATAAAAAAGTATTGGGGGTACTTCCCTGGTGGCGCAGTGGTTAAGAATCCGCCTGCCAATGCAAGGGACATGGGTTCAAACCGTGGACCAGGAAGATTCCTACGTGCCACAGAGCAAGTAAGCCCGTGCGCCACAACTACTGAAGCCCACGCACCTAGAGCCCGTGCTCCGCAACGAGAGGCCACAGCAATGAGAAGCCCATGCACTGCAACAAAGAGTAGCCCCCGCTCACCACAACTAGAGAAAGCCTGCGCGCAGCAACAAAGACCCAATGCAGCCAAAAATTAATTAATTAATTTTTTAAAAAGTATTGGGCTTTAAATAATGTTGTTTTAAAATATTGTTTATTATGCCTGTTATCCTTTTTTATTCCTGTATATGTCTTATATATGCATATCATGTTAGCTCAAGAGTATATGTTTTATAAATATGCAGAATATTGGGGGGTTGATATTAAAATTTTTTACTAGTACAGTGTAAGAACAAAAAAGTTTGTAGACCACTGTTTTTTTTGCTGTTTTTTGGGGGTTTTTTTAATAGATCTTTATTGGAGTATAATTGCTTAACGATACTGTGTTAGTTTCTGTTGTACAGCAAAGTGAGTCAGCCATATGCATACACATGTCCCCATGTCCCCTCCCTCTTGAGCCTCCCTCCCAACCTCCCTATCCCACTGCTCTAGGTCATTGCAAAGCACTGAGCCAATCTCCCTATGCTATGCTGCTGCTTCCCACCAGCCAACTATTTTACATTCGGTAGTATATGTATGTTGATGCTCCTCTCACTTTGCCCCAGCTTCACCCTCCCACCCCATGTCATCAAGTCCATTCTCTATGTCTACCTCTTTATTCCTGCCCTGCAACTAGGTTCATCAGTACCATTTTTTTTTTTTAGATTCCATATATATGCATTAGCATACGGTATTTGTTTTTCTCTTTCTTACTTCACTCTGTATGACAGACTCTAGGTCCATCCACCTCACTACAAATAACTCAATTTTGTTTCTTTTTATGGCTAAGTAATACTCCATTTTTTATATGTGCCACATCTTCTTTATCCATTCATCTTGTAGACCACTGTTTTAAACAAAGATTAGTTTTTTAGATGATGGAAGGGAAGAACATTCTAGGCAAAAAGAAGTTATGCAATGGCGGAAATATATGTTACAGGGTATCAGAGAACTGGAGGTAGTTTGAAATTATGTAGCATGTAAGATCTGGGCCTAGAGAAAAGAAAGGGAAACAGTATCAGATAATAAAGGTGTAGTTAAGTAAATTATGTTCTACTAAGTCCATATTATGTAAACAGAAAAAAGAATAAATACAAAGACTAATAGCAACTTAATACTAATTAAAAAATATAGAACTTGATTGTATATTACCAATTTCCAATTCTGCAAAATATGAACATATTGAAAAGGAAGACAGAAATTAGAATAATTTTGTTAATATATTGGCATATTATAGATGAAAATATTCACTTTAACTGTTTTCATGTCATATTTTTACAATAAATCAATGTTTGTTGGGTTTTAAAAGGGAATTGGCTCCCTTTTCTTTACTGTGATTCACATATTCCTCAGAATGGCTCTCATTACATGGAATTCTTAACAAAAACTCCAAATTTCTCAGCAAAGCTTTCCAATGCTAACATTTCTACTGATAATCCTTTGTATTATAAATTATATACTGTATTAATAAAACTAGCCAACATTTGTTATATGCAAGACATCTGCTAGGCACCTGATATAAAGAAGTACATGAGCCACCTGAGTGGCTCTGTGCCCTCAGTGAACTTATCCTCTGGGGAAACAACCTCATGAAAAGCTAAATAAGTAATTATTTAAGACCATATTTGAATCCATAAGTTGTAAGGCAGAACATAATTTGCTAATATGGTTGTTACTCATGCTCAAATGAATTGGTCATGCTGTCCTATTTAAAATAGGTAAATGGAGGACACTTCAATCTAAAGTGAATCTTAAAGGATGGGTAGTAGGATTTGGAGATGAAGAAAGGAAAGTGGAAGTAAACTATTTTCTACCACTTCATTTCCAACCCATCAGACAAACCCCCTTAGTAAACTTAGGTGGATCCAGCTGTCAGAGCAATTAAGGACAGTGTGAGTCTATTCATTTGACTATAGGAAAACCAGTTTGGCTATAATAGAAAGCCGATAGAGGAGACTCATGGATGATAAAGCTTAAAAGGTAGTTTGGGGGCTTCCCTGGTGGCGCAGTGGTTGAGAGTCTGCCTGCCGATGCAGGGGGACATGGGTTCGTGCCCCGGTCCGGGAAGATCCCACATGCCGCGGAGCGGCTGGGCCCGTGAGCCATGGCCGCTGAGCCTGTGCATCCAGAGCCTGTGCTCCACAGCGAGAGAGGCCACAACAGTAAGAGGCCCACGTACCGCGGAAAAAAAAAAAAAAAAAAAAAAGGTAGTTTGTGGCCAGATTTGAAAAAGCCTTGAATGTTATACCAAGAAATCTTGTAGACAATGGAGAATTATGGGAGGTAGCAGATGTAAGACATTGTCACTGCAGGAGAGCCTCTGGGGTAACATACACTGTGTGGTTTTTCCCGTTGCTGAAAATGTTTGATCATGCTTCTTATAACCAATGGGGTGTGCCCAAATGGGAAAATAATGGATGACTACCCAGAAAGAAGAGGGACAGTGTTTGAAACATTGCCACTATGAAGTAGACTCTGGTTATATTAAAAGTTTCATATCAAGCCTTTGATCATATAAATACTCTAATTTAACATCTAAAGAAGTATACTATCTAAAAAGAAAGCAAACACTCGGTGAATCCTTTTAGTTTTTTATGCTTGTCATATTTTTGCTCCAAAGAGGGTATAATCATGTGGTTAATACATTATAACTGATTAGATTATTTTGAGCTGTTTCAATTTTATTTCTTTTACTCCATTTCTATTCACAATTTTAAGAAAGGGCTTCTTTAGATAAGAGTGTAAATATTTCCACATTGAACTGAATAAGTGAATCCACATGAATTGAAAACAATAAGTATGTATTGATTGAATACTTTGACTTAAGTATACTTTACAACATTGTAGGTGATTCAGCCTTGTTTTATGTGCATTAAATGTATTAAATTAAAAGTGCAAAACTCTCAGTTGGAACAAATACTTTAAGAACTCATTAGCCAGCAGTAAATCAGAAATGGTCATATTTTCTTGTTCACATGGAACTAGGACTCACATCCGAGAATACAGCAAAACTCTAGGTCTTTTTTTTTTTTTTTTTTGCGGTATACGGGCCTCTCACTGTTGTGGCCTCTCCCGTTGCAGAGCACAAGCTCCAGACGCGCAGGCTCAGCGGCCCAGCTGCTCTGTAGCATGTGGGATCTTCCCAGACCGGGGCATGAACCCATGTCCCCTGCATCGGCAGGCAGACTCTCAACCACTGTGCCACCAGGGAAGCCGAAAACTCTAGGTCTTTATATCTGGTTGATGCTGAATGTGAAAGTTACAAGAAAATTGGCATTCTGTTTCTTGGCTATTAAACAGCTCAACTTGGAGTTGGGGGAAACACTTGAAGAGAAATTAAGTCCCATGGATTATCCAAGAAGGAATTCCAGAATGCAGAGACGGCCTGTCTTCTTCAGTCAGGCCACAGTTTCATTTGGATTGTGGCCATCAAGAGGCATCATTGCTCTGACTTCATTCCTGTGCCCTGTGGGATGGAATTCTGAAAGGGGATGGGAGAGAATGCACAAAGCCCCAAGGAGTGTGTGTCCCTGTATGACATCCAGATGAGAGGGTAGTAGGAAGTACCATATATCAGACCAGAAAGGATTCTTGGCGGAAGGTTTATAGCTCAGTGTTGTAAACCCATTAATATTTTTCTGTGTCTATTATTCATTATTTTTATAATTTATACTGTATATGTATTGATAGTGCCCATTACTTGAAGATAAAAGTAATAATTCAGGAAAAAGAATCCTAAATGATTCTTACTACTTTTTAGGAGCATTCAAGAGTCTCAGAAAAATACTAACACAGATTTTTTTTTTCTTTTTGAGGAATCAACATGTCTGAGACAGCTGAGCACATCCTCTTTTCAGTCCTCTTCTATTTTCTTGAATTATGTCTTTACAATTTGAATGCAGTTTTACATTTAGTCTTCCTATCAAAAGTGATCCAGTTGGGACTTCCCTGGTGGTCCAGTGGGTAAGATTCCACACTCCCAATGCGGGGGGCCCAGGTTCAATCCCTGGTCGGGGAACTAGATCCTGAATG
Source organism: Lagenorhynchus albirostris (assembly GCF_949774975.1). Classification (NCBI taxonomy): domain Eukaryota; kingdom Metazoa; phylum Chordata; class Mammalia; order Artiodactyla; family Delphinidae; genus Lagenorhynchus; species Lagenorhynchus albirostris. The sequence goes on along the minus strand of NC_083099.1, from coordinate 79,676,313 downwards.
CATGCTGCAACTAAGTCTGCATAACAGAACTAAGAAGTCTGCATGCCGCAATGAAGATCCCACATGCAGCAACAAAGATCCTGCAAGCCACAACTAAGACCGGCACAGCCAAATAAATAAATAAATATTAAAAAAAAAAAAGTGATCCAGTTACTCCAATTTTTATCGTTAAATGCTTTGGCTGTGGTTCTATGAAAGTTTTATAAATGTTGCTGTGTTTGTGTTTGAAAAACACAATATTGAATATCCTGATTCCATTAGGAAGTGTTTATTATGTGTCTGCTGCATGCCCAGAACTGTGCCAGATATGGTGGGAAACACATTTGCTCACAGCAAATTGAGAAAACTAAAAACTATACATGTTTAAACTATATATGTTTTAATATTTTCAAGGTCAAAAGGGTATGGGCTCCTTCAGAATTCAAAACAAATCTCTTACAGAGCAAAGTCAGCTGGAACGCTATGTAAGTAAACTATTCCGTAGAGGTTAAGCTTTTAATCTAGCATGAGAGGAGTTAAAATGAAGTACTTCTAAGCACCAGAGAAACCATCAAGTGAAAAATTCATCAACAGGAGTTGCCAAAAGACACACATAGTTTACCTTTTATCTTTTTTCCTGCTTAAATGGAATTACATGGAGATGTAAAGCATTTCTCTTGACCTCAGTTGATGCTGTGCACATAATAGGAACTCAGTAAATGCTGGCAAAATGAGCAATATGATTACAATTGAAAAAGTGAAACCTAATTATAACCGTTAAAATTAGAACTTTATAAAATATTTGCATATGGAGAGGGACTCTGAGGAAATGTCCAAGAATAAAAACATTTGATTTATTGATTTGTTGGTTTTCTGAAAGTTTTTTCTTACATTAAATTTTTTTCCATTATTGTTGCTGCAATATAACTTGGGTATCAAATTTTAAAAAGTAGGTGCATTCAAATACTTAACAGAGAATCACAGCTTGAGACAAACCTCTGTCCACCACTGGGGTTCAAACATATCTTGGCATATCTGGCAAATTAGTGGGTTTAGACTGCCAAGAGGGTGATTTACATAAGGGTTTTGGCAGAAAGACTGCCAAGAAGTGTGGGTGCCATCAAGGAGGGTGTTGGCCAGGCTACTTTTTGATCAGTTTGCACTGCTACAATGCACTAGTCAGTATTCCACTTGGTCAATGCCCGTACCAGGCCAGCTGAACCAATTTTGAATGTTAACTCTTGGATTGAGAGGACAATGCTTACCTATCTTAAAGATTCATACTCTCATGCAGTCTCATGGACTCCTCTTGGAAAGCACCATAACCAGAAATAGGAGTGCACTAAAATCTTTATTACATCACAAAATATAATCCAAAGATGAGTGATTGGGTGTTTTTTCTACTTCTGAGGAAATACGATACAATTTTGCAGTATTGGAGACTCCAGCAAACACAGAAGCATTTTGATTCCTTGAGAACCACACTGTAGATCATGAAAATGTCCAGTAGAAGGTTGTGGTGACCTGGCTTAATGGGACTGACTCAGCGATGAGTGCCAGAAGTGTTCAAAGACAGCAGAAATCTCAGCAGCAGACATCCATGTGGCCACAGACAAGACGTGTTCTTGAGTCCATGTAGAACACTCTCCACAGGCTCTTAGAAATTATGGGCAGGGGACTTTGCAAGGAGCTGGAGGTCCTGCAACAGCAGGGAAGCCAGGAGCCAGTGAAATATGGATTATAAAACCATTACTAATAAGTTCATAATTATAGTTTTTAGTTCATAAAGAATATGAAATGTGAGAAGTGAATCTGCTGAATCTCACTCAGTGCTCCCCATCCCCCACATGCTACTTATCAGAGTGAGCATTTCATGGAACCAAGCCTGCTGATAGTTTTTAAAATACAGGGCTTGGGACTTGCCTGGTGGCGCAGTGGATAAGACTCCATGCTCCCAGTGCAGGAGGCCCAGGTTCAATCCCTGGTCGGGAAACTGGATCCCACATGCATGCCGGAACTAAGAGTTTGCATGGCACAACTAAGGAGCCCGTGTGCCGCAACTAAGAGCTGGTGAGCCACAACTAAGGAGTGCACCTGCCACAACAAAGACCCGGTGCAACCAAATAAATAAATAAATGTTTTTTAAATAAATAAAATACAGGGCTTATTTTTCTTACAACATGACCCATAATACAAGTTAAATACAATTCTTCATCTGGTTCAATGAAAGAAACACTGGTACATTCCAATACTGGGAGAAAAACTAATAAACAAAAAGACAGACTTTATTATCTATGGTCCTTTAAAGAGTAATTTTGGATGTATACATCCAAAAATGCTGTTTTTAGAACCTAAATCTTGCCAAAGAGGCAACTCCAGGGGTTTACCTTTCATATAGTGCTTAATAGGCTCATAATGAACATTATAGAATTGGACATGTACCAGACAAAACCCGTAAGGTAGATAAAACAGGTAATAGTACTCCCATTTTACAGATTAAAAATGGAGGCAAAGAGAACTATAATTAGGTTTCTGGCTCAACTTTACCACATTGATCAGTAAATATTTACTGAGCAGTCACAGTTATATGGCATTCCACTATGTTCTTGGAATATATATTTTTAAAGGCATGAAGGTATGCTCTGAGCAGGCAAGAGAAGTCTCTCATAAAATGAAAGTAGCTTACAATGTGACATCGTTTTAAAAATTTTTTTCATGGGCCTTCTTTTTCTCATTGGTCTATTTACTCCCTTTATATGGTGTAGTAATTGGTGTTTAATAACTGCATTAAAATAAACAGACCCTTTGAAAACAAATACTGTTGGAGTACAGAACACTATTCATGGCATCTACCATATGAATCAGAGATTTTTTTAAAAGAAAGATGTACATATAGAGTCCCACCAGATTTGAAATACGGTTTAACTAGTGAACACACTGAATACTTATTATGTGCAAAGTGGTGTTCTTTTTTTTTTTTGCGGTACGCGGGCCTCTCACTGTTGTGGCCTCTCCCGTTGCGGAGCACAGGCTCCGGATGCGTAGGCTCAGCGGCCATGGCTCACGGGCCCAGCCGCTCCGCGGCATGTGGGATCTTCCCGGACCGGGGCACGAACCCGTGTCCCCTGCATCGGCAGGCGGACTCTCAACCACTGCGCCACCAGGGAAGCCCCAAAGTGGTGTTCTTAATGAGAGTGAATCAAAAAAGAATATGAGACATGATCACTGCCCTTAATAATTTTTTTATAAATTTGTTTATTTTTGGCTGCGTTGGGTGTTCATTGCTGCGCGCGGGCTTTCTCTGGTTGCAGCGAGTGGGGACTACTCTTCATTGCAGTGCACGGGCTTCTCATTGTGGTGGCTTCTCCTGTTGCAGAGTATGGGCTCTGGGCGCATGGGCTTCAGTAGTTGTGGTGCATGGGCTGAGTAGTTGTGGCTTGCGGGCTCTAGAGCACAGGCTCAGTAGTTGTGGCGCACGGGCTTTGTTGCTCCACGGCATGTGGGATCTTCCTGGATAAGGGTTTGAACCCGTGTCGCCTGCATTGGCAGGCAGATTCTTAACCACTACGCCACCAGGAAAGCCCCTACCCTTAATAATTTCTAATCTGTGTAGGAAGGGATAAGACAGATATATTGAAAATAAACAAACAGTCCTACTGTATAGCAGAGGGAACTATATTCAGTATCCTGTAAAAAACCATAATGGAAAAGAATATGAAAAAGAATATATTAAAAAACTGAATCATTTTGCTGTATATCAGAAACTAACACACAAAAAAAGCCTCAATAAATATTTGTTGAATGAATAAATAGATGGCTATAATAGTTCATTATTGGTCCATAGTAGCATATGATAAATACCAAGAAAATGAGAGAATGTGTATATATAGATTGGAGTTCAGGTGATAGTTGGAATAGAGAATGGAATACTCTACTGGTCAGACCCATCTTGCATACTCACTCCTGCACATAGAGTAATGTCCCCACAAGAAAAAGAGGAATTCTGTTACAAAAAAAATTTAAGGTGAAAGGCTGGGACAGCACACTGACAAAACTAAAGTTACCCCTGGCCACTATAGGCCTATTTAATTTAAATTTTTCAGTAGGATATTTGCCATACCCAGAAAGCAGCAGGAGGTGCAAGGCCAGTGCCTAGAAGAAAATCTGGAGCTATATCAAGAGAACAAGGGATTATCCACTAACTCTGTAGGATGAATGAGGCATCTAAGAAACAGTGGAATTTAGAGAACAGAGTTGAGATGTTGACTCCCTCATTTTTAAGGATTGCAAAGGTATGGAAATAGTAGAAAGAATGGTTCGAGAGGGTAAGCAGTGGACCATTATATCAATTTTTTTTAAAAGACTGCAAAATGATATTATATTTATCATTAGGAAGTCATTAGAGTCCTCTATAACTATGTAGAGTCAGAATTATGAAGGTGAGGTCAGGTTGCAGATCAATTCTGAATAGCCAAAAGAATAATTCAGCTGAAGAAACCAGGGATTACAGGTAACTAAGAGTATACTAAGAAGATATGCGGATACTAAAGTTTATCTTGGAAGCAAAACAGAAATTGTTCTGATACCAGTAGTGTCTTGGAGGAGCAACTTGAGGTCAGTATGATGATCACTCTAGAAGCCAAGAGTTGGCACAGAGACAGGTATTCTTCTAAGTTAAGATTTGCATTACTTGGTCATACAATGGAAAATTGAGCTTAGTCTGGAATCTCCTTCATGGAAAAAGTACAATTTGAGATAATCCACGTTGATGTTTTATACATTTACAGGGAACTTGGTACTCTATAGGATTTTGGAAAAGACACACTAAAATTTATCTCCAAAGTGAATGAGTCCAAAGCTGCAAATTTCAGAGACTGGCTAAAGCTTCATCAAGCAATTTGATAGATTTTTTTTTTCTTTTAGAAAGTGGCTCAGGACCCAGTGAATCTGGGGACACTCTTGAGTACTTCTGCCAGGTGCCCATTTAAAAGACTGATCCCTGGGACTTCCCTGGTGGCGCAGTGGTTAAGGATCCGCCTGCCATGCAGGGGACATGTGTTCGATCCCTGGTCCGGAAGATCCCACATGCCACGGAGCAACTACTGAGCCTGCGTTCTAGAGCCCATAAGCCACAACTACTGAGCCTGCGTGCCACAACTACTGAAGCCCGCTCGCCTAGAGCCTATGCTCCGCAACAAGAAAAGCCACCACAATGAGAAGCCCGCGCACCACAACAAAGAGTAGCCTCCGCTCACCGCAACTAGAGAAAGCCTCCACGCAGTGAAGACCCAACGCAGCCAAAAATTAATTAATTAATTAATTTAAAAAAAATAAAGACTGATCCCTCTCCTTGAACTTTAATGTTGAGGCCATAACCTATTGGCATTCAGATGACAATTTATGAAAGAGGCCTCATCATGCTCCCAAAAGAAACAACTTGTTCCCTGCCAAAATTAGGATTACTTTGCTTTAGGGAGCGGGTGCATACTATGCTGACAGCCAAATGATGATTTGCCAAAAATATCAAACTGCCATAGTGGATGGCAAAGGAGCTTCATATAACCCAGAAGGGAGAGGGTATTAGGGATGGCCTTCCAGGCAGATGATGAGGGACCTGCTGAAGTCTGTGCTGAAAGCAAAATAGTCATAATTGGGCATGGCACTAACTTAATGAGCTGGCAAATCGGAAACCACTTTGGTAAAGGTAAATCACTGGGTAGGGGTTTTAGGCCCTAAGTGTTAAGGCCTAGGGCAGGCATAGCAAAAATGAGGACCTGTGGCACCATTTATTCCATTTCTATGCATGTAGAGACATGGATGACAGATAACGCAGTCTCAGGGTCCTTCTCAGTCTCAGGGTCCTTCTCAAATCAACACAGCATTTTAAGTAGGCACTGCCTATTAGTGGGATCCATCAGGTCGTTCGAAACCTATTTCCTTGCCTGTGAACTGCTCCCATATGACAGATGCCTGGTCTACCCTTAGGTGAGAGGATAATGGTCCTGAAGAAAAGGACTTGGCTGTGGGAGGGGCTTTCATCTCACAAGAGGTTGGGCAACACAACTAAGTGAATGTCCACTCATGAGGATGTCCAGGAGCTCAGGGATCCACTTGCATTCAGCTTACCCCCGGAGGTGGACTGCCATGCTTCATTACTCATGGCCCACTGCCCAAGAGTACCTGATCTGAGTAGACATCACCTAAGAAAACCTTTCCATAAAGAGATGCTAATGCAGCCAGGCTGCCTGTGGTTGGTTGCTTCTTGGCCTTGGCTTAGGACTGTTTCTGCTGTTGGAAAATACTTGGTTTTTGAGGGGATGTAATGAGATAACACCTGTGAAAATTGTTCGAAATCTTTAAAGGCCTGTACTCATGTAGGGGATATGGGTGAGGATGATTATTGGGAGATAACAAAGAGTTAAGCCCAGAATTTTTCCTTAGGCTTACAATTTCTTATTTAATTAGTTCTTTTCCATAATACTGGAGTGGAATATTTTCCCCTCTGGGAGGCAAAAATAATGAGATGAATGCTTGACTTTGTTATTATTGTGTATGTATAACATCCTTACGACTCCAACACATCCTACACACTTGTCAAATTAACTCTCACACCACTGTCATCACTTCACCCAGCTGCTCAGGAACCTAAATTGATTCCCCTGTCTGTTGTAGAAAATGTAAGCTCTTCTGTCTTGCATTCAAAGTTGTCCTTCAAACATCGCTAATTATTAGAGAAATGTAAATCAAAACTACAATGAGATATCACCTCACACCAGTCAGAATGGCCATCATCAAAAAATCTACAAACAATAAATGCTGGAGAGGGTGTGGAGCAAAGAGAACCCTCCTACAATATTGGTGGGAATATAAATCAGCAGAGCCACTATGGAGAACAGTATGGAGGTTGATTAAAAAACTAAAAATAGAACTATCATATGACCCAGCAATCCCACTCCTAGGCATATACCTGGAGACAACCATAATTTAAAAAGATACATGCACCCCAGTGTTCATTGCAGCAATATTTACAATAGCCAGGACATGGAAGCAACCTAAATGTCCATCAACAGAGGAATGGATAAAGAAGATGTGGTACATATATACAATGGAATATTACTCAGCCATAAAAAAGAACAAAATAATGCCATTTTCAGCAACATGGTTGGACCTAGAGATTGTCATACTGAGTGAAGTAAGTCAGACACAGAAAGACAAATATTATATGATATCACTTATATGTGGAATCTAAAAAAAATTTGATACAAATGAACTTATTTACAAAACAGAAACAGACTCATAGACTTTGAAAACAAACTTACAGTTACTAAAGGGGAAATGTGGGGGAAGGGATAAATCAGGAGTTTGGGATTAACGTATACACACTACTATATATAAAATAGACAATCAACAAGGACCGACTGTATAGTACAGGGAACTCTACTCAACACTCTGTAATGGCCTATATGGGAAAAGAATCTAAAAAAAGAGTGGCTAGGGGCTTCCCTGGTGGTGCAGTGGTTGAGAGTCCGCCTGCCGATGCAGGGGATGTGGGTTCATGCCCCGGTCCGGGAAGATCCCACATGCCGCGGAGTGGCTGGGCCTGTGAGCCATGGCTGCTGAGCCTGCGCGTCAGAGCCTGTGCTCCACAACGGGAGAGGCCACAGCAGTGAGAGGCCCGCGTACCACACACACACACACAAAAAGAGTGGATATATGTATATGTACAACTGATTCACTTTGCTGTACACCTGAAACTAACACAACATTGTAAATCAACTATACGCCATTTTTTTTTAATTAAAAGAAAAACAAACCAAAGTCCTCATTGAACTATACACCGCTTCCAGTCACCCACCAACCTCCACCACCTTTCCAGTCTCACCTCTTCCTGCTTCACATTGTAGAAGCAGGTACTGTTGGAACGGGCAATCATCAAAAAGATGGTGCTCCCAATGTTCATAGCAGCACTATTTACAAGTGCCAAGATATGAAAGCAACCTGTGTGCATCAACAGATGAATGGATAAAGAAAATGTGGTATATATATACAATGGAATACTATTCAGCCATAAAAAAGAATGAAATTTTTCCATTTGCAGCAACATGGATGGACTTAGAGCGCATTATGCTAAGTGAAATAAGTCAGACACGGAAAGACAGACACTGTATGATATCACTTATATGTGGACTCTAAAAAATATAACAAACTAGTGAACATAACAAAAAAGAAGCAGAGTCACAGATACAGAGAACAAACTAGTGCTTACCAGTGGGGAGAGGGAAGGGGAGGGGCAATAGGGGTAGGGGAGTAAGAAGTACAAACTATTATGTATAAAATAAGCTACAAGGATATACTGTACAACACAGGGAGTATAGCCAATATTTTATAACTATAAATGGAGTATACCCTTTAAAAATTGTGAATCACTGTATTGTACACATAACATATAATATTGCACATCAACTATACTTCAATAATTAAAAAAAAGATGGTGGTCATCCAATCTTCGTATTTTATAGTTGGGGAAACTAAAGCCCAGAGAGGTGAGGTGATATTCCCAAGGCCATACACAACCCCTCCACTGTGGCCAAGACAACATGCTTTCCATTCCCCACACAACTTGTTCCTCTGGTCCTAAGCACTGGGATAGGATGGGTAGAACCCGTACCCAGGGAACAGCGTGGCATGGGATAAATGATGCATAAAGCAATATTGAGAATTAAAAACCCAATGTGCCTTCAACATACTGTGTTTGCAGCAAATGTCCTTTATGTAGAATTTGCCACCCTCTTAATAGGGAATTCACTAAAGGTGGAAATTAATCTGTAAAACTTTTGTTCTACTGGCTTTGGAAGGAATATTTGTGACAATTGTCCTCTATCTAAATAGAATGAATTGTTCAGGTCTAGAAATGATTAAAAATATGTCAGGGTTTCCCTGGGGAATGGCCCATTGAGTTATTATTTGCCCAGTTTTTTCTCTGAATTGAAGCTAATAAGGTCATTTCAAGGGTAACTGTATTGAGGAACCTCGGTACAATCACCCTGTTACAACTTGCCCAGCTAGAAGCTAGGAAACCACACCTTCTTTAGAAGGTTTATGTGGTTGAAAATGGGAGGTGGGTAGTGATTTAAACCTTACTGATTATCATGAATGGCAGGAAGAGGAAAAAAGTGAAGGAAAAGCCTTGATTATAAAAATATTGTTCAAGAAAATCAAAGGAAGTTTTATAAATGTTCAAATACATAATGTAATTCAAAATGAGACTGATCAACTTTCTACATCTGCTTTGATGAGTAGATAAGAATACTTACAATTCATGTATTAAGTATTTGAATATAAATTTCTCCTTATAAAGTATTTGAGGGTGTTTTTTTATAAGTTTTCTTTACTACTTAAATCATTGCCATGGAACTTAAAAAAATAAAATATTTCTCATCATCATTTTTACATATATATAGACTATAGTACTTATTCAGATTATTAAAAATTCCAAATATATGGAGCCTGAATTAATGAAGTTTTAATATGCCTACAAGTAAGGGCATTAGTCTGAGTGTCTTGGTCAAGATATAGTACTTTTCACATTTTACCACTAACAAAAATATCTCTATTCCACTAGGACCTGCCCACAACAAAGCCCAAAGAAGCAGACTGTCTTCTACAACTCTTTCTATTTTCTACAAAATAGAAAATGGTTGTTTTAGTATAAAAATTCACCCTTCACCCCTGCTTACACACACACACAAATCCTCAAGTAATTGACTCCTCAGGAAGATGTTTCATTTCGGCCATGGCTTCCCTCTATCCTGGCATGTGGCAGAGGAGCCCTCCACGACCCAGGGTGAGAAGCAGGGTGTGATTGATCTATATTTAGGAAGACTTGACAAGTCAGGTCATCTAATTTGAGTGGGGAAGAGTGGTCACACTTTGCATAAGCTAAATCTCAGTAAATGTTTATTAACTGGAATATTGTTGACTATTGAGAACTTTTTGTAGCTGAGAAACTCTATTTAGATATAACATATTAATAATATAAAGATCAATATTAGCCAATCAGTCTCTTGGTACATAATTCTTTTAAGCTCATGACTCAAGAAAAACAGCAAGATGTGCTTTACCACTTCTCCTCTTAGGTGGGCTCCAGTCTCTTCTGTTTATTCTCACATCTGCAATTGAACACCATTCCCCTGCTTGAGATCAAAGTAACTTTACCTCTTTTCAATGTTTTCTTAACATCACACCACTTCTCAAAGAGCAAGGAGGTGAGGGCTAGGCTTCCTGATTTTTGCTTCTTGCTCCAAGCATAGATTGAAAATCCTTTTATTTTATTATTATTTTTCTTTTGGCCATGCCAGGCAGCATGTGGGATCTTAGTTTCCAGACCAGGGATGGAACCCGTGCCCCCTGCAGTGGAAGGGCAGAGTCTTAACCACTTGACCACCTGGGAAGTCCAAAACTCCTTTTATTTTAAATTGAAGTATAGTTGATTTACAATGTTGCATTAGATTCAGGTGTACAGAAAAGTGATTCCATTTATATACATATTCTTTTTCAGATTCTTTTCCATTATAGGTTATTAGAAGATACTGAATGTAGTTCCCTGTGCCATAGAGTAGGTCTTTGTTGTTTATCTATTTTATATATAATATCTGTTAATCCCAAGTTCCTAATTTATCCCTCCCTCCCCTTTCCTGTTTGGTAACAGTAGGTTTGTTTTCGATGTCTGTGAGTCTATTTCTATTTTGTAAATAAGTTCATAAAAATTCTTTTTTGCTTGGCTTTGCCATTATGGGTACATCTTGATCCATTCCAGGGTTTGTCTTCCTGACACACCAGATGCAGAATGGTGTAGTGCTGTCTTTCTTCTCCTGGGTTAAATGCACATCAGACAGGCCTCAGATCCTCTTTGCCATGCCCACAGCCTTTCACAGAGGGAGCCCTAGATAACCTTCACCTGCAGGCCCCAGCCTGCCTGAGCCATGAGTCAGTTCTCCCTAAGGCCAGAAGAATATCAGCAGCCTCTGCCCTAACAGTCAAATTAGGCTTGCTGCCCACAGAATGCTAGCAGTGAAGAATTGGGGCCTGTGAGGCTTTAGAGTAACATCATCTCTAATCTGTGTTGACTTCATTCATGTAGCTGTGAGGCAGCAGGGTGCAGTGGAAAGAGCAGTGGCTATGGAGCCAGGCAGACCTGGAATGTTAGTTAGTCTGCCGCTTCTGACCCTTAGCTGTGTGACCTTGGACAAGTCACTGAACCTCTCTGAACCGTCTGCTTCTTTTCCATAAAGAGGAGGTTGTCTCTAATGCCCATCCCATATAGGGGCTCTTGCTGGTAACTATATTTAGTTTTTCTATTACGCTATTTAACAATTCAATACAAGTAGAGGCTTCCTTCTTAACTTTATATCTCAAATTATCTTTGCCTGATAGGATGATGGAAATTTTCCCTAATATAAAATTAATATTTAAATCCTTTAAACCATAAAACTATTGGAGGGCAGGATGCCTAACCTTAATAATAATAATTGCTAATATTTAGTGAGGGCTTATTATGTGGTAGGTACTGACCTAGGCATGGACTGTGGTACTTAATCCTTGCAACAATCTTAGAAGCAGGTACTATTATTCTTGCCATTTTATAGATGAAGAAACTGAGGCATGAAGATGTTAGGCAACATGCTCATCATAGTAGGTAGAGAAGGATACAGCAGAGACTGGGAGGGAAAGTTATTAGTTAAACCAATAGGTTATTCATTTTCTACTTAAAGCAATCTAACTCACTCCAAGTAATAATGAGTACATATATTGCCTACTGTCACATTTGTTTGTTGAATATCTTCTGGGTGCAAAGTAATGACTAGGAGGTTTGCACTATGGAACATTATAAAAAGAGAAATATATGGTTCCTGCCCTCAAGAAAATCAGAAGCTAATAGGGAAGCAGACTGAGAAATAGTGAACTCCAATACAGGTAAAATACAGTAAGTACTTTAATAGTGCTGCAAGCCAAGAGCCACTGGGCCCAGAGCAGAGAATGACATATTTCAGTGGTATCCAAAATGCTTGATTACAAAGTTTATCTTTGAGTTGAGACTTGACGGACAAAGAGAATTTTGAGAGGCAGAGAAGTGAGAGAAAGACATTCCAGGCAAAGAAACCACATGGGCAAATACTCACACGGAGTCACTGTTGACTCACCAACCTCAGTGCAGGGCTTGTTCCTGGAATAGCAAGGAGTTTGGGGTTTCTATACCTTAGGGTATCTATGAGGAAGTCCTAATTTGGTAGATGATAGTAGAACCATAAAATCTTGGAGTTGAAGAGTCCCCTAAGGTCATCTAATCCAATAAATCATCCAATGCCTAAACCTCTTCTAAAATCCTCCTGCCAAGTGATCATAAAATCTAGGCTCATACCATCCTAGCAAAAGATACATTATCATCTCCTAAGTCAGCTGATTCTATCACTATCTGAAATTGTATTACTCAGTTATTTGTTTACTCGCTTATTTTCTGTCAGACCAGAACTCAAATTCCAACAGGGTAGGGACTGTCTTGCCTATCAGTGCCTAGCACAGAGTAGGCATACAATAAATATTTGTTGAAATGAATGCATTCAATTTCAGGACAACTCTGACATTCATAAAGTTTTCAGGTGATTTCCACAAGATGGTCTTTTACGTATATGAAAACAACTATAATAACTCCCTTGTATTTTCTCCAAGCTAAATATCTCCAGTGGGTCAGCAATTCTTCATGAGGTATTACTTTAGGGCCCTTCGCTATCCTGGTTACTCTCTCAAATAAACTCCACTTTATCCCTTTATTTTAATGTGTTGTTCAAAGAACAAAAGACAGTAGTCTAACTTTGTGACACCCTCCAACTAAAGAGGTCCGCTCACCTCTCATTCTAGGTCTTACAGCGTGACCTAAGTTGGCCTAACTTTGTTGATGTCCACTTCACACTGCTGTCTCATTTTTCTAACCGCCAGCTAAGCACACTCCTTCCCACTCCCTCTACCCCTACTATGTTCTGTTGCTTTCTCACATCAATCCTGTTTTAACTTGTTCAGGTAGATTTTGAAAATCAAGCCCAAGGCCTTACGTTTAGCAGGCTATTACAATAATCCAGGAGAAAAGGCACAAGGCACTGAACCAGTGCAGTGTGGCCAGAAAGGAAGAGTCAAAAAGAGAAACATACTTGAGGCATTATCAACGGTACTTGCAATCCACCGACTTAGTGACTGTTAGCACACTTTCTCAATGGGTGCCTCTCCCTCCAGACCATTTATGAATTATGAATTAATTTCCAGTTTCTCCCTCCCTCACTGTCTCTGAAGCAAGCATACTACTCTTTATAAGGCCTTAGTATATTTTTTCCTAGTTACTATATAGAAGCATGTTGGAAAAAGTCAAAGGCAGCAAGATTTCTAGCCTAGATGACTGAGGCTAGATAATCCCATTAACAGGGTTAGGAAAGTTCAGGGGGCAGACTTTAAGGTGATAGTGAAGCTTTTGGTTTGGAACATGTAGAATTTGAACATGGATATCTAGAAGCAGATAAACATTATTTTTAGTACTTTGGCTTGGAGCACAGAGCTAAAGTGTAGGTTTACTAGTCATCAACAGAGATGCTAGAAGCTTTCCCCAGAGAATAAGAATGTTGATCATCTAGACCAGGGGCCCCCAACGCCCGGGACGCAATTAACGCACATATGGTCACCTTATCTTTGATAAAGGAGGCAAGAATATACAATGGAGAAAAGACAGCCTCTTAATAAGTGGTGTTGGGAAAACTGGACAGCTACATGTAAAAGAATGAAATTAGAACACTTCCTAACACCATACATAAAAATAAACTCCAAATGGATTAAAGACTTAAACGTAAGACCAGACACTATAAAACTCTTAGAGGAAAACATAGGAAAAGCACTCTTTGACATAAACCACAGCAAGATCTTTTTTGACCCACCTCCTAGAGTAATGGAAATTAAAACAAAACAAAACAAAAAAAACAAATGGAACTTAATTAAACTTAAAAGCTTTTGAACAGCAAAGGAAACCATAAACAAGACAAAAAGACAACCCTCAGAATGGGAGAAAATATTTGCAAATGAAACAACAGACAAAGGATTAATCTACAAAATATACAAACAGCTCATGGAGCTCAATATCTAAAAAACAAACAATTCAGTTAAAAAATGGGCAGAAGACCTAAACAGACATTTCATCAAGGAAGACATACAGATGGCCAAGAGGCACATGAAAAGATGCTCAACATCACTAATTATTAGAGAAATGAAAATCAAAACTACAATGAGGTATTACCTCATGCCAGTCAGAATGGCCATTATCAAAAAATCTAGAAACAGTAAATGCTGGAAAGGGCTTGGTGAAAAGGGAACCCTCCTGCACTGTTAGTGGGAATGTAAATTGATACAACCACTATGGAAAACAGTATGGAGGTTCCTTAAAAAACTAAAAATAGAACTACCATGTGACCCAGCAATCTCACTACTGGGCATATATCCTGAGAAAACCATAATTCAAAAGAGACATGAAATGGGCAGAAGACCTAAATAGACATTTCTCCAAAGAAGATATACAGAGTGCCAACAAACACATGAAAAATTGCTCAACATCATTAATCATTAGAGAAATGCAAATCAAAACTACAATGAGATATCATCTCACACCAGTCAGAATGGCCATCATCAAAAAATCTAGAAACAATAAATGCTGGAGAGGCTGTGGAGCAAAGGGAACACTCTTGCACTGCTGGTGGGAATGTGAATTGGTACAGCTACTATGGAGAACAGTATGGAGGTTCCTTAAAAACTACAAACAGAACTACCATATGACCCAGCAATCCCACTACTGGGCATATACCCTGAGAAAACCATAATTCAAAAAGAGTCATGTACCAAAATATTCATTGCAGCTCTATTTACAATAGCCAGGAGATGGAAACAACCTAAGTGTCCACCATTGGATGAATGGATAAAGAAGATGTGGCACGTATATACAATGGAATATTACTCAGCCATAAAAAGAAACGAGATTGAGTTATTTGTAGTGAGGTGGATGGACCTAGAGTCTGTCATACAGAATGAAGTAGGTCAGAAAGAGAAAGACAAATACCGTATGCTAACACATATATATGGAACCTAAGAAAAAAAAATGTCATGAAGAGCCTAGGGGTAAGAGGGGAATAAAGACACAGACCTACTAGAGAATGGACTTGGAGATATGGGGAGGGGGAGGGGTGAGCTGTGACGGGGTGAGAGAGTGGCATGGACATGTATACACTACCAAACGTAAGGTAGATAGCTAGTGGGAAGCAGCCGCATAGCACAGGGAGATCAGCTTGGTGTGCTGTGACCACCTAGAGGGGTGGGATGGGGAGGGTGGGAGGGAGGGAGACGCAAGAGGGAAGAGATATGGGAACATATGTATAACTGATTCACTTTGTTATAAAGCAGAAACTAACATACCATTTTAAAGCAATTATACTCCAATAAAGATGTAAAAAGAAAAAAAAGACAATTGGGCCTCCCTGGTGGTGCAGTGGTTAAGAATCTGCCTGCCAATGCAGAGGACACGGGTTCAAGCCCTGGTCCAGGAAGATCTCATATGCCGCGGAGCAACTAAGCCCATGCACCACAGCTACTGAGCCTGTGCTCTAGAGCCTGCGAGCCACTACTACTGAGCCAACGTGCCACAACTACTGAAGCCCGCACACCTAGAGCCTTTGCTCTGCAACAAGAGAAGCCACTGCAATGAGAAGCCTGCACACCACAACGAAGAGTAGCCCCCACTTGCTGCAACTAGAGAAAGCCGGTGCACAGCAACAAAGACCCAATGCAGCCAAAAATAAATAAATAAATTTATTTTAAAAAAAAGAGAGAGACGTATGACAATGTTCATTGCAGCACTATTTACAACAGCCAGGACATGGAACCAACCTAAATGTCCAATGACAGATGAATGGATAAAGAAGATGTGGCACATATATACAATGGAATATTACTCAGCCATAAAAAGAAATGAAATTGAGTTATTTGTAGTGAGGTGGATAGACCCAGAGTCTGTCATACAGAGTGAAGTAAATCAGAAAGAGAAAAACAAATACCGTATGCTAACACATATATATGGAATGTAAAAAATAAACAAAAAAACTGGTACTGATGAACCTAGTTGCAGGGCAGGAATAAAGAGATAGACATAGAAAATGGACTTGAGGACATGTGGTGGAAGGGCGAAGCTGGGGCAAGGTGAGAGTAGCATCAACATACATACACTATCGAATATAAAATAGTTGGCTGGTGGGAAGCAGCAGCATAGCACAGGGAGATTAGCTCGGTGCTTTGTGATACCTGGAAGGGTGGGATAGGGAGAAGGGGAGGGAGGCTCAAGAGGGAGGGAATATGGGGACACGTGTATGCATATGGCTGATTCGCTTTGTTGTGCAACAGAAACTATCATGGGATTGTGAAGCAATTATACTCCAATATGGATCTATTAAATAAATAAATATAAATATATATAAAAAATGGGGAAAAAAGTTAAATCTATTGAAAATTGTTCTTTAAACTATACTAATTCCAGGCGACCATACAGAAGGATGAAAAAAGTCATCAATTTGTCAACTTCCTACTACAAGCAAGTAAATACTTCAAGAAAATCCTAGGAAATCATTTAAAGAATCAATAAAATGAACCGGCAGTTTTCACTAATGGATAAACAGTTGATGCCATTCATCAACAGAAAAGAGAAGAGAATCTGGAATTTCATTCCACCCACTACTCTTTATTGATTTTTAAAAAAGGTACTTGATTCCATCAACCATAACTCAGTTCTTTTAGCATTACTGGAAAAAAGAACTGCCAATAGTAATGTATGATTTAGAAACTCAACATGTAAACCACAAAAGAACCCTAAATTACAGAATATTCTAGTATCCAAGAGAATGAGCTGATGAACAGTAAAAATTAAGAAATGTTTCCCATTGTATGGAGAAATTACATAGGGGTGTGTGTGTGGGGGGGTGTGTAGTGTGTTTTCACATCATTATTATTCTCAATATCTGGAATCCAATAAAAATTACCAGGCATGAAAAAAAGCAGGCTATTTTAACCTATTGTGAAAAGATGTATCAAACAATCAAAACCAACCCAGGACTGACATATATTTTAGAATTACTGGATAAAGATATTAAAATCGTATTCAGTAGGTTCAAAACTTAAATTGAGACATGAAAGTTATTTTATTTATTTATTTTTTTACGGTACGCAGGCCTCTCACTGTTGTGGCCTCTTCTGTTGTGGAGCACAGGCTCCAGATGCGCAGGCTCAGCAGCCATGGCTCATGGGCCCAGCCGCTCCGCGGCATGTCGGATCTTCCCGGACCGCGGCACGAACCCATGTCCCCTGCATCGGCAGGCAGACTCTCAACCACTGCGCCACCAGGGAAGCCCATGAAAGTTATTTTAAAAAGATTAAGTCAAACTTTTAAATATCAGAAGTACAATGTCTGAGATGAAAACTATCATGGATGTGATAACAACTGATTAGACATTGCAAAAGAAAAGATAAGTAAACTTAAAGACAGCAATCAATGCTACCCAAAATAAAAAGAGAAAAATGAATTGAAAAATAAATATGATGGAACATCAGTGAGCTGTAAGACAACTTCAGCGGTAATTGGACTTCCTGAAGGAGAGAAGGAGGGTGGACAGAAAAGTATTTGAAAAAACAATGGCCAATATTTTGATGAAAACCATAAACTACTTCTCCAAAAAGTGTGGCAAACCCTAAGCACAAGACACATGAAGAAAATGACATGAAGACACATAATAAGTTTTTCAAAACTAGTGGTAAGGATAAAAGCTTAAAAGAAGTCAGACATGTTTTAAAAAGAGAAACAAAGAATGACAGGAAATTTCCGTTGGAAACAATATAAGTGAAAGGAGAGTATAACAATATCTTTAAGATACTGAAAGGGAATAAATAACTGTCAACCTAGAATTCTATATCAGGGAAAACATCTTTCAAAAACAAAGATGGAATAAAGAATTTTTCAAACATATAAAAGCTGAAAGTTGAAAGAATTCATCATCAGCACACATTCATTATAAGAAATAAGGAAAATTTTATTTCTACCTTTCCAATCCAAATGCTTTTATTTCTTTTCTTGTCATGTTGCACTGGCTAGAAGTGCTAATACAATGTTGAATACAGAATGGACATCCTTGTCTCATTCCTGATCCTAAAGGGAAAGGCATCTTTGTAAATGGTCCTTTTATCAAACTCTCTTTAGTCATCGATTTTGAACATACCATCTATTTCCTATCAAGATCATATCAAATTTTTTTTTCTCTAGGTAGAAGGTAAGTAAGAATCACAGGGTAGAAATTACAGAAGACAGAAAGTGACTTAACATTAAAAAAAAACAAAGCAAAACAAAAAACAAAAACCACTGTCTAATAGTGAGAACCATTAAGAAACAGAAATGGTTGCCTTGGGAGAGAAAGTATCTGTCTAGAAGTTCCAGAGGACCCCATGCTATGAATAGTGTGGCAGTGATTTTAATCCTTCACTGAAGAAGAAACTAGTTGAACTCTTCAGTTTTCTTATGGCTGTGATGATTCTGTGATAATCTGAGGCTGTGAGATGTTTCTTCAAAAAAGGGAAATTATAAGCAAACTACGTATTTAAATGCTTATGGATAGTGTTACATACAGGCAATCCAATATATCACTATTTTTCCAAGCTTTTTTATAGTTTATTAAACCCAAAATTTTCTGTAGTTTCGTTTCTCAACTTATTAACTAGATTCTTTTTTTTTTTAAGAGTAGTTTTAGGTTCACAGCAAAATTGAGAGGAAGGTACAGAGATTTCCCATGTACTCTCTACCCCCCACAGGCATTGCCTCCACATTATCAACATCCCCTACAAGAGTTGCACATTTGTTTCAATTGATGAACCTACACTGACACATCATAATAACCAAGGTCCATAGTTTACATTAGGGTTTACTCTTGACGTTTGCTGTACCTTCTGTGAGCTTGGATACACCATTTTACACAGATATATGTTATGTTCAAATTATGTTTTAAATGCCTTCTTGAAATCTTTTGCAGGGAATCTTTAGAAGTCAGTTCATTGTAAACCCCCCAACACTTCATGGCTCAATAAAGAAGTTCCATTGTTCCATTGCACAGAAGTATTTGTACCTGGTAGGATTTATGAAGCTTACTGGAAGAAATTCTGGTTGTCAGAAGAAATTCCTGATTGGATGAGACCATAAGAAAAGATGGTGCCGAGTGTTCTGATGGTACTGGACTCTGAGGTGTGTTTGTTTGTTTGCTTTGATGGGTGTCTCTCTGACCTCATTAGGTCAGTGGAAAGAGAACAAAGGCCTCTTCTCTTGCTGATTACACCACCAGAAAGCCCCAGGTAGTTGAAATGAGAATGCTTCAAAATACAGGAATAGATATATTCCCAGAGAGAAAATAGGACAAACAACTAATTAAGAGCTGAACACGGGCAGAAAGACCAACAGAACAGCCCTAGAAACCAAAGCAGTGACGTGAAAGAGGCCTGCAAAAGATCTGTAGTTGAGTGCCAAACTCAGATCTGGGTTGACACCCCAGAAAATCTGGAAGATTGGGACTCCATTTGAACCTAATTAGTCCTATTTTATTATTTAAGAGTTAATAAATGCAAGAGTGTGTAAAGCAAAGTCAATCTACTCTTTTACCTAATCACTGTAACCTCAATCAACCAAGTCCGATTCCCAGAGGCAACTTCTGTTACCAGTTCGTGGTGTCTCCTTCCACATATAATCTATGAACATACAAACTGGGGAAGTGGGGGAGGCATAACCCTAACACAATGGACACACTGTTCTGTATCTCACATTTATCTTTTAACAATGTATCTTTGAAACATTTTCTATATGTACATAGAGTTCTGCTTCATTTTTTTAAACAGCACCATAGTTTTCCATTGTGTGAAAGTACAATTATTTATTTGATCAGTCTGAAAATGATGAATATTTAGATTGCTTCTAGGCTTTGGCTAGCATTTTCTGCTGCTTTTTAAAAAGTATGCACCTTGATGGTGCCTTTTAATGAATATGCTCAGTAAACACATCAGCTAGGAAATAACACTTCATACTTAACAAATTAGCTAAAATAAAAGATTTTATTTTAGGGGTTATGGAAAACAGGCATATATATATATATATATATAAAGTAGCATTGCAATTATTCTCAAACATAGCTGTTTATCAGAATTTCCTTAGAGTTTTTTCTCAAAATACAGATGAGGCTTGGGTCACTTTTGTGGCAATTCTGATTTAGAAAGATTGAATTAAGTTTTCTACACCTAGGAGCAGGGTTGAAAGAACCTCTCTACAATCTTAACCCCAAGCTTGGATGTGTAAATACATATTGGCAGGTACCAACACTCTAGAACAGGTTCTTAAAGGAAATGACCTTTATAGACCTTGCTTCATGAATTCAGCCTTATTAAGGGATGATACACATCACTGTCCCTGTTATTACACATTTTTAAAAATTTTATGGAAATAAAGCACAAAGATTTTATTGTGCTAACAGAGCTAACTATTTATATAAATCTCTTGGTCCTTACTTGTCATAGCAAAAGTATAATATAGTTTTAATGTCTGTGTACATATTAGTTTGGTTCTTTTTCCACATAGGTTTATTTTGTATGCACATTCAGATACACAAATATAGATCACCAAGTTATCACTTTAATAGTTATATGCTTACATTATTTTACTTTATATTTTGCAAAACCAGTCGTCAAATCAGGACATTTGCGTTGTGCCCAGTTTTTTCCTGTTGTTAATGGTGCAGATATAAATAGCATTATTGAAATGACTTTTTTGTTTTAAATTATTTCCTCAAGCATTACTAAAAGAAGTTGTACATCAAAAGACAAACAGTTTTAATACTTTTACCTGTATAGGCTGCTCTACAGAAAGATTCTAAGTCACTGTGTTCTGAGGAATGGACAGTGTGCCTGTTTCCCTGTTGCCTCTCCAGCAAGGGGTTTTATTGCTTTTATTTTAATCTGATAAATATTGTTTAATCTCCTTCCTGATGAATTTCTTAAACATATTTATTAAAAGGCATTATAATGGTTTAAGTTGACTCTGGCAACAGACTGCCAGGGTTCAAATTCTTGCTCAGATATAGGACTTTCATTAAGTTATGTACTTTCTTTCTGCCTCAGTACCCTATGTTTAAAATGGCAACAATAATGGTACTTACCTCAAAAGTATACTGTGAGGATAAAATGAGTTAAGCCCTTAGAACTCTTCTTGGCATTTGGTAAACACCATGTAACAGAGGCCATTATGAGTGCCCATGAGTGCCAGGAACAGTGCTAGACTCCAGAGATAAAACTGTAAATACAACAGACACAGAAAGAGTTTCTGCACTCACAAAGCTCACAGACTAGTTGAAGATACAGGCAATTCCAATCTGTATGGCAGGCATATGGCAAGGGAACATGTTGGGAAGAATGTCTGACTCGAATATTTGATTTTTGTATTAGAGAAGCTACGTAAATGTTCTAAATGTTGGTTGGAGGTTCTATTTCTTCTCACATGAGTTCGTCATAGCCATTGTCTACTTGCCTATGGAGTCTAAGTATTTATTACGTATGTGTATATCAATATTTTTCGATATATGAAAGCAATGCTTATTCTGTTACAGCCACACTGGCCTTTGCTGTTCCTTTAACAACCCATTCTCCTTCCACAGAGTGATTGATTCACTGTTCCCTCTGCCTGGAAAGCTCTTCTCCCAGTATTCACATGGCCTGTTCCCTCTCCTCTTTCAGTCTCTCTCCTATTTAAAATTGCAAACTTCATCGCCCAAGACTCTTTACTCTCCTTCCCCGATTTATTTTTCTCAATTGTACATTTCACTTCTATACTAGGAAACATTTATTTTGTTTCAGTCTCCACCATTAGAACTTAAGACCCATAGAATCAGGAGTTTTGTCAGTTTCATTCTTCGCTAGATCTCCAATAGTTAAAATAGTGTTCAGCACTTAGTAGCTGCTTGATAAATATTTGTTGAATAAATAAATTGTCACTCATACAAAATTGATATAACGTACATATTCTGGAACTTACTTTCTCATTGAAGGATACATCTTAGATATATTTTCATATTGGTACATATAGATCTCCCTCATTCTTTTTAACTACTATATAATTCTCCAAAGTGGTATGAACCCTAGTTTATTTAGTTTTTCGTTAATAGACATTTGAATCATTTCCAATTTGTTGCTGTTAGCAACAATAACATGTAACAGCATATCTATCTTCATGTAATTGTGGTTTTCTTATAGGACTTAAAATCTATTTTGAGTATTGAGATTTGTCCACTATATTTATTGCAAATATTTGTTTACTGCTTATACTTTCACTTTCTGAATGTGTTAAAACTTCAAACTGAAAATGAAAATACATCTCTCTCTCCATCTCCCACTGCCCCTTTACTTACATATCTCAGAGATAGTTAGTGCATATAAAGCTTATGTAACGGAAGCAAAAGTTTCATAAAACATACCCTTTACTACATTCCATATACTTTGATACCTTCTGTTCTATTCTATTCTATGCATTTCATTTCATTAAAAAATGCTTGTAGAGACCCTCTAAATTGATATCAAATCACTAGTTCATTGACACCCACGGTGTGAAAAGCTCTGCCCTCTTCTCCACTACCCTGGGACGAACTAATCTATAGAAGCAGGCACCCATTTGAGTTTCCCTGTCTGGCAAGCTGGTAGCCTGTTAAAACTGGAGACCTACCATGTACCTCAGCCCAATTAAGTAAGGTCTAGCTCTTATCCATCTTTTTCCAAGAGTTGAGACCCAGCTACTATACCTGCCAAGAATGAACAGATGGTGTCAAACTAAACCACTGCTACAGATGGCAACCACCTGACTTGGAATGTCACTGTTTGCTGCCATACCTTACCTACCAGATTGGTATTAGCCCCACTCACACCCCATCTGCCGAGATAAACAGGGATATCACTTCCATGCTCACTTCCATGTTGATACTTAAGGGAGGTCACTCTGTCAGATGGGAATTCTTTCCAGGCAATGCTAGCACTTAAAGTCAGGAAGGGACAGGATCATAACTTTCCAAGTTCACTTTATTCAAATCCCTGCCCAGCCTGAGTCTGGGAGTGCAGGGTGGTGGCGGTATGGGAATGCGCTGCTGGGATCCAGGTAAAGAATTGGGACTCTAGCCAAAGGGACCAGAATCCAGGGCAGAAATCTGGGCAAACAAGAGGAGGTCAAGTACAGACGACTAAGCATAGCATGTTGGGGTATGCGGTAGCATAGTTACACTTGGGTTGCTAAGGCCCACTTGAGACTCACAACAAATGACAAGATTGTGTCTAGGCCCCACCAGCTGATGGAGCTAGGCTCCTGCCTTGATCAAGATCAGCTCAGGAACAGGGTGACCCTTAGCATGTATATTAGGGGCATCCAGGCCTTGAACTGAGAGTGACAGGGCAGGCAGGGACTCATAGGAAATAATAAGAAAGATTCCTTGACTTCTACATTAAAGCTGGGAAAATAACTCCTCTCCTGGGCATTTGACTCAGGACCTGTGAGGTGATCATACTGGGTAAACAATTTAAATGCAAATTGATATGATCAGGATTGGAAGAGCAGATCAGATCAGCAGATTTCTCAATTAGGAAAAGAAGGAAAGAAACATGTTCTATTCTTGGAAAGAATTTTCTGACGGGTAAGTTTACTCATTCACTCACTCACCCACCCATTCATTTATTTATAATGTAGGACACACTTTGCTTTCATTCACTTTTGCACTGTCAGATATGCACACTTTCATATTTTCTCAGTCTCTCTGGACGTTACGGGCAGATGGGCAGGTATAAGGTACTTGCCCAACTTAAATATGCAGATTTCTCAGGCAGCATTATTTGACTTTAGTGTCAGTGGGCCCCTGAAGACAATTGAAAAGTGCTCAAAAGTCAGTTCTCACGAGAAGTAAATTTGTTTAATTGTGTTTTTCTCTGTTGGGTAGCTAACTCCTTTTACGGCAACAAAATACAGATAGCGATAAATGACAAGCTCCTGAAAGTAGATTGTAGGAGATGAAAATATTCAACACCTAAACCCAGATGTCAGCAGAGATGACATATGTCCTTCAAGATGTAAGAAAGGGCCGGGCCCTTACTCCACTTCCTGCCTGCATTCTGAGGAGGCCGCACTGCACCCTGCCATCCTCAGGTAGCAGGGGCAGGAAGCTCATATTGTCATGCTCATGGCTTCAGTTCTCGTTTCCAATGTGTTGTTTTCATCTCCCCTTTGGCAGCTCTTTCCTCCCTGTGTTGTTCTGTCCAACCCAATATGGAGCTCACTTCTCTTGCTCTCTCTCTCTCTCCTTCTCTTCCCCACCTCCCAAATCTCTCATGAGACATTTGAGTATGCGGTAGAGTCCACTGCAGACTTATCCTACATCCCTTCTTCCTCTACCTTTTGGCTTCCCAACTAAAACTCATGGACCTTCAGTCTGTGGGTGGGGGAGATGTTGGTGTTTGCTTGGTCTCATTAAAGCTCCCTAAAAGCTAAAAGAGAGTGGCCCTTTCTGCAATTAACAGCACCCAGTAACTGGTAGATGTTTTGACCTCTCAATCTTTCTTTCTTTCTCTTCTTATATCAATTAGAACAATTCATGCCACTCCATAAAAGGGGAAAAAATGGTCAGTTGGGTTTAAAACATACTTTAAAAATCATTATGCTAATAATATGGACAAACCCTATTTAGCTGTCAATGGATTGGATGTGGTCATAGTTATAATACTGTTTAAAAATACATAAAATTTTATTATAGACAACTGCAAAGAGGAAAACAAAAATTGGCACATAAATTTCCCAGATTGCCTCTGTTGATATAATAGCCAGATTTTGATGATTCTTCTGCTACTTTCCTGTTCCAGGTTTGCTGGAATTATAGGGTACTCATTGGTACAAGGAGAAATGACATTTTGACCAAGAACCCTGACCAGGATCTGTCAATGGGACCCAAAACACCAAATCACAAGTCAGGAGCTGGCTAAGGTAAGGCAACAGAATAATTGAAGGTAGAAAGTCTATGAGGAAAGAGTGAAATTAAAGGTGGTCCAGGGCCAGAATTCAAGACAACCATAGAAGATGCCAGGCCCAAGGAAGGACAAGCATGGGAATCAAGATCCACTTGAAACTCTTAGATCTGAGCAGGAAGACTTGCAAAGAGACTAGGGAGGAGAACCAGAGTGGGTGTTACAGATCCAGATGATGTGGCAGGAAGCGGTTGTCACGGCAGAGCTCTACTAGAGGCCCTCAGGTTTCCCCTATGGGTGAGCCTCTGCTGGTCCACAAAGCTTGGGCCTTGGTAGACAGCTTGCTGGTGCTACATTCAGTCAGGAGGCAGTCACTGTGGTTAGCGGAATCCAGGATCTCCTGGCTCTATGAAATGATATTGGTAGATTTATAATAGGATCAGGCCAGCCTGGATCATTAAGGGTGGCTAGGAGGTCAGTCTATATTCTTCAGTCTTTGAGGCCTAGGTGAGGTTGAAGGTCAGGAAGCCAAGAATAGCAGCTGTTATAGACAATTTGAGTTGAAGTTTCTGTTACTTGCATCTAAAAGCACCTTAACTAATCGTGTGTGTGCACACATGTGCATATGTGTATTTTAATGTATATAGATGTATACACATTCTGAATGGCTTTAGAAATGTTAAAGGATGTTATCATAAACGAGATTATGAGTGTTTTATTTTTTGCCTTTTCTCTCTTTTCTTTTTCTTTTTAATCTTTTTAAACAATGAACATATATATCAGCCAAGGTTCCTACAAACAATAGAGGCTAACCAACTCTGATGTAAGTGGAAAAGGAACTTATTTAAAGGATATTGAGAACTCACAGAACCACCTGGCAGTCTGTAAAACCAAGTTTAGGAGGAAGGCAATAACCAGGGACCCCAAACTGCACCTGGAACCATTCTGGTAAGGACACTGCTGTTGCTGCCACTAACTCCTGGCCACCAAAGCTCACAGTGCTGCCCAGCTTTAAGTGCTGGATACCACTGCTGCTGACTAGAAGCTCTTCCGCCTTCACCTGTCACCAAAATGGACACATGCCTCTTTGTGACAATAACCCCTGCTTCAAAGTCCAGGGAGTTCACATTTGTTTGACATTTGTTTGATCTTAGAGCACCCTCCCATGCTCAAGGACAAAGAAGCTGGAAAGTGAGAATCTGCACTTCCACTTTCTATAGTGGAAGGCAAGATTTGCTCCCATCAACACTTATAGGTAGGGAAAATACAGAAAGGCAAAAAGTAATAAAGCAAAACAAAGCGAAAAACCCAACCCATACCAAACCAAATCAAACCAAACCAAAATAAAAGTCTAACATCAGTGTAAGCACTTTAAGAAATACCACTATTTTTGTAAATAGGAACACTAGATGCACAACATATTTTACACATTTGAGGAAAAAATTTATGAAGTCATCTGAATTTATGTACCTTTCATATTTGAAACACATTTATCTCACATTTTCTGGTTTTCTAACCAAAAGTTCAATTCAGAATACCTGCCATTTTTACAATCTCCCTGATGAATTTATTGTTACTAGAAGCTATTTATTCTAATGTACCAATAGGTAAATTATATATAGTCTGATGTTTTAAGCAGCTGAGCTTCCTATAAGCATGGTTAAGGGAATCACAAAGAGTGATTCTCTACTATTTTTTTTAACATCTTTATTGGAGTATAATTTCTTTACAATGGTGTGTTAGTTTCTGCCTTATAACAAAGTGAATCAGCTATACATATACATATACATATATACCCCTATCTCCTCGCTCTTGTATCTCCCTCCCACCCTCCCTATCTCACCCCTCTAGGTGGTCACAAAGCACCGAGCTGATCTCTCTGTGCTATGTGGATGCTTCCCACTAGCTATCTATTTTACATTTGGTAGTGTATATATGTCCATGTCACTCTCTCACTTCATCCAGGCTTTCCCTTCTCCCTCCCCATGTCCTCAAGTCCATTCTCTACAGCTGTGTCTTTATTCCTGTCCTGCACCTAGGCTCTTCAGAATTTTTTTTTTTTAGATTCCATATATATGTGTTAGCATATGGTATTTGTTTTTCTCTTTCTGATTTACTTCACTCTGTATGACAGACTCTAGGTCCATCACTCAGTATTTTTTTTTTTGCCATCAAAAATATAAATTTTTAAATTGTCAAGAAAATATGTACTTGGTACATTCACTAGAATTAGCAATAACTATATTTAAACAAGCAATTTAGAACAAGATTCAAATAAATCAAGTTGGACTTATTCCAGGGATGCAAGCGTGATTCAACATTCGCAAATCAATCAGTGTGCAACACCACATTAACAAAAGGAAGGATAAAATTAACACGATCAATTCAATAGATGCAGAAAAAGCATCTGACAAAATTCAACATCCATTCATGATAAAAGCTCTCATCAAAGTGTGTATAGAGGGAACATATCTCAACATAATAAGGCCATTTATAACAAACCCACAGCCAACATCACACTCAATGGTGAAAAGCTAAAAGCCTTTCCTCTAAATTCAGGAGCAAGACAAGGATGCCCACTCTTACCACTTCTATTTAACATAGTATTAGAAGTCCTAGCCACAGCAATCAGACAAGAAAAAGAAATAAAAAGTGTACAAATTGGAAGCAAAGAACTAATTGTCACTATTTGCAGATGACCTGATACTTTATATAGAAAACCCTAAAGTCTCCACCCTGAAACTATTAGAACTAATCAACAAATTCAGTAAAGTTTCAGAATACAAGATTAATATAGAGAAATCTGTCACATTTCTATACACTAATAATGAACTATCAGAAAGAGAAAGTTAAGGGGAATTCCCTGGTGGTCCAGTGGTTAGGACTTGGCGCTTTCACTGCCAGGGCTTGGGTTTAATCTCTGGTTGGGGAACTAAGATCCCCAAGCCGTGTGGTGCAACCAAAAAAAAAGAAAGAAAAAGTTAAAAAAAACTAAAAATGGAATTACTATATGATCCAGCAATTCCAATTCTGAGTAGATATCTAGAAAAAAATGAAAACACTATTTCAAAAAAATACTTGCACCCCAATCTTCATAGCAGCACTATTTATAGTAGCCAAGATATGGAAGCAACCTAAATGCCCAACAACAGACTGAATGGATAAAGAAGATGTGTGTATACACACACACACACACACACACACACACACTGGAATGTTAGCCATAAAAAAGAATGAAATTCTGCCATTTGCAGCAACATGGATGGACCTAGAGAATATTGTGCTTAGTGAAATAAGACAAAGAAAGACAAATATCATACAATGTCACTTATATGTGGAATCTAGAAAATAAAATAAACAAGCATAAATAACAAAACAGAAACAGCCTCACTGATATAGAAAACAAACCAGTGGTTACCAAAGGGGAGAGATAAGGGGGAGGGGTAAATTAGGGGTATGGGATCAAGAGATACAGACTACTCTGTGTAAAATAGGTAAGTAACCAGGATACATTGTATAGCACAGGGAACTATAGCCATTATCTTACAATAACTTTTAATGGAATATAATCTGTAAAAATACTGAATCACTATGCTGTATGCTTGAAACTAATACAATATTGTAAATCAGCTATACTTTAATAAATAGCATTTTAAAATTTATCAAGAACATTACAGGGGACTTTGCTGGTGGTCCTATGGTTAAGACTGCCTTCCAATGCAGGGGGTACAGGTTCGATCCCTGGTCGGGGAGCTAAGATCCCACACGCCTCACTGCCAAAAAACCAAAATGTAAAACAGAAGCAATATTGTAGCAAATAAAATAAAGATTTAAAAAATGGTCCACATCAAAAAAATCTTTAAAAAAATATGTATTCAATATTCACTAAAATTAGCAATAACTATATTTAAACAAGCAATTTAAATCAAGATTCAAAGAAATCCAAAGACCTAGGTAAAATATTTGTCTTTATCTGCTTCAGATTTTCTCTCCTATATTTTCTGAATACAAACACCAGAACAATTTTCTTTAAAATGCCAATTTCATCATGTCATTCATGTGCACAAAATCTTTCAGTATCTCTCTGTGCCTTTAGGAAAAATCCAGACTCCTGAGCTGGCATTAAGACTTCTCTTCAATGTGGCAGTCCCAATCTATCTTTCCAGCTGCATCTCCCACTCCCATAGTTAAAGCCAAACGAGCCAATGAACAAGCCTTATGCTTTCCTGCCTCTGGGCTCTGTTCATACGGTCTTCTCCACACAATAAGCTTTCACCAGCTCTTCCTACCCATATCAATTTTACTTATCTCTAAAAACCGGGCTCATACCTCATGTTCTGTGCGGAGACCTCTCTGACTCTCAGCTTAGTTGAATCAATACTTTGAATTCCTATAGCAAAAGCCATCCAACTATCCAGTTTAAAAAATTAATTAATTAATTTATGGCTGCATTGGGTGTTCGTTGCTGCATGCAGGCTTTCTCTAGTTGCAGCGAGTGGGGGCTACTCGTTGTTGCGGTGCACAGGCTTCTCATTTCAGTGGCTTCTCCTGTTGCAGAGCACAGGCTCTAGGTGTGCGGGCTTCAGTAGCTGTGGCTCATGGGCTCTAGAGCACAG
The DNA here is from genome assembly GCF_949774975.1 of Lagenorhynchus albirostris. Taxonomy (NCBI): domain Eukaryota; kingdom Metazoa; phylum Chordata; class Mammalia; order Artiodactyla; family Delphinidae; genus Lagenorhynchus; species Lagenorhynchus albirostris. The sequence continues at coordinate 79,646,584 of NC_083099.1, read as the reverse complement.
GCTCAGTAGTTGTGGCGCACGGGCTTAGTTGCGCCGTGGCATGTGGGATCTTCCCGGACCAGGGCTCAAACCTGTGTCCCGTGCATTGGCAGGCAGATTCTTAACCACTGCGCCACCAGGGAAGTCCCAGCTTTCCAGTTCTTAATGGTGATGTCAGGTTGTGAGGTGTATCGCCATTTGTTACCACTAAGCATCAAAGCAGGAGATTGTAAATTTTAAAATAATTAATTAACTGAAGCAATTTTAAGATTCTCTCCCACATTAACACCACCCTCCATCACTTGAGTCCCAATAGGCTTTCTAGATGGGGAGCTACCTTTGCAGCACTGGTGATTACACATAACCATGGGTCTGCCCAGGTGTGTGTCTCACTGTATGATTCTAAGTGCGGTATCCCATCATTCACTCAGCTTGCCTTTTCACCTAGTACTCAGGGATCATGTTGGAGGCCCAGAGGCTTGTAAGACATTGAGAGTCCCATGCAGAGATAAAGGTATGGGGGGGGGGCTTTGAGATGACTCTAAATCTATAACGGGCATAGTTACCTATGGGGTGGAGATACCGGGGAAGGAGTTACAGTTTGGATGTAGAGACATGCAGGAGGTAGTACCAAAACTTTCAGAACAGAGAGGGGTAGAAGGATGGATGGGAAGGATCACTCTGTAACAGAAAAAACCTTGTTTGGGAAAACACAAGAGACTACCTCCACCCCCATCCTAGCTTAGGGACTCCCAGAAATAGGTGGGTGGACTTTGAGAGTGGTCAGATTTCTCAAAATTGAAGGTGACAGCAAAGCCTGAGAAATGCCATTTTTACCATTACTGTGACTCTATTTTATTTCAGACAGGTGTGGCCTGGGACAACATGGGTTATGTTCAGATATGTTTGTCATTTTAAGGCACACAGGAATGATAGAGAGATAAAAATTCCTGTATTTAGGTGAAGGGGTTATGGGTAATTTTTGTGGTTTTTACAACAAAGTTTAAATAAAGAATAAAAAGTTTAATAACAACTATATATAGTTATTATTAAGCTGTTACCACACAATAAAAATTAAAATGTTATTAAACTGTTACCATAAAATTTTACATATAAAATATACATATTCACAGATACACCAGAAATACATCTACGCGTGGAACAACTCCTCCGGAGCACCTACTGAACGCTGGCAGAAGACCTCACACCTCCCAAAAGGCAAGGAACCCCCCACGTACCTGGTTAGGGCAAAAGAAAAAACTAAACAGAGACAAAAGGATAGGGACGGGTCCTGCACCAGCGGGAGAGAGCTGTGAAGGAGGAAAAGTGTCCACACACTAGGAAGCCCCTTCGCGGGTAGAGACTTCGGGAGGCGGAGTGGGGGAGCTTGGGAGCCGCGGAGGAGAGCACAGCAACAGGGGTGCGGAGGGCAAAGCGGACAGATTCCAGCGCAGAGGATCGGGCCGACCGGCACTCACCAGCCGAGAGGCTTGTCTGCTCGCCCGCCGGGGCGGGTGGGGCTGGGAGCTGAGGCTCCGGCTTTTGTCGGAGCGCCGGGAGAGGACTGAGGTTGGCGGCGTGAACACAGCCTGCAGGGCGTTGGTGCGCCGCGGCTGGCCGGGAGAGAGTCCGGGGAGGGGTCTGGACCTGCCGAAGAGGCAAGAGACTTTTACGTCCCTCTGTTTCCTGGTGCACGAGGAGAGGGGAGTAAGAACGCTGCTTGAGAGAGCTCCAGGGACGGGCGCGAGCCGCGGCTAAGAGTGCGGAGCCCAGAGACGGACATGGGACGCTAAGGCCGCTGCTGCCGCAGCCAGGAGGCCTGTGTGCGAACACAGGTCACTAGCCACACGCCCTTCCGGGGAGCCTGTGCAGCCCGCCACTGCCAGGGTCCCGGGATCCGGGGACGGCTCCCCCGGGAGAGCGCTCGGCTCGCCTCAGGCTGCAGCGTCAAGCCGGCCTCTGCCGCTGCAGGCCCGCCCCGCACTCCGTGACCCTCCCTACCCCCCGGCCTGGGTGAGCCAGAGCCTCCGAATCAGCGGCTCCTTTAACCCCGTCCTGTCTGAGCAAAGAACAGACGCCCTCCTGCGACCTACACGCACAGGCGGGGCCAAATCCAAAGCTGAGCCCCTGGGAACTGTGAGAACAAAGAAGAGAAAGGGAAATCTCTCCCAGCAGCCTCAGAAGCAGCGGATTAAAGCTCCACAATCAACTTGATATACCCTGCATCTGTGGAATACTTGAATAGACAACGAATCATCCCAAATTAAGGAGCCCTGTGGATGAAAGGCTCTTGGTGCTGCAGCCAGGAGTCAGTGCTGTGCCTCTGAGGTGGGAGAGCCAACTTCAGGACACTGGTCCACAAGAGGCCTCCCAGCTGCACATAATATCAAACAGCAAAAATCTCGGAGAGATCTCCATCTCAACGCCAGCACCCAGCTTCACTCAACGACCAGCAAGCTACAGTGCTGGACATCCTATGCCAAACAACTAGCAAGACAGGAACACAACCCCACCCATTAGCAGAGAGGCTGCCCAAAATCATAATAAGTCTACAGACACCCCAAAACACACCACCAGACGTGGACCTGCCCACCAGAAAGACAAGATCCAGCCTCATCCACCAGAACACAGGCACTAGTACCCTCCACCAGGAAGCCTACACAACCCACTGAACCAACCTTAGCCACTGGGGACAGACACAAAAAACAACAGGAACTACGAACCTTCAGCCTGCAAAAAAGGAGACCCCAAACACAGTAAGATAAGCAAAATGAAAAGACAGAAAAACACATAGCAGATGAAGGAGCAAGATAAAAACCCACCAGACCTAACAAATGAAAAGGAAATAGGCAAATGAAGAGGAAATAGGAAATATTCTGAAAAAGAATTCAGAATAATGATAGTAAGGTTGATCCGAAATCTTGGAGATAGAATGGACAATAGAATGGACAAATTGCAAGAATCAGTTAACAAGGACCTAGAAGAACTAAAGATGAAACAAGCAACGATGAACAACACAATAAATGAAATTAAAAGTACTCTAGATGGGATCAATAGCAGAATAACTGAGGCAGAAGAACAGATAAGTGACCTGGAAGATAAAATAGTGGAAATAACTACTACAGAGCAGAATAAAGAAAAAAGAATGAAAAGAACTGAGGACAGTCTCAGAGACCTCTGGGACAACATTAAACGCACCAACATTCGAATTATAGGGGTTCCAGAAGAAGAAGAGAAAAAGAAAGGGACTGAGAAAATATTTGAAGAGATTATAGTTGAAAACTTCCCTAATATGGGAAAGGAAATAGTTAATCAAGTCCAGGAAGCACAGAGAGTCCCATACAGGAAAAATCCAAGGAGAAATACGCCAAGACACATATTAATCAAACTGTCAAAAATTAAATACAAAGAAAACATATTAAAAGCAGCAAGGGAAAAACAACAAATAACACACAAGGGAATCCCCATAAGGTTAACAGCTGATCTTTCAGCAGAAACTCTGCAAGCCAGAAGGGAGTGGCAGGACATATTGAAAGTGTTGAAGGAGAAAAACCTGCAACCAAGATTACTCTACCCAGCAAGGATCTCATTCAGATTTGATGGAGAAATTAAAACCTTTACAGACAAGCAAAAGCTGAGAGAGTTCAGCACCACCAAACCAGCTCTACAACAACTGCTAAAGGAACTTCTCTAGGCAAGAAACACAAAAGAAGGAAAGGACCTACAATAACGAACCCAAAACAATTAAGAAAATGGGAATAGGAACACACATATCGATAATTACCTTAAATGTAAATGGACTAAATGCTCCCACCAAAAGACACAGATTGGCTGAATGGATACAAAAACAAGACCCATATATTTGCTGTCTACAAGAGACCCACTTCAGACCTAGAGACACATACAGACTGAAAGTAAGGGGATGGAAAAAGGTATTTCATGCAAATGGAAACCAAAAGAAAGCTGGAGTAGCAATTCTCATATCAGACAAAATAGACTTTAAAACAAAGACTATTAGAAGAGACAAAGAAGGACACTACATAATGATCAAGGGATCGATCCAAGAGGAAGATATAACAATTGTAAATATTTATGCACCCAACATAGGTGCACCTCAATACATAAGGCAAATACTGACAACCATAAAAGGGGAAATTGACAGTAACACATTCATAGTAGGGGACTTTAACACCCCACTTTCACCAATGGACAGATCATCCAAAATGAAAATAAATAAGGAAACACAAGCTTTAAATGATACATTAAACGAGATGGAGTTAATTGATATTTATAGGACATTCCATCCAAAAACAACAGAATACACATTTTTCTCAAGTGCTCATGGAACATTCTCCAGGATAGATCATATCTTGGGCCACAAATCAAGCCTTGGTAAATTTAAGAAAATTGAAATTGTATCAAGTATCTTTTCTGACCACAACGTCATGAGACTAGATATCAATTACAGGAAAAGATCTGTAAAAAATACAAACACATGGAGGCTAAACAATACACTACTTAATAATGAAGTGATCACTGAAGAAATCAAAGAGGAAATCAAAAAATACCTAGAAACAAATGACAGTGGAGACACAACAACCCAAAACCTGTGGGATGCAGCAAAAGCAGTTCTAAGGGGGAAGTTTATAGCAATACAAGCCCACCTTAAGAAGCAGGAAACATCTCGAATAAACAACCTAACCTTGCACCTCAAGCAACTGGAGAAAGAAGAACAAAAAAACCCCAAAGCTAGCAGAAGGAAAGAAATCATAAAAATCAGATCAGAAATAAATGAAAAAGAAATGAAGGAAACAATAGCAAAGATCAATAAAACTAAAAGCTGGTTCTTTGAGAAGATAAACAAAATAGATAAACCACTAGCCAGACTCATCAAGAAAAAAAGGGAGAAGACTCAAATCAATAGAATTAGAAATGAAAAAGGAGAGGTAACTACTGACACTGCAGAAATAAAAGAGATCATGAGAGATTACTACAAGCAACTCTATGCCAATAAAATGGACAATCTGGAAGAAATGGACAAATTCTTAGAAATGCACAACCTGCCAAGACTGAATCAGGAAGAAATAGAAAATATGAACAGACCAATCACAAGCACTGAAATTGAAACTGTGATTAAAAATCTTCCAACAAAGAAAAGCCCAGGACCAGATGGCTTCACAGGCGAATTCTATCAAACATTTAGAGAAGAGCTAACACCTATCCTTCTGAAACTCTTCCAAAATATAGCAGAGGGAGGAAAACTCCCAAACTCCTTCTACAAGGCCACCATCACCTTGATACCAAAACCAGACAAGGATGTCACAAAGAAAGAAAACTACAGGCCAATATCACTGATGAACATAGATGCAAAAATCCTCAACAAAATACTAGCAAACAGAATCCAACAGCACATTAAAAGGATCATACACCATGATCAAGTGGGGTTTATTCCAGGAATGCAAGGATTCTTCAATATACGCAAATCTATCAATGTGATAAACCATATTAACAAACTGAAGGAGAAAAACCATATGATCATCTCAATAGATGCAGAGAAAGCTTCTGACAAAATTCAACACCCATTTATGATAAAAACCCTGCAGAAAGTAGGCATAGAGGGAAATTTCCTCAACATAATAAAGGCCATATATGACAAACCCACAGCAAACATCATCCTCAATGGTGAAAAACTGAAAGCATTTCCACTAAGATCAGGAACAAGACAAGGTTGCCCACTCTCACCACTCTTATTCAACATAGTTTTGGAAGTTTTAGCCACAGCAATCAGAGAAGAAAAGGAAATAAAAGGAATCCAAATCGGAAAAGAAGAAGTAAAGCTGTCACTGTTTGCAGATGACATGATCCTATACATAGAGAACCCTAAAGATGCTACCAGAAAACTACTAGAGCTAATCAATGAATTTGGTAAAGTGGCAGGATACAAAATTAATGCACAGAAATCTCTGGCATTCCTATATACTAATGATGAAAAATCTGAAAGTGAAATCAAGAAAACACTCCCATTTACCATTGCAACAAAAAGAATAAAATACCTAGGAATAAACCTACCTAAGGAGACAAAAGATCTGTATGCAGAAAATTATAAGACACTGATGAAAGAAATTAAAGATGATACAAATAGATGGAGAGATATACCATGTTCTTGGATTGGAAGAATCAACATTGTGAAAATGACTCTACTACCCAAAGCAATCTATAGATTCAATGCAATCCCTATCAAACTACCACTGGCATTTTTCACAGAACTAGAACAAAAAATTTTGCAATTTGTATGGAAACACAAAAGACCCCGAATAGCCAAAGCAATCTTGAGAACGAAAGAAGGAACTGGAGGAATCAGGCTCCCAGACTTCAGACTATACTACAAAGCTACAGTTATCAAGACGGTATGGTACTGGCACAAAAACAGAAAGATAGATCAATGGAACAGGATAGAAAGCCCAGAGATAAACCCACGCACATATGGTCACCTTATCTTTGACAAAGGAGGCAGAAATGTACAGTGGAGAAAGGACAGCCTATTCAATAAGTGGTGCTGGGAAAACTGGACAGCTACATGTAAAAGTATGAGATTAGATCACTCCCTAACACCATACACAAAAATAAGCTCAAAATGGATTAAAGACCTAAATGTAAGGCCAGAAACTATCAAACTCTTAGAGGAAAACATAGGCAGAACACTCTATGACATAAATCACAGCAAGGTCCTTTTTGACCCACCTCCTAGAGAAATGGAAATAAAAACAAAAGTAAACAAATGGGACCTAATGAAACTTAAAAGCTTTTGTGCAGCAAAGGAAACCATAAATAAGACCAAAAGACAACCCTCAGAATGGGAGAAAATATTTGCAAATGAAGCAACGGACAAAGGATTAATCTCCAAAATTTATAAGCAGCTCATGCAGCTTAATAACAAAAAAACAAACAACCCAATCCAAAAATGGGCAGAAGACCTAAATAGACATTTCTCCAAAGAAGATATACAGAGTGCCAACAAACACATGAAAGAATGCTCAACATCACTAATCATTAGAGAAATGCAAATCAAAACTACAATGAGATATCATCTCACACCAGTCAGAATGGCCATCATCAAAAAATCTAGAAACAATAAATGCTGGAGAGGGTGTGGAGAAAAGGGAACCCTCTTACACTGTTGGTGGGAATGTAAATTGATACAGCCACTGTGGAGAACAGTATGGAGGTTCCTTAAAAAGCTACAAATAGAACTACCATATGACCCAGCAATCCCACTACTGGGCATATACCCTGAGAAAACCATAATTCAAAAAGAGTCATGTACCAAAATGTTCATTGCAGCTCTATTTACAATAGCCCAGAGATGGAAACAACCTAAGTGTCCATCATCGGATGAATGGATAAAGAAGATGTGGCACATATATACAATGGAATATTACTCAGCCATAAAAAGAGACAAAATTGAGCTATTTGTACTGAGGTGGATAGACCTAGAGTCTGTCATACAGAGTGAAGTAAGTCAGAAAGAGAGAGACAAATACCGTATGCTAACACATATATATGGAATTAAAAAAAAAATGTCATGAAAAACCTAGGGGTGAAACAGGAATAAAGACACAGACTTACTAGAGAATGGACTTGAGGCTATGGGGAGGGGGAAGGGTAAAAAAAAATAAAATAAAATAAAATATACATATTCATATATATGTATGTATGTAAAATGTATACACATTGTTCACATTGGTCTGGGAACAGGTTCTGACAGGACACTTCATGGGTCAGTGATGGCTTCCACACGAGGGACTGTTGGCAGATTCTGTCAGGAAAGCCAATGGGGTTGGAGACAGAGGAAGAAAGGGTTCTATTAGGACCTGAGTGGGAGAAAAGGGGCAAGCAGTCACTTCCTGCATACCAAGAGAAAGATAAAAAGGAGAAAGGAAACAATACAAGCTCTCTACACTCAAGGTCAGCTCAGGGTAAAATTGGGTTGTAAACAGAATAGGTCTTCAGTTCCAATCCCATTCTATTTTTATCTCCTTGGATCTCATTTTCTTCCACTTCTACTTTGTATCTTTATTAAAACTTATGAAAGTATGCTTCCTTTCTTTGCCCCACTTAGTTCTGTTTCTTGGAACTTGCTTAGCACAACAGCTCATTCTCTGCCTGTCTCCCGAGGCCAGTTCTGGCTTTATTGTCAAGTCTGCACAATGCCTTGCAGGCCCTCAGGAGAGTCCTCACATTAAGCTGGCCATGAACAACACACTGGCTGCCTAACCCCCAGGCTGCCACCTGCTGTCTTGCCCTATAGATGTTCCTTTACCAGGGATGCACCCTGGCAATCTGTATACTTTCATGAATGGCATGGCCTCCTTTCCCAGGTGGACTCCATTCCTATCATCCCTGAGAACATGTTCTGCTCTGACCCCTTACTCATCTGACCTCCGGAAGGCCTGGGAACAGTGTGTTGCCCCAATTACAGAAAGCAGTGTGTGGGTGAGGTCAGCCCCAGGCCATCCTTGCTGGACTACTACCCTGTGGAGGATTCCTGGGGTTGACCACGGTTTAGTTAGGGGCCTCTTCAGACTCCATGAATATCACTCAAGTAAGCCCAGGCTGTAACTCTCCACAGGTCCCGTGACTCCCTCACTCCCACCCCAAGTGGCCTGCTAATTCTCAGACTTGTTTGATACAGTTACTGAGAAAACCTCATCTGGACTGCAGTGGTTCTTCAATCCCTGTGAGAAAACCTTCATTTTGTCTTTACCTGGTCTATACGCTATGCCAGGTGACCACAGGTATCATGGCCTGGTTAATGTTGAAGAATAGTCTGAAAGCCTGACAGAGACCATGGTCTGGGGTACAGGTTGCCACCAGTTGGGGCTTTATAGTTAACCCCTAATAAACTAAAGGAGTGTCCCGGCTGTTTAATGTCTGAACATTGCCAAATAACGGGCTTTCTGTTAAACACCTAAAGCGTGCAGAATTTGACTAATCCCACTGTGACCCTGACTTTTTGCGATGAGACAGAGCACTCCAGAGTTTACACAGACACCACGCCCACTATGAAATACTGTGGCCTCAAGGTATGCTGTAGATCAGTCTTCTTACACTTGATTGTGCATGTAAATCACCTGGGGATTTTTGTAGAAATGTAGATTCTGATCCAGCAGAACTGGGTGGGGCCTGAGATTCTGCATTTCTAGCAAGTTTCCAGGTGATATTAATACTGCTGCTCTGAGGACTATACTTTGAGTAACAAGACTCTGAAGGAAGCAGAGCAGGTGGAAAATATTCTAGGACATAATTCCAAATTGTGTCCTTCTATGGACAATTTTCTTGCAGCTAGAAAGGAAGTCAGCTTTGAGACAGACGGAAATGGCCTTCGTCCACTTGGCCACTTCTCCCAGACAGATGATATTTCCTTGTGAGCAAGCAGAGATAGGGGAACTGATTAGCGTCCAAAAGGAATCCAGCCATATGTCAGCATTTCCACACCACAGCGCATATACCTCCTCAAATCCTCACCTAAACACACCCCATTCCTCACCCAGGACAGGGCAGAAGAGATGACGTGAAATTGCCCAGTGACTGGATAATGGTTAGTTCTGATAGCTGGGATTTTCAGAGAAGGTAACAGGGTTCTCTTCTCTTCAGTCTCCATCTGCTGTCCAGGTGGTGGTTGGCAGCTCGCTGGGCTGGGCACGATGAAAATCAGAAATGAATAAAACCTTGTCCCTGCTCTCTAGACACTTGCCATCGAGTAAGGAAGACACGTGGTCAAATAATGATGGAATGATGAGTTAACGCTTTATAAGTCTTATGACAAGTAACTTGTTTTGAACATATCTGGTGAGAGGGTGGGGCTAAGGTTTGGGAAAGGATGTAGAAAAGGCTTCACAGAAGAGGGGCAAGGGAGCTAGGACTTTTCCAGGTGGAGAAGGAGGCATGGGAGGGTAGCCTAACTGGAGTATCCTGACAGGGCTCCTTGAGAGGAAGGCTGGGAAGAGACGGCAGCTCCAAAGAGGAGTTCCTGGGACCAAGGTTTTCCAAAGCACACAACATAAGGAAGGCTCCTGCTTACTTATCTCCTACTGAGGTATAAGGGTTTTCTCTTTTCATTTTTAATGTTTCTCTGATTTTAGAAGTATTTCTAGTAAAGTTAAGGTAGATAAGAAAGAGTTGATTGCTGTAATGAAAGGGTGTTTATGAGCTTCTCAAAGATCTTTGTCCCAGAAAGACATGCAAGTCAGACTGCATGCTCCAGGGACAGGCCTGTTGTCCAGGGCTTAGCTGCAACAGTGGAGAGGGGTGTAATTGCCATCTAGTGGCCCAAACCCACAAGTGTGAGCTCCATTCGAGGCATCTGTAGTCTCTTCAGGTGTGGAATCATTATGGCCTCTACAAGTCATTTAGCATAATTTCCTCTATCCTCTTCCAGGGCCTAGCCCCTTAGTTTGCTTACTGGAGAATATTGATTCAACTATGAAAATATCAAATGGGCAGTATACACAAGAAATTAATTCATACTAAAGTGTAAAGAACTACTGAAAAAATGTCAAGTGGCGGATGCTGTGCCCATGCCTAATTTGATGGAGGAGAGGAATTGATGGCCAAACCGTGGAGGGTAGGAAAAGCGGTGGGGTGGAGGTGGGGGAATGGGTCCTCCCTGAGAGAAGAAACAAATACAGGAAGAGGCTGCTGGAGCAGCAGCTGCCTTTGATTGTACTTGTTTACCTTGTCCTGGGAAGGGGCAAATAGAAGCTACTATTTTTAGAGCTATTTTCAAACAGTGTGGCTAGAAAGGGTTGCTGTGCTCTTTGGCTATGAAGAACGTTTAGCATGCCTAATTTTCTTCCAGAAGGGCTTTGTCCCCGGGTGCACCAGCAATGTTAAACACTCTGAAGTGTTTAATCCATATCAGTGCCCCCGAATGATGTGGGGTGTCTCCTTTGGCACCGCGAGGGGCCCTGGCATGGCCTTCTCTGGTGCCAGCAGGGGGTGGTCTGAATTACTGTTTCCCCCAGACTCCACTTCTCCAGGGTCCCTTACTATTTGCCAAATCCTTACATTACTCAGAGAGAGCCCAAGGGCTCCTTTTAGCCTCCGAAGAAGGTCATTTCGGATGAGGAGGCTATAGCGAGGTAGAGCCGTTACAGAGCAGGTGAGAGAGAGGCCAGGGAGGCTACGACAAGGAAGCAGAAGGGGCAGGGACCAGGGATTTGACAGCCAGACATCCTGGCTTCTTAGGACCTGCGCGACCATTTAGGCAAGTTAGCTCATCTCCCCGGCCGGCCTTAGTTTCCTCTTCTACAAAATGGAGGTTAAAAACAATTAGTGTTATTGTGAAGATTTAAAGGAGAAGAAGAAAGTAAAGCACAGAGTCTGGCACCCAGTAGGTGCTCCATCATTTCCTTTCAATGCCTACCTTCAAATCTCCCTTCTAGTCACCGCATTTCCTCCGCCACTTCTCTTTACTTCTTGTTGGAAGGGTACCTCAGTCTCCAGTGTTGAGCCAAGATCCCCGCCTTCTAGGAGTTCTCATTTGGTGCTAAACAAAAGGATGTGCTACAGCTGAGACTTTGGCGCGCCGCCAGGGGGCGGGGCCTTCTCCTTTCAGAATGTCCGGCTCCGCTTTGGAATCACTTCTTCCCTCCCAGGCTCTGGGGCAGTCAGGGGCCCCTTACCAAAAGAGGTGGGTGGCTCAGTCTGAGCGAGAGATGCTCTTTCCTGGGGCACTGATTCTTTGGTGCCCTTTCCAAAGGGGGTCTTTTCACCTTCTGAGCGTTAAAGCCTCGGAGGTCTAGGTTAAGCATCTAGGCTTGAGGGGAAGAGACCAGAGAGATCCTCAGCTGCTCTTAGTTTGGGCTGGGATTTCTCATATTTAAGTAAGGTAGAGGCCGCTCTCTCTTTTTAATTTGGTAAAATAGAAATAACATAAAATCTACCATTTTAACCATTTTAAGTGTTAAATTCAGTGGCAGTAAGTGCATTCATATTGTTGGGTAACCATCATCACCTCTCTCTCCAGAAATCTTTCATAATCCCAAACTGAAATTCCACACCCATTAAATAATAACTCCCTATTCCCCTTTCCCCACAACCCCTGGTAACACTATTCTACTTTCTGTCTCTATAAATTTGACTATTCTAGGTACCTCACATAAGTAGAATTATAAAATATTTGTCCTTTTGTGTATGTACAGGCCTCTTTTTTTTTTTTTTTTTTATGCGGTAGGCTGGCCTCTCACTGCCGCCGCCCCTCCCGTTGCTCCGGACGCGCAGGCCCAGCGGCCATGGCCCACGGGCCCAGCCGCTCCGCGGTATGTGGGGTCTTCCCGGACCGGGGCACGAACCCGTGCTCCCTGCATCGGCAGGCGGACTCTCAACCACTGCGCCACCAGGGAAGCCCTATATAATTAAATTTAATGTGAGAGATGATATTTTGTTTTAGCAAAACAAAAGTTTTAGACCCAAAGTTGTTTAAAAATAGAAAACGTTTTGGTTCTGGGTCCATGTTTAGTTTTTGTCTGCATTTTGACTTCATCTTAATGCAGAGAATAACTGTTTGCATAAGTATGTTATAGGAAATGTCACTAGTATCATCAAAGCTTGGTTTGACAGTTCAGAATAATCAGACCACACACTTAACCATAATGATGCCAGCAAGCAAGTCTTGAAGACCAATTTTAAAGAAGTTTTACTAGATAATAATGTAAAATTATCTTGTCTTACAGATAAGATTAGCATTGTGATGTTACTGAAATCTGAATTAAAGGAGGCATCTAATCTAACTCTTATAGAGTTGGGAATGAAAAAAAATCCTTTATTGTAATTACTTACTATACTAGCTGCTAATGAACTGTTGCAAGTTGGTACATACAAAGGTAAACTGAGCATTAGAATCTGAATCTGAAATCATCTGCTGTGGCAAGGTCTTCTTGAATCCAGCATGCTTATAAAACTGTTTGAATCATCTATTGCTATGAAATAAGCCATCCCAAAATTAGTGGCTTAAGACAGCAACATTTATTTTGCTCAGAAATCTTTGATTTGGGTTGAGGCTTGGTGGTGACAGCTTGTATCTGCACCCTAGGACTTACTGGGGTGGCTTGAAGACCAGGGGCTGGAATCATCTAATGCAGAGGTTGGTAAACTTTTTCTGTAAAAGATGAGATAGTAAATTATTTTTGCCTTTGCAGACCATATAGTTTCTGTTGCAACTACTAAACTCTGCATTATAGCACAAAAGAAGCCATAGACAAAAAAATAGGTGTGGTTGTATTCCAATAAAACTTATAAAAACAGGCAATAAGTCAGATTTGGCCTACAGGTAAAAATCTGCTAACCCCTGATCTAAAAGCTTGTTCACTCATGTGCCTGGCAGTTGACGCTGGCTTCTGACCCTTACCTGGGTCTTCCAGCCAGAATACCCACGTGTGGCCTCTCCATGGGGCCTGAGCTGTGATCCAAGGGCAAGTGTTCAGAGAGAAAGAGCCAGGAGGAAGCTCTATCTTTTTCATGACCTAGCCTGAGAAGCTATGCAGCATGACTTCAACCACGTTCTATTTGTTGAAGCAGTCACAAAGGCCCACTGAGGTTAAAGGGGAGGAAATATAGACTCTACCTCTTAAGGGGATAGTGACAAGGTTCTGGAAGAGCATTTAGACCAGGAATATCGCTGAGCCCGTTTTTGGACAATACAATCATCTACATTTACTATCTGCCATGTGATGATTCAATTCTCCCACTAGTTTTTTTACATTCAAACCATTTCAAAATCCTCGCTTATACAGCAAGCCCTGACGTCATTTGAGCTTCATTTATTATGAAAACATTCACAAGCACAACCTTTGGTACTGAAGTTTAATGGAACATTCTAAAAGTCATCCAGATGATTCAAAACAAGCTAAAATTTGCTTTTATATTATCACTAAAATAAAAAGCCAAATTTCAAAAAAATCTCAAAGAGATCTTGAAAATATCTTCTCCATTTGAGAAACACTAATTCAAGCCTTAGGCCACAGGGGAAAACAAATTCCTTCCGGCCTTTACAGGATCCAGTCCAACTTCCCGGAGTGAAGGTCGAAAGTCCTGTAATTATAAGCTGTGTGCATTTGCTGCCAGAGTCCTCTCCCCAGAGCTCCCGGGGGAAGCTGTAGTCCAAGGATTTGGTCTCATTCCCTCAGAGACACTACTAACAGCCCCTCATTGTTTTTAACCATTTTCACTTGCACTGTGGTTCTTCAGCAGCCTCTTCACAGCAGTGAAAATGTTCTCTCCTTTATTATTGGCTGGAATTTGGATTGATATGCCTTAGCTTTCTGGATCATCTTCCAAAAGTTTCTCTTAGGGTTTTGCTTGGTGTCCAACCTGGAGAACTGAACATCTGCTATAGATGGAAGAGAAAGCATGGGAACTCTTTCCTGCGTAACCATCTGACTTCTTTTTTTTGATTATCTGAACAAACAGATCTTAAGAATGCTGCCCCACTTTGACAAAGCCTTGCTAAGATCTTCATTCAACACTTTTAGTGGTGAAAGAAGACATGGGAAGCATGTCTTCAGGTCTGGAATACCCCCATTCAGAGAATCTGAGGTGGTTGGACTGAGATGCCGTATCTGAAGTCTGTAGGGAAAGATGTAAGTGCATAATAGAGCTCAGTGAGCGTCAGGCAGGATGGAGGTAACGGCTCACACCTCTCACACCCATGTGTCTTGTTTCTGGGTTGTTGGATGTTGAGCTTTTCACAGTTGGTCCAGGGACTGAGGGTGGGGGGCTCAGCTGGTGTGGAGCTTTGGAGACCTTTACTGAGCAGCTGGAAGGGAAGTAGCAGCATATCCTGAAGGTGGGAAGACACTTGGTTAAAGCTAATTGCTGTTTCTATTGCATTTGGTAACTGAGAGGCTGAGCTGTGGGCCCTCCTTTTCTCCTGTACACCTTGGTAAGGGGTCTCTATCTTAAGATGCTCTCCCTCTTTCCTGCTGTTCATTCCCCTACTGAGAGCCAGACCTTCTCTCTGTGACTCATGTAGTTGCTGTAG
Source organism: Lagenorhynchus albirostris (assembly GCF_949774975.1). Taxonomy (NCBI): domain Eukaryota; kingdom Metazoa; phylum Chordata; class Mammalia; order Artiodactyla; family Delphinidae; genus Lagenorhynchus; species Lagenorhynchus albirostris. Next base: position 79,631,565 of record NC_083099.1, on the reverse strand, counting down.
AGATAATTCTGATGTCAGAAGCAGAGGCCATTGATGTGAGAGGAAGAAAGTAATGACTATTCAGAAACAAGTCTCCTCTCATCATGCAAATACCCCTAATTAAGAAATCTAGACAGATTCTGTGTCATGGAAACATAATTTCCATTGACTCAGAGAATTCCAGGAATTGCTGTAGGCTATCAACCTTTCTTGATTTCCTGAGTTAAATGGCTTTGCCTTCACTCTGGGTTTTCTTGAATAAAAGTGAATTCAATCTGACATTTGTGAAATATCTTGCATGTGCCAGGAATGGTCCTAGTAACCTGAGAGATAGGTATGAACAAAGAGTTCCTGCCCTCAAGGAGCTTACAACTGAACAAAATAATCTTTAAGTGGTAAACTCTGTGGATCCTGATAGAAAGGTGAAATCTTTGTTTGGACACTGTAATGGGTTGAATTGTGTTCCTCCAAAATTTGTATGTTGAAGTCCTAACCCCCATACCTCAAATGTGACCTTAACTGGAGATAGGGTCTTTACAGAGGGAATTAAGTTACAGGGAGGTCATTAGGGTACACACTAGGGAGAGAGGCCTGGAACAGATCCCTCACAACTCTCAGAAGGAATCTTGCTGACATCTTGATTTAGACTTCTAGTCTCTAGAACTGAGATAATAAATTTCTGTTGTTTAAGTCACCCAGTATGTGGTGTTACCACAGCCCTAGCAAAATAATATAGACACTCAGTGGCCCCCTTCTGATTTTGTACAGGCTGGTGAGGAAAACCCTGGGTGGATGTAAATTAAATGTTTGTGGAGTTTGCATTTACTAGACATTTGATAAATTTACTCATTGATTTATTTATTCATCCATTTCCTATCTCTTTACCCTGGTTTAATTATTTTTTATTACACTTACCACTATCTGGGAAATTTTATCTTTTACTTACTTGTTCACTGTTTCTCCACCTGCTTTATGATAGAAGTGCAATAAATATTTGTTGAATAAGAATTTATCCTCTCTCATTCCCTTCCCTCTCTCTCTCTATTAATATTTAAGCACCTCTTATGTCTATTGTGTACACAGCATTCCATGCTCATCCCTGTCAGAGCATAAAGACATTCAAAGAATGGCTCTTGGACTTCCCTGGTGACGCAGTGGTTAAGAATCTGCCTGCCAATGCAGGGGACACAGTTTTGATCCCTGGTCGGGGAAGATCCCACATGCCGCGGAGCAACTAAGCCCGTGCACCACAACTACTGAGCCCAAGAGCCACAGCTACTGAGCCTGCATGCCACAACTACTGAAGCCCTCGCGCCTAGAGCCCATGCTCTGCAACAAGAGAAGCCACAGCAATGAGAAGCCCGTGCACTGCAATGAAGAGTAGCCCCCGCTCACCACAACTAGAGAAAGCCCACGTGCAGCAACGAAGACCCAAAGCAGCCAAAAATAAATAAATTAATTAATTTTTAAAAATGGCCATCTCTCAAACCACTAAAATAAAAAAAAAGAATGGCTCTTGTCTCCGAGGAGTTTGTGATTTCGGGAGAGAGATGAATATCCATGCGAGGGGCTGCACGCCTCACATGAGTGAGTGTGTGCTGGGCAGCTGTTGGATCATCGCTGTTGCAGAGGGAGGGCGAAGTGGGCTGAGGTGTGCGGGAAAGGGTCACGGAGGAAGAGGGACCTACACCTGAGATGAAGGGAGAGAAGTGGAGAGAGTAAGGGGAGAATAGAATGTTTATAATCCATCTACCTTCCTAACCCCTGCGGTCTATGCTTAGGAAGGGGTAGGATTGCTCCAGGCCAGGAGTTGGGCAAAGCGTAGGGATGGAGATGGTGGCAGGACCCAGAAGCTTCATTCTGGTGTCCCAGGAGATCAGAGCCAAAGCCCAGGGGCTCTCAACTCTGGCTGCACATGAAAATCTCTTTGGGAACCTAAAATACTAATGTCAAGACCCTACCTTGATCTGGGATGTCCTGGAAATTATAGGCAGGGCTTCAGATGGAAGAAAGTTTTTAGCATGTGGCTTGAGAGCAGTGGCTTCTGTATGCAAGACCCAGGCCACACTGGGCCAGTCGTGAGACTCTTGTAGTTCCAGAGTGACAGGGATAACTGTTGGAAATAAGACATCTGGCTGCATTCCACTGGTACGGCCCGGCCTCCTTTTCCTGAGTGTAAAAGTGCCTGCTTGTGACATCAGAAGAATGTGTTGACAGATCTGTATCCTGTTTCTGACTCTCCATTATATTTTATGGTGGGAGCAGTAGCAACAACAGCAGAAACAACCTGGTGTCCCTTTTTTTAAGGAGGCTTCAGCTTTCTGTAGGTGTTCATAGATGGGAACAATCCAGAGGAGTGGCTTTCACCGCTGCTGATTTGTATTTGTTTGTTTTGAGGATGTTGGGGAAATTGGGTCCAGAGTTTTAGGGATCTTACTACTTGGGTCCTGTTAGCTTGATTTCTTCCAGCATTATCTGCAAGCCTCTATCATAATGCTTGGCATGTAATGGACTCTCAACTAATGAGACAGCAGAGATCCTCTGAAATGCTATACTTCAAGTACAGTCTGAGAGAAAAACACTGCAAACTCCTGTTTGTTTGCTCAAGACCCACTTGGTACAAACAGAAAGGTGGGAACAAAGAGAGAGTTGGTCAGTCTTCAAAATAAACCTAGAAATGTTGATTGAGATCTATGAGGCATCAGGCACTGCGCAAGATATTGTGGACGTGCAATGATAAATTGGACATGGCTTTTGACCTCCAGTCCCTAATAATCTAGTAGGAGAGGCAAGAAATGAACATGTGAAAAGTTAACAATGAAGGACTTATATAACAGCTCAAGATAATAAATTCCGAGACCAGTTAAAACTGGTCAGAGGAACGCAAGGTCACTTTAGGCTGGGGTGGTTAGAGGGAGGGAGGGGCTGGTGTGAACAAAAGTGAGAGCCTGAGGTGGGTGCTGGCATGCTCTGCTTAACGTACTGTAAACCCATTTGGCAGGAGCCAGGAGGGGAGTTTTAGGCAAGTTGAGAATGGGGGAGGGTTGAGATCCATAAGGGAGGGCCTCGAATCCCAAAGCAAGGTGACAGTTCATCCTGCAGGAAGTGGGAACAATGAAAGTTTTTCAGCAATGTAGAGACCTGAGTGGAAGAGATTCTATGGCCCTCCCCCATTCTCTGCAGAAGCCCTGTGGTCTGCACCACTTCTAGTCATCATGGGGTCTTCTGGGGCCCTTGCCTAGCATCATCTTTTTCTCCCACTTAAAGGGCATGACACTTGAGAAAACACTTTCAGCTTGGAGGACTGGGTTTGGTCTTTTTAAACAAGGGACTTGCTTGTTTTCAATATCCCGTGTGTTTGGCATTAACTTCCTGAAGGGGGCAGGAGTGACTGGGTAGCTTTAGAAAGCTCCCTTCCAGGGAGTGGCAGGACGTATTTAAAGTGATGAAAGGGAAAAACCTACAACCAAGATTACTCTACCCAGCAAGGATCACATTCAGATTCGACAGAGAAATTAAAACCTTTACAGACAAGCAAAAGCTAAGAGAATTCAGCACCACCAAACCAGCTTTACAACAAATGCTAAAGGAACTTCTCTAGGCAGGAAACACGAGAAAAGGAAAAGAACTACAGTAACAAACCCCAAACAATTAAGAAATGGTAATAAAAACATACATATTGATAACTAATGTAAATGTAAATGTATTAAATGCTCCAACCAAAAGACATAGACTGGCTGAATGGATACAAAAACAGACGCATATATATGCTGTCTACAAGACCCACTTCAGACCTAGGGACACATACAGACTGAAAGTGAGGGGATGGAAAAAGATATTCCATGCAAATGGAAATCAAAAGAAAGCTGGAGTAGCCATTCTCATATCAGACAAAATAGACTTTAAAATAAAGACTGTTACAAGAGATAAGGAGGGACACTACATAATGACCAAAGGATCAATCCAAGAAAAAGATATAACAATTATGAATGTTTATGCACCCAACATAGGAGCACCTCAATACATAAGGCAAATGTTAACAACCATGAAAGGAGAAATCGACAGCAACACAATACTAGTAGGGGACTTTAACACCCCACTTATACCCATGGACAGATCATCCAAACAGAAAATAAATAAGGAAACACAAACTTTAAATGACACAATAGACCAGATAGATCTAACTGATATTTATAGAACATTTCACCCAAAAGTGGCAGAATACACTTTCTTCTCAACTGTACCTGGAACATTCTCCAGGATAGATCACATCTTGGGTCACAAATCAAGCCTTGGTAAATTTAAGAAAATTGAAATCGTATCAAGTATCTTTTCTGACCACAACGCTATGAGACTAGATATCAATTACAGGAAAAAAAATCTGTAAAAAATACAAACACATGGAGGCTAAACAATACAGTACTAAATAACCAAGAGACCACTGAAGAAATCAAAGAGGAAATCAAAAATACCTAGAAACAAATGACAATGAAAACATGACAACCCAAAACCTATAGGATGCAGCAAAAGCAGTTCTAAGAGGGAAGTTTATAGCAATACAATCCTACCTCAAGAAACACGAAACATCTCAAATAAACAACCTAACCTTACACCTAAAGCAATGAGAGAAAGAAGAACAAAAAACCCCCAAAGTTAGCAGAAGGAAAGAAATCATAAACATTAGATCAGAAATAAATGAAAAAGAAATGATAGCAAAGATCAATAAAACTAAAAGCTGGTTCTTTGAGAAGATAAACAAATTGATAAACCACTAGCCAGACTCATCAAGAAAAAGAGGGAGAAGACTCAAATCAATAGAATTACAAATGAAAAAGGAGAAGCAACAACTGACACTGCAGAAATAAAAAGGATCATGAGAGATTACTACAAGCAACTATATGCCAATAAAATGGATACCTAGAAGAAATGGACAAATTCTTAAAAAAGCACAACCTTCCAAGACTGAACCAGGAAGAAATAGAATATAGAAATAGACCAATCACAAGCACTGAAATTGAGACTGTGATTAAAAATAAATCTTCCAACAAACAAAAGCCCAGGACCAGATGACTTCACAGGAGAATTCTACCAAAATTTAGAGAAGAGCTAACACCTATCCTTCTCAAACCCTTCCAAAATACAGCAGAGGGAGGAACACTCCCAAACTCATTCTACGAGGCCACCATCACCCTGATACCAAAACCAGACAAAGATGTCACAAACAAAGAAAACTGCAGGCCAGGGCTTCCCTGGCGGCGCAGTGGTTGAGAGTCCTCCTGCCGATGCAGGGGTCACAGGTTTGTGCCCCGGTCTGGGAAGATCCCACATGCTGCGGAGTGGCTGGGCCCGTGAGCCATGGCTGCTAAGCCTGCACGTCTGGAGCCTGTGCTCCGCAACAGGAGAGGCCACAAAAGTGAGAGGCCCGTGTACCGCAAAAAAAACCACAAAAAAACTGCAGGCCAGTATCACTGATGAACATAGATAAAAAATCCTCAACAAAATACTAGCAAACAGAATCCAACAGCACATTAAAAGGATCATACACCATGATTAAATGGGGTTTATCCCAGGAATGAAAGGATTCTTCAATATATGCAAATCAATCAATGTGATACACCATTTTAACAAATTGAAGGAGAAAAACCATATGATCAACTCAATAGATGCAGAAAAAGCTTTCGACAAAATTCAACACCCATTTATGATAAAAACCCTCCAGAAAGTAGGCATAGAGGGAACTTACCTCAACATAATAAGGGACATTTATGACAAACCCACAGCCAATATCGTTCTCAATGGTGAAAAACTGAAACCATTTCCTCTAAGATCAGGAACAAGACAAGGTTGTCCACTCTCACCACTTTTTTTTTTTTTTTTTTGCGATACACGGCCTCTCACTGTTGTGGCCTCTCCCATTGCGAAGCACAGGCTCCGGACGCGCAGGCTCAGCAGCCATGGCTCATGGGCGCAGCCGCTCTGTGGCATGTGTGATCTTCCTGGACCAGGGTGCGAACCTGTGTCCCCTGAATTGGCAGGCGGACTCTCAACCACTGCGCCACCAGGGAAGCCCCTCACCACTATTATTCAACATAGTTTTGGAAGTTTTAGCCACAGCAATCAGAGAAGAAAAAGAAATAAAAGGAATCCGAATCGGAAAAGAAGAAGTAAAGCTGTCACTGTTTGCAGATGACATGATACTATACATAGAGAATCCTAAAGATGCTACCAGAAAACTACTGGAGCTAATCAATGAATTTCGTGAAGTAGCAGGATACAAAATTAATGCACAGAAATCTCTTGCATTCCTATACGCTAATGATGAAAAATCTGAAAGACAAATTAAGGAAACACTCCCATTTACCACTGCAACAAAAAGAATAAAATACCTAGGAATAAACCTACCTAAGGAGACAAAAGACCTGTATGCAGAAAACTATAAGACATTGATGAAAGAACTTAAAGATGATACAAACAGATGGAGAGATATATCATGTTCTTGGATTGGAAGAATCAACATTGTGAAAATGACTATACTACCCAAAGCAATCTACAGATTCAGTGCAATCCCTATCAAACTACTGATGGCATTTTTCACAGAATTAGAAAAAAATATATCACAATTTGTATGGAAACACAAAAGATGCCGAATAGCCAAAGCAATCTTGAGAAAGAAAAATGGAGCTGGAGGAATCAGACTCCCGGACTTCAGATTATATTACAAAGCTACAGTAATCAAGACAGTATGGTACTGGCACAAAAACAGAAATATAGATCAGTGGGACAGGATAGAAAGCCCAGAGATAAACCCATGCACCTATGGTCACCTTATTTTTGATAAAGGAGGCAAGAATATACAATGGAGAAAAGACAGCCTCTTCAATAAGTGGTGCTGGGAAAACTGGACAGCTACATGTAAAAGAATGAAATTAGGACACTCCCTAACACCATACACAAAAATAAACTCAAAATGGGTTAAAGATCTAAATATAAGGCCAGACACTATAAAACTCTTAGAGGAAAACATAAGCAGAACACTCTGACATAAATCACAGCAAGGTCCTTTTTGACCCACCTCCTAGAGAAATAAAAATAAAAACAAAAATAAACAAATGGGACCTAATGAAACTTAAAAGCTTCTGCACAGCAAAGGGAACCATAAACAAGATGAAAAGACAGCCCTCAGAATGGGAGAAAATATGTGCAAATGAAGCAACTGACAAAGGATTAATCTCCAAAATTTACAAGCAGCTCATGCAGCTCAATATCAAAGAAACAAACACCGAATCCAAAAATGGGCAGAAGACCTAAACAGACATTTCTCCAAAGAAGATATACAGATTGCCAACAAACACATGAAAGGATGCTCAACATCACTAATCATTAGAGAAATGCAAATCAAAACTACGATGAGGTATCACCTCACACCAGTCAGAATGGCCATCATCAAAAAATCTACAAACAGTAAATGCTGGGGAGAGTGTGGAGAAAAGGGAACCCTTTTGCACTGTTGGTGGGATTGTAAATTGATACAGCCACTATGGAGAACAGTATGGAGGTTCCTTAAAAGCTAAAAATAGAACTAGCATATGACCCAGCAATCCCACTACTGGGCATATACCTTGAGAAAACCATAATTCAAAAAGAGTCATGTACACAACGGTCATTGCAGCACTATTTACAATAGCCAGGACATGGAAGCAACCTGGGCGTCCATTGACAGATGAATGGATAAAGAAGATGTGGCACATATATACAACGGAATATTAGTCATAAAAAGAAACGAAATTGAGTTTTTGGTAGTGTGGTGGATGGACCCAGAGTCTGTCATACAGAGTGAAGTAAGTCAGAAAGAGAAAGACAAATACCGTATGCTAACACATATATATGGAATCTAAAAAAAAAAGAGGTTCTGAAGAACCTAGAGGCAGGACAGGAATAAAGACGCCAACGTAGAGAATGGACTTGAGGACATGGGGAGCGGGAAGGGTAAGCTGGGACAAAGCGAGAGAGTGGCATGGACATATATACACTACCATATGTAAAACAGATAGCTAGTGGGAAGCAGCAGCATAGCACAGGGAGATCAGCTCGGTGCTTTGTGACCACCTAGAGGGGTGGGATAGGGAAGGTGGGAGGGAGATGCAAGAGGGAGGAGATATGGGGATATATGTATACATATAGCTGATTCACTTTGTTATAAAGCAGAAACTAACACACCATTGTAAAGCAATTTTACTCCAATAAAGATGTTAAAAAAAAAAAAAAAAAAGAAAGCTCCCTTCCAGCCGTGAATATGCTGTTCAATGACTCAGCAATGAAGGGTTTTGCAATAGGCTTGCAGAACCAGACCAGCTTGCTTTTTCTAAGGAAACCTTGGTGTCCTGAGAAAACCTCAGTCTGGGTCCCTGCCCTGCCAGGTTGAAATTCCTTCTGTCTTCTGGTAGCACGCCTGTAGCACATGCTCTGGAACCAGCATTGGGGTGTCCTAAAAGGGCTTTGGAATCAAGTCAGATTTCAGTTAAACTTTGGCTCTGCCTCTAACGAGTTGTGTGACTTTGGGCAAGTTACCCAACCTCTCCCAGTTACAGTTTCCTCATCTGTAAAACAGAAATAACTACTTTGTGGGGTTGTTTTAAGTCTTGAATAAGACAAGTATTAAGTGGCACATAGTAGGTACCCTATATATTTTTGTCTATTATAAAGTGCATAATATTTCTGTAAAGGAAAATAGTTGTCTTTGGCTCCCCCCTAAAAAATCAGATTTCCTGACTTTCAACTGTACTTTTCCCTAGGCCTGCCCTAATATTTGAGTCCTGCAGGTGGATGTTCACCCCACAGTAAGTGAACCTGACCTAGAAGGGATTCAGGGAGAAATTTCTGCTGTCCTAGAAGTGGGCTGAAGGGGTTCAGGGAGAAATTTCTGCTGTACTAGAAGTGGGCCATCCTCACGTTACCAGATCTGTTTAGAAGACCCTTCCATCAGGAACAAATTGAACACAGGAATGGGAATTTTGGATTAAAGCAAGAAAACATAAAGAGGCTTTTAAAATATAAAGCTGTGTTTCCCAAACAACTTTCTAAGACAAACACTTATATAATGTTTACTATGTGCCAGGCAGAGTTCAAATCAATAATTAATATTAACTTATTTAACCCTCATATCTGTATGAGGTAGGTGTTATTATCCCAGTTTACAGTTGGGGAAACTGAGCTACAAAGAGGTTATGCAACTTGCTGAAAGTCACACAGTCACATGGGTGACTCTAAGCCCTGGCAGTTCATGGGGAAAATTACTGTACAAAAATTAGTGGAGAAGAGAGCCCATCTGAAATGCCTTCTTTTGAGAAAGGGTCCGGGCACTATCATAGAGCATTTAAACTTCAGTGAATCAACAGCACTGCAGTTCAGTCCGCGATGAGACATCTAAGCCCTGCTTCCCAGGTGACCTCAGCCCTTATGAGTGGCCTCCCTGGGGTCCCCCTTGAGACAGTTCTGGCGAGGCCACTCTTGTCTTGATTTCTTTTGACAAACATCTGCTGAGCATCAACCCATGCACCAGGCACAGTGCTGGGTGCTGGGTACACCCAGATAATTATAACAAGTTGCAGGCCCAAGAAGCTCACGGTCTAGCGGCAAAGTAGAGAAATGAACCAATGGTTACATATACACTAAAGAAAGGGCTCTGCAAGGGTTTCCCTGCCCTTCTTCATAGAAGTGAGCCCCACTTTCTCTCAGCTCGGACCGGAACCAGCACATTCATTTACAAGAGAGACAATGTCCACGGACAAAGCTAAGCAGGGTGCCTTTGGTTCTGTCTTCCTCCTTCACCCCATCTCCCTCATCTCTCTCTCAGTTTTCTGCACTTCTTGCCCTCCTTCCCTCCTTTTTCCATGCCCTCTTGCTTTTCTCTTAGTCACCCACAGACCTTTCCAGGGCCCTTCCCAAGCACTTATTCTCTGAACCTACGTGTCTTGCTAGTATATTTAGACATCCAAAGGTAAGTCAAAGAAAGAAAAGGATTGGGAAGCATTGATCCCAGATCTTGTCAAACTCGTGACAGGTTATTTTGCCTCGTGACACTGGCATTTCTTTTCTCTTTGTGACCTTGATAGTGAACTGAACATTCTAAGATGTTCCCTTATTCAAATGCAGTTCGGCTGGGGATGCTAACATCAGAAACAATTCACGGAGGAAGAGATCAGAGTGGGTACCAGATGTGAGGAAGAGCAAAGCTTGAGGACAAGTAACCTCTCTCCTGCTTTCAGTCCCAAGGCTGCCATCTCTGCATTAAGACCTCTCTTAATAAAGCCCAGAGGCTGTCACTGGGAGACGTGCAGCAGCCAGAGGGAACAGAGACAACTGCTTTGTTTGGGGCTCTGGGAAAGGGGACTCAGGAAGATGATGGTGAGAAAGATGAACAGACTGTCCTCCTGCTAGTACTGCTGGCTACTTAGTTACAAGCCTGTGAGGAAAGCATCTTTAAGAGAACACCTTTAACACAGTAACTTTGTTTCTCTTCCAGTAACTCTGTCACTCTACCTCACCTCCCTCTAAGAGACGTAAAGTACTGTCTTTTTCAGAATTCAGTTACTTCTGGGTTCTTCAGTGATGTTGTTTCTTATTCTTACCTCATCGAAAGGCAGTGAAGCCAGATGGCTCTGCCTCCCTTTTTGCTGCATTACAGGTTCTCTGCCTTCCTTTATTTCTTTTCCTCTGTTTCATCCACTTTTCTGCCCAGAAATCCATGCATCAAACATTTACTGGGCTCATACTCTGTGCAAAGCTCTCTGATGGCTACTCTTGAGGATACAAAGATGCAGAAGACACACTCAGTGCTTTCAGGAACTTGCAATCTGTGAAGGAGACACATCTAAATATAATAAAATAAATATAGACACAGAAGAGATTTTTGTGGAATGTGCATTGACTTTTCTCTTTACCGTTTTCAAAGTGAAATGGTTCGTTAAAAACATGCCTCCTACATCTGATGCTCTTTTCTCCTGAGCTCCGGGGAGGCCAAGTTGATCCTTTAAGGAAAGAGAGTTTGACCCTTTGGGATCAAAGGGGCAGACTTTGGGATCAGGGCAGACTTTGGGATCAGGATGGACACCTCCAACCCTAAGATTTCAATCAGCAAAGCAACATATACTTGGGTAAGAAGCAGGCTGGGCTTCATGCCAGACCTTACGACCAACAGAGACAGGCATAGCCCCGATGACAATAGCAGAGGCAATGTTTACTTCTCTAGGATTTCTTTGCACCAAGTTTCTGCCCTTTCTTCAAGAGCATAACAATCAAGAGCAGGCCAGAAGTCATGGCATACTCATCCTTCCAAGAATTTCATCACTGGATTAGCTGGTCTTGAGTAAAAGATCTAGGGAAGAAGCTGGTGAGCAGTGGGTGCGGAGGTAGTACACAGTAAGCAATAGATTTGGAGACAGTTTTCTGGGGCAGGAAGTTGTGGTGCTTGGCATACAGTTTTCAAACCAAATGATAAATAAGGAAAATATAGGGTAGATTCTCCATCTTTTCAACAAAGTCTAGCAAGTGTTACAAAGTCATTCTAGGAAAAATGGATACTAGAAGCTTCTATACAACTAAGTGTGAAGCCTGGTCCCCAAAACATCTTTCTTCATTTAACTAGGGGATGTCATTTTTACCTGGGAACGCTCTGAGCCTTGAGGGATGAGTCATTCACAAGATGCACAAAGAGGGGAAAGAAAGTCTAGATAGAAGAGAGATGGAGATGCAGAAGGGCTGGGATGAGGGAACTGAGGGTGTAGGAGCAGAGAGAGTGAGAGAAGCACTGCCAGGTTTAGAGCCTGCATATTCCACACTACTGAACAGTAGGCTGCTAGCGGTGACATACTGGGAGGAAAGGAGCTGAAGGAGGTGAAGCCCAACCACAGGATCCCCAGTGGGTGGGAAGAATTGAGGGTCTCCAGAGTTTCCTCTACCCACGGGGGCAGGTGTTTCTGGGATAGGAAGCTGCACGGGGAGACCACAGAAGAATCTGTTACAAATGGAAGTGTGGTAGAAGATACACCTGGAACCCAGGGTAAGCCAGCAGCAACTCTAATGGCTGCTGCATTTCCACGCCTTTGGGTGGTTCAGTCTTGTCTGTGCCCCTCCTCCCCAGCCCCAAGCTACAATTTCTGAAGAGACTTGCCTTGAGAGCCATTTCTTTTATTAAGGTCTCACTTGGACAGCATACAAACAGCACAAGCAGAAACTACAAGCCCACACGCAGAATAAATTATGATATTTGTATTTAAAAGTAGACAATAGAAGAAGCTGTGTTACCAGGAGGGCCTCCTGGTCCAGTGTCTGGAGATTCACAAGGTCCACCAAGAGTCTGTGATACATCTTCTGTGAGACATTTAAAGCCACGTGCTCCCCTCCAGACATACCTAATGAGGCCCAAACTCCTGCACACAAGCATAAGTACACACACAGATGCACGCACAAGTGAACAGGCAGGGAACAGCCTGTAAACGACAACTAGCTCAGCAACAAGTGAAGTGGACCCAGCTCTGGCAGCAGATGAGATCCTGGCACTTATCTTTCACCAACTCCCCAGCTGCCGTGGGAGGTGTGAGTGGGCCCCTGAGGCAGTGGAGGGCTGCTTCCCGAGGTGAGGGGCCCAGTTTTGTCATCCTGGACTGCAGGGTGACTGCACTGCAGCTTCCTACACTACCCCTGCTTTGCTGTCTGGCCTGCCATGCTCTGCCCGCCACTCCCAGAAGAACAAGTGAAGAGATGTGCCCCAGGGAAGTCTACCCACTTGGAGTCCTGTGAGCTGTGGCCAAGTCTCACATGGGCCGCTACATGGGCCTCTCTCCAGCAATGTGACGCTGGGGAAGCTACCTCAGTTCTCTAAGCCTCATCATCTCCATCTGTAAAAGTGGGAACGAGAGTATCTACTTCATGGGGTGAGCATAAGGAATTACCGATATTTGATATTTCCAAGTACCATGCTAGACTCAAGGTAAACGTTCAAAACCTGTTTTCTTTCCTACCTTCTCCCCCATTTCTTCCTTTCTATTTTCCCATTTTCTGTTTTTAGGTTTATGTAGCCATCAGTGGTCATGTAGCCCTAGTTGGCATCCTCTTGACCAATAGGGCCTCCCCAGCCTCAACAGAGATTGCCAGTGCGTGCTTCCTGCTATTGCAAAACCGCACCACTGGCAAAGTCAATGCGGTGGGCCTCCGGTGCCATCTGAGCCCAGGAGAGAGATCTGGGTCACCTGTGGCCCCATGGACACCTGACTGTCTCAGGGATGATGCTGAGGTGCCACAATGGTATAAAGACATGAACACCAAATAGAGGTGTACAGTTGGCTCTGAGCTGAGTCTGGCTGGAAGCTGGGACCTAGGGGTGGTGCCGTTCACAAAGCTGAGCAGAAACAAAACAAGCCCCTGCCGAGAGCGGGCCACCCAAAGACACAGGAGACGCCTTCCTAGCAGGTCTGCCGCCAAAAAGCCAGTCTGGTGGATCACAGTTCACAACTCTGGTTCTGCAGAAATTTTCCTTCCATTTCTCCATCCGTCTGTCCACCCAGCCATCCATCGGGTATATATGAAGAGTTCTGTACATTATAGGCTGACCAGGACAGAAGACCCTCTGTGCTCGTTTAGCACCTTTTATCCAAGGGTATCCTTTATGGGCACTCGGCTGGAGTCTTTTACAGGAATGCGGTGAGGTAGGAACAAGACAGGCAATACCCCTCTTTGTATAGATCGAGAAGTGCTCCAGGTACCACAGTGCTCAAGTGAGCATAGCTGAAACATGGTAAGGGCTGGTCCAATGCAAGGCACTGGTCTATTCCCCGAAGGCCACAACAGGCCATGGTATGGCTTGTCCCGGACAGAGCTCTATGTCCAGACTTGCTCTGCTGTTCACACCAGTGTGGGTTTCAAGTCATCTTTGAAGTTCACGACAGGCTTCGAGCGGGCCCACAGCTTTTCCCAGGAAGCCAGCCTCCCAGCAGGCTCAGGGTCGCTGTCTGACGAGCCACTGTCACTGGAATCAGAGGAGCTCTGGAAGCAGATTTCACAGTAGGGCCTGTGGCAGCGGCAGAAGAACTCATCCGAGCTGCTGGATTCTGTGTCGAGGTAGCTGTGTGGAGGAGACAGGGAAGGGCAGCCTGGGGGCACTGGGGACCGCTGCAGCTGCTGCTCAGGCAGGTCCGGCGAGGCTCTGGCTCGGCGTGGGGCAGCGGGGCACAGCGCCCGGCCAGGACCAGAAGGCTGGTGAGAAAGGGCTGCGCGGCTCCCTTCGGCTCCCTGGGGCTCTGTCTGGCACTGTTTGCTGCCCTCCGGGGAGTCTGCCTTGCCTTGAGGAGCTGGGAGCAGTAAGGGCTTCCCGGAAGAGGGTCTTGCTACTCTGGAATCTGCAGTTTGGGGGTCCAGGCAGGGACTGTCCCTGTCCTGCACATTTCGCCCAGTGCGTGCCCCAGAATCAGCCCTGTTTACCCGACGCCCCACAGAGGAGGGCACAGAACCTGGCAAGTGCGAGCGAGCCCGCTGTGCCGCGCCCCTTCTCCTCACCATGTACGGGCTGAAGCCCAGCTCCTTGGAGAGGGGCATCTTCTGGGGGCTGCAGCAGGCACTGCTCTTCCAGGGCTGCTGGGGACAGGACGGGGGACGGGGGACGGGAGCCTCAGGGCCCAGGCCCAGATCTTGGAGGACTTCCTGAAGCTTCTCCCTGATCACTGAATTCACCCTTGACGGTCGCGCTTGGGGCCCCTCTGAGTTCTCCAGCTGCCCCTGTCTCTGGGGAACAGAGCCTTCTCCACCTGGCGTGAGACCCTGCTGGAGGGCCATGGGTACCTGGTCTCTTCTCTCCACACCCTGGCTTTGCTCAGCCCGCGGCTTCTGGCTGCAGCCCAAATTTAAATGGTCAGAAAAGTCTTGGGAGGCAGCGATTTTCTCCTTCTGCCCCGGTGAGGGGCTGGTGTCCTCCACAGGCCCCTTCACGCCTTGTACACCTGAGGCGGGTGCTGAGGTACTCTGGGAGTCCTGGGTGGCCAGGCTGGAGTCAGGGAGACATTTCAAAGACCCTTGAGCTGCTAGGCTATGGGGAGGGGCTGCAGTCAGGATGTCCTTGCTGTGGGAAGAGGCAGGCAGGACAGCCCCTTCGGGGGGGTCATAGGTGCACTCAGCTGACATCAGCCTCACCAGCTTCTCTTTGGCGTTGTTTACTTGTTCTTGCAAGCTTTCAATCACAGCATTTTTCTGTAAAACAAAAGCAAAAACATCAACAAAAGATGCTGCTGAGGGCTTTCACACTGTCTCCCATGCTGGAGAAAGGGTGGCATCAGAAGACATTGGTTTAAATCCCAGTTTCTCCACGTATTAGCTGGTGATCTTAGGCTCTGAGGAGGTCCCTCCGTGAGGTGAAATGATACGACGCATACAAAGCGTCTGGCACAAGAGCTGCCACGTGTGCTCAGTAACGGTTTACTATGATTTACTGCTGTATGATCTCAGTCTCCCCATACATCCCCAGACTGTGGCACTGTCTGCGAGAAGGGCGGTCAGGGGAGGCACAGTCTAGCTGCCTGCTGGCTGCTGCAGCACCCGCTCAACTTTGCTCAGAACACAGGGGGTCAGGTCACTCTGCAGGACACCAGTCAGAACAGTGTTTGGGATGGCCCAACTCTGGGTCTATCATACTTCTGCAAAATACAGATGACCTTGAGGCATCTCTGAAGGGAATGAAGGAATAGGGAAACAAGCATTTTGCCACTTGCTAAACAGCCTAGAAAATGGGAAGAACAGGAAGGATGGAGATTCCTGGGCCAAAGTGAAAAGACTGGAGCCAGGAGTGGGGGGGGGGCGTTTTAGGGGGGAATGAGAATCTCAGGTTGGTGTTATCACCTCCCTTGGCTGGAACTTGCGGGTAGGAGGCCAAAGCTACCAATGTGGCACTATCAGCTGTCGGTATCTCCCAAAGGACTGCAGGCATCAGAATTACTGGAGAAGCTCAAAAAAAACAAAAGGATTATTGGGCCTAAGTCCCTGATAGCTTGATTCAGTAGAACTAGAAGGGAGCCCAGAAGATAAATGAAGTTGGGCAGTTCTGCTGGTGAGCTGCCTACCTGCTGCATGGCTGTCAGCTGATAAACAGGCAGTGCCCGGGAGGCTGGCAGGTGACAGCTGCAGAGATGTGCCTGTTCTAACTGCAGGACCATGGGGCGTGAAGTAGGAGGAAGAGTAACAGCAGTGCGTGTGCCCTGAGCATCCTTCGGTGCTACAGCAGCTGATCGTCTGGTTTAGACCTGATGTCCACCTTCTGGAATTTCTGATGTTCAAAAGCAGTGGAGCAGGAGAGAGATCATCGTGGGGAGCTGATGGGTCTTGGGGCAGATGACACGGGGTCGAGAGTTTGGAGAAGATAATGAGAAGTGCTTGTCCAAATACCAAAATGCTGCCTCTCTGCTGTCATCCTGTTTAGAAGCTGAGGATGAGCATTTGGATGTCCATTTATTATGCCCTAGAAGTAAAAGGCTGTTTCCCTTCTTTCGGATTCCTGACACAACTTGCCTATGAATTGAATTTGTGGTTTCTTCTCAAGTAGATATGGAAGAGTTGCCCAGAAGTGAACCTTTGAGGGAACAGTAAATTAGGTAAACTAGTCCAGCAAGAGTCTTCTGGCAGCAACTCCAAGGCAAACCTACTGCTCCCTACTTATAAGCAGGAAGGTGATTTTTCTGATTATTGGTACTCCCAGTGTCATCCTGGTTTAGACTTCTCTTACCCTCAGGAGGGAGTTCCGAACCAGTGAGCAACTGGTGAATAAGCGGAAGGACTTGCAGCTGAGCACCTGCCTGCTCATTCTCCCTTTTCCTCAGCCACAGAGCGGTAAGGGCTGGGCGTTGTCGCGGAAGTGTAGGTGACTCAAGGACTCGCCAGGAGCAGAGCGGGTGAGTAACAGGAAGACATTCACTCAGGCTCTTCGTGATATCTGGGTGGTGCCAGGTATCTCTCTGAGCATCTCACGGGGGTGACTGCGCTGGCTGCACTGGAGGGACCCCAACTCTCTTCCTCCTCACCAGCCCTTCCTCGTGAAGCCCACCTGGCACATTCTCACGCTGGCTTCAGGAGGCCCTACCGCCTCACAGAGCTGGGAGGGAGCCATCAGCTGATGACAGCTACCCCAGCAAGTGAACTCTGAGTGCTGCCTTTTGTTTTTTTTTTTTACATCTTTATCAGAGTATAATTGCTTTACAATGGTGTGTTAGCTTCTGCTTTATAACAAAGTGAATCAGTTATACATATACATATGTTCCCATATGTCTTCCCTCTTGTGTCTCCCTCCCTCCCACCCTCCCTATCCCACCCCTCCAGGCGGTCACAAAGCACCGAGCTGATCTCCCTGTACAGCCACTATGGAGAACAGTATGGAGGTTCCTTAAAAAACTACAGCTAGAACTACCATATGAGTGCTGCCTTTTTGTGCCTTACCCACAAATTCCTTAGAGTATAGGAAAACAGTATAAACCTTGAGTTGGGAATAATACTCTTCTCTAGCAAACCAAACATCTGAAGCTGGCTGGTGACAGATTTAGAAACACCAGCCTAATCAGTAAATCTCCCTTCTTACAGAAAAGGAAGTGGGACTCTGTTTTCGCCATGGCTGCATACTAATCAGAAGCGTGGTTTGCCACGGTGAGACCAAAATCTGACTGACCATGGCAGCTGCATTGAAACGAGCTTATTAATGATCACTTTTGGCACACCCAGGGAAGCAACACATCCACAGGCATGTTTCATAAGGTGCAGGCCACAGGGAGAAATGGAATCTCCCCCTCTTTCTGTGTTTCAAGGAAGAAAAGTAAAGGTGAGTTTCCTCTGCTGCAGAGCGTAGAAGGGAGGTTCTTCAAGCTCTGGGAAGGTTCTACCTGCTGGCCTTCACACAGCCTGGGATGTCAGGGATGGATGCTGCCCCAAACAGCCTTTGGGGACCATTGCCATGGGGAAAGGGAGGCAAGAATGAGAAGATGGACTGCCCAGATGGTGCGAAAGTAGGAGGAGGACACTGGGGCAGCAGAGGGGCTGCAGAGGAGGGAAATACAGCCGAGAAGCTGGGGTTACGGAGGCAGGAGAGATTCTTGTGTTCATCCACTGGGCAGTGCTGGAGCTGGGGATTCAGATACCGGAAACTCTCTAGGCCTGCCACAGGGCTCTGGGATGGGCTGCTGGTTCTCAGGCCTGCTCTGGGAAAAGTGTTCAGGTGTGGGGTGTCGGGGACAGGAGTCCAGCATTTTACTACCTAAGCATCTGCTCCCTCTTAGGGCCCTGCCTCTGCAGACTCAAGGCATCTTTTTGGTAGAGCGGATTCAGTCACTGCATGGGAAACAGGGTAGCATGTCAGGAGTACAAAAAGAACGTCACAAATTACCATAAGGCTAAAGAGTCAGGCCACTTGGCTGTTCCAACATTAGCTGATTGTGAATGAAAACCATCCTGGGTGTTCTCGCCAAGTTTCTGGCCTTCTGTTTAGCTGAAAAAAAATGTTTCTTTGAAGACTTCGGAGAGTATCAATGGCAATGCTACTCCCTTGCCAGGTGGGAAGAAATCTGGCTCTGAAAAAAGGTCCTGAATGCTTGATAAATAGTAAAGAAATAGTAAAGAATAGTAAAGAAATAGTAAAGAAAGGACAAGTATTACTCTGATGGAAAAAAAGGTCCAGAACCAAGGGAATGGTGCGAGGGACTGAGGGTGCTTGGGGAGCTGAATCCCTTCATTGGTTACGTTCCTTAGGTCCCCATCACACCATCCTTTCACATAGGGACTAATGGCACCCAGTGTCAGTCCAATATGAAAAAGCATAATTTCCCATATAGCACCTACTCAGGTATGTTCTCTACTAAAACAAAAATATGGAATATAATTTAGTTAGTGTGAAAAAACTGGCTAATTCCTCTGGGCCCCGTGCCTCCTCTCTGAGGCAGTGCAGCCTCAAGCTTTCCCATGTGCTTTCTTCAAGCCCACATCACTCTGCCCAGTTCTGGGAGAGGTGCCAAATCTGGCTGAAGAACAGAAGAAAGAGGACTGGGGGCTCCCTTGTCTCTGCCTTGGCGCTACTGCGATATTCAGAAGCTCTATTCATCCTTCCTCCCCATCTTTAGACAACTCTTAATTTTCTGGGTTGGTAGGATGATTGAGATTTCTAGTTAGCACCTGGAAAAGACAGTAAGGAGCCCCATAGGATCTTGGAGACAAGGGCACTACTTTATGTAAAGAAAGAGTGTATCACACAGCAGAAGCTAGCATCCACTACTCCTCAGGGCCTTTACAATGCTGTTCCCCACACCTGAAATGCTTTTCCCTGCACTCTTTGCCTGGCTAATTTGTAGTTAACCTTCAGCTCTCAGCTCAGAGAGTCTTTTCCAACCACTCTAAATTAGGTTCCCTTGTCCTTACCACTCTTTCTTCCCACTCTGATTTTTCCCTTCATAATTCTTATCACCATTTATAACTATATGGCTACTTGATCCGTATCTATTTCCTCCACTACACTGTGAGCTCCATAAAGGTAGGGACTCTGTTTGTTTTGTTCATCAGCACTTAGCACAATGCCTGGCACACATCTGTCCAATGAATGAATGAAGTGGGTGAGGGTCAGCAATGGGAGGGGCACTGGCGAAACGTTGAGGTTTTGCTTGCTGCTAAGGGAGACCAGAATGGCTAGGAACTGGGGAAATGGGAGGAGGAGAAAGAATGTTAGCAATGAGGCATATGGGGCCCACCAATGCATGACTGGAGTTCTTTATAGAGAATCCAGCAGGCAGGGTCTCGCTTACTTCTGTGAGGAGTCTCTCCATGGAGTTTTTCTCTCCTCTAACGTGGCAACTCTGTTCCTCACCATACTGGGTGTGCAAGCTTTTGCTGGGAGTGCTGAAATATTTGGCCATGCGTCTGACTGTTTGGTTTTCCTCTTCAAATGCCTTCCATTGCTTCAGCTGTTGGATAAAAGAACACATGTTATTTATTTAATTACACACCCAGAAACACATTCTCTCACTCTTCCTCAAAAACACCAAGGAATGACAGTATCATAGATAAATGCACAAACTATTCTCTCCTCAAAATGTACTTTACTCTGGAAAGTTCACAGACAGCAATGACAGAAGGTTTAGAGAATGTAAAGGTTATATCATTTAAAACATGCCAAAGGAAGAAGATGACAGGTTGATGAAACAGAACCATCGGCTGGACCCATCTACCAACCCACTGCTGGACTGGTCAAAGAAAACCAGAGCTGAGGTGGACGTCTAGAGCCACATTCTCAAGCCAGAGTTTAGGAGCTATAACAGGGTTAAGCAATCTAAACACTGTATTTCAAATGAAGCTGGTTTTAGTTGTATGCAGCTGTTCTTAATTATTCTCATGTGTTGAGTGATGGTGTGCTTACTGTTATTGAAAACCCAGGTCCGGGCTTCCCTGGTGGCGCAGTGGTTGAGAGTCCGCCTGCCGATGCAGGGGACACGGGTTCGTGCCCCAGTCTGGGAAGATCCCACGTGCCGTGGAGCGGCTGGGCCCGTGAGCCATGGCTGCTGAGCCTGCGCGTCTGGAGCCTGTGCTCCGCAACGGGAGAGGCCACAACAGTGAGAGGCCCGCGTACCGCAAAAAAGAAAAAAAAGAAAACCCAGTTCTTCCTAGAGGACTTTTTTTTTACATTTAATTTATTTTTTTATACAGCAGGGTCCTATTAGTTATCTATTTTATACAAATTAGTGTATACCTGTCAATCCCAATCTCCCAGTTCATCCCACCCCCACCCCTGCCTTCCTTGCTTGTGTCCATACGTTTGTTCCCTCTAGAGGACTTCTAACCCAAGTCAGTGATCAAGGCTCAGAGAAACAGAAAACCACAAATGTCAATAAAAATTAATAAAAATGATAGAACATCAGGTCTGCGATCTGTCTTTTTTCCTTGACAAATGAGGAAAGACTCAGAAGGAGGATGTTTGTCTAGGTCCACATGGCTACTTAGCCTCAGAGTCACAGCTGTAATGAGGGCACTGTGCCACACTGCACGTCCTCAACACAGCTGATGAGAGAGACTGTCAACTGTGAGGTCCTAGGGAACGTTTTTCAGGAGATACTGGTTTTGAGAACCAGTCTATGGATGCACAGGCTCGTTTAGTTTAACAGGGATGGGACTGAACAGAGAACATTCACCAACAGGGACACGCTCCTGAGCCCGTGGGACACTGTCTCCTCCTGGCGAATGCTAGGGACGTGATGCCAGGGGAGGCCACAGCGCTGGAGGCATCTTTTCCCTTAGGGATTCTCATAATTAAGAGCCCTAGTGATGGACGCTGGGCACTCTGGGACCTTAGCTCTAGAAATGATGCTGAGATACCTGTGGGGAACCTCACAGGGATCCTGGGATGTCTTTGTTTGCTCATCAAACATTTACTGAGCTCTGACTATGGAAAGTAACCTAAATCTCAGATAGGATTCTAAATCCTGCCATCAATTTCAATACCACATTCTGCCCAAGTCCTCTTGGGTCCTCTGTTAACTCAGCATGAGTCCTTCATGGTACCAGGAGTCTATGTGACCTGTGCTGGGTCGGACCAGGAACCGCCCTGTCAGATGCCCTTCTTGAAGGCCCCCTCCCCAGGGTGCTGTCCTCTCAACACCCTGCTCAGGAGCTACTGGAGCCCAGCACTACAGGGTCACTGTACAGCCATGGGTGGATGGCGTTGACCGCCAGCACTGCTCTCCTAGCACTGGCCCTAGCAGTGTTGCACTATCTCTATGTCTCCTCAGGGCCCCCTCATTTCCCTAGCAGCACAGCTTTTCCTTTCTCTCCCCCCAGCACCTCCAGACCAAGCCCTCCCTGCAGAGCTGCTGGAGGAACTGCTCAACATTGGTGTAAGGGCACTTCCAAGGCTTTTCGTCTGTCTCACCCTAAGCTGGCTGGGTGGAGCCAGGGTGGCCCCTGACTAAAGCCCCCTGCCCCTCCAACCCCCTCCCCCTTAATTCCCCATTTGTGAAGGTCCTGGTCCTTAAGACTTGACTCTTCAGGATTTCTGGAATATGGCTAGAAATGACGCTTAGGTCATAATTTCAGGACCTCCCCACGGCCCTTCCTTCAGAAGGACAGGGAGTCTTGTTTTCTCGGCATCTGGGTATGTGCGTGTAGCAGGCAGAAAATGGCCCCCCAAAGACGCTTCCCTCCTAATCCAGGAACTTGTAAAATAGGTTACCTTACATGGCAGAAGGAATTCTGCATACGTTATTGAGTTTAAAACTGTGAGATGGGGAGATTATTCTGGATCATCCAGGTGGGCTCAATGTCATCACAAGAGTCCCTATAAGAGGCAGGCAGGACGGGAGATGTGACAATGGAAAGAGAGGTCAGAAAGAGAGACTTGAAGATGCTGTGCTGCTGGCCCTGAACATGGAAGAAGGAGCCGTGGATCGAAGAAAATGCAGGAAAATGCACGGAAACAGATTCTGCCCCAAAGTCCCCGGAAGCAACGCAGACCTACTAACAACTTGATTTCAGCCAAATGAGACCCATGTTAGATCTCTGACCTCCTGAACTATAAGGCATTCAATGTGTATTGTTTTAAGGCACTCTGTTTGTGGGAATTTGTTATAGCAGCAATAGGAAACCAAGCAGTGGGATTAAGTCTCGGGTCTTTAATGGGGTGCACTGGGGCCTTGAGAAGTTCACCCCATGTGCCTCTCTCACCTCCTGCCACTCTCCCCTTGTTTCAATTTGTGCTTCAAAAAGAGCAAAGGCTCATGGTGTTCCTCCTCCTCTTCTCTCTCATACCTCTCTGCCTCTGTCAGAGGGTTTCCCCCGTCGGAAATGCCACCCACTGCTCTTCCCCAGTCTGTGCTGTGAACATTTCTTACTCCTCATTCAAGGTGGGCCCAAGCACCTCATTTTCTGAGACGGTGTTACCGAGTTCCCAGACAGGCTGGGGTACCCCTTCCTTGACATTGTGTAACATCCTCAAACACTATAACACAAGGGTTATAAATCCTTTCACGTCAGCTCCCAAATAGACCTAGAGTGAGGCCGTGTGTTTAACTGCCTGTTCCCAACAGTTAATATTTGGATGGACAGATACAAGGACAAATGAAGGAAGCTTTCCTTTAAAAAGCTCATCTGTCTGGTAAGGTGCTGAGACATTTACAGAGGACTATAAGGCAGAGTAGAAAGTCGTGAGTACCTTCCTGGAGGAGCAGATGAAACACTGCAGGTTTAGAGGATAAAATAATGTCCTACCTCAGGACCCACCTGCCTCTCAGAGGTGGAGGGAGGGGTGTGTGTGTGTGGGAGGATGGGTCACATCTAAGTCACAAAAGCAGAGGCTGGCTCACTACTGGTGATGACCTCAGCGTTTGGCGTAAACACTTAGGCATTTCCTGAGGGCCTGTGGAGAATGCTACTTAGTCCACTTAGCTCTTCAGTCACATCGTCCATTTCACCCAGCTTTCTGGCACTGCCTACCTGCCCTTGAGGTGTCTGTGCCTTTGCTTTCATAAATCCCTCCCATCACAGTCCAGTTTGAAGGCTCAGTAGCAAGAAAGAAGCCTGCCTCCCTGCTCCCTTCCCTCTCCTTGTGGCTCTCCTCACACACTTCTCCAAATTCGCTCAGCTGTCCTACTGTCCTGGGAATATCCAGTCTCTGGTCTCACAGGGAGAATATTTCTTCAACCAAAGGCCACAGAGTCAGAGGGGAAAATCAATTCAGGGGCACACAGAAAACCTGAAAAACCTCAGTTACTTTTACATTTTGAAAAACAATTTACCTCCTACACCTAAAATACAATTGACTATAAAATATATTTTTTTGTTTCAGATCATGGTCAGTTCAAGAGGAGGAAAAGCATGAGAGAGAAAATAGAAAAGATACAGTATGAGAAAGGAAGCTCAAGACAGCTAGGAGGACTGAGATAGAGAGAAGGAAAGAGAGAAAGGCCAACACAGTCCATCTGCCCAGTTCCGGTACCCCAGCCCCAATAATTCCATTTCCACTCCCGCTTCAACAAACCAAGTGCCTGTCCTTAGTTCAAACCCGGAAGACAGATTCCAAGATGAACTTCATCTTGTATTTTTATGTCTGTGTATAAGATGGAAGTGCACCTAAATATCACTATGGTCCCAGGTCCTGAGGATTTAAACATGGAGGAAAGTAGAAATCTTGTGTCTGAGGCTTAGGATACAAGAGGGACAGAGGCGAGTGTGGGGGGAGAGAGGAAACCTACGTAGGGCCACATCAGGGAGTTTACTGATTCACTCAATTTTCAGATGGAGGTCTTGTGTTAGATCAGGAAAGCTTTCTTCCAATAGTTCCTTGGTGATTACTTCTGCTCTAAATTATCTTGTTCTCTTTCAGAGACTCCTATTAGCTTTAAATCATATGCTTAGACCTGCTCTCCATATTTTCTAGTCTCTCATTTTTTTCCTGTGTCCTTGTTTTCTGTTTCTTTAAATTAACCCACTAATTCAGTATTTTGCCATGTCCAGCTGCCTATTCAATGCTTCTATTGGCGTTTTAAATTTAACACAATCTTTTTCATCCTTATTCAATATTTCATGATCTAAGATTATGTCGTTTTCATAATGGTTTGCTTTAGTCAAAGAGGGGCAATAACCTTTGAATCCTATTGATAAGACTAATCAGATACCTTCTAAAAACATTCTGTTTTACTTCAGAGGAAGGTAGCTTCTCTAATCTTCAGAAATCTGTGGTCCTTTTATTGTGAACTGCAGAATCTCTTCATAGATCCTTTCCCCCTGAATTCATAGTCTTCCGTGGGAAAAGCTATAGTTTCCTGGTATATAATAAAAACATTCTCCTGGCTTTTCCCTCATCATCCCAAGATGGCTGCCATAACTTCAAGCATCAAAAACATTCAAGATAGGAAGAAAGTAGAAGAGGCGACGCCAGCCACCCCCACAGCTTTTTTTTAGGAAAGCAAAAGCTTTCTCAGAAGCCTCCCAGAAAACCTTTGGTGTTCAAAACTGTGTTACATGGGTACACCTAGCTATAAGGGAGGCTGGCAAAGCAAGTGTTTAGCTCTTTCAGACTATATAGTAGAGATGAATCGAAGAACAAAGGTTTGGCAATGGGTGGATGGGTTACCAATCAACAATGTTGGCCCCAGGGCCTAAGGAGTGGGCTTCCCCAAAGTCTCCTCTCCACTCTCTTTTACCCATCTCCCAGGGAGGAACAGCCCTGGCATTTCATAGCCCTTTTCTGCTACATCCCAGACAAATAAGACTCAGCTCTCAAAGGCTTCCTTCAATCCAGTTCTTATAACATTAAGATTCAACAAAAATTCCTCTAGTTTCTGGCTCAGAGGCAATGCCCATCCTTGATTTTTTTTTTTTTTTTATCATACATTTGCATGCAATTCTTTTTTTTTTTTTTTGCGGTACGTGGGCCTCTCACTGCTGTGGTCTCTCCCGTTGTGGAGCACAGGCTCTGGACACGCAGGCTCAGCAGCCATGGCTCACGGGCCCAGCCGCTCTGCGGCATGTGGG
The DNA here is from genome assembly GCF_949774975.1 of Lagenorhynchus albirostris. Classification (NCBI taxonomy): domain Eukaryota; kingdom Metazoa; phylum Chordata; class Mammalia; order Artiodactyla; family Delphinidae; genus Lagenorhynchus; species Lagenorhynchus albirostris. The sequence goes on along the minus strand of NC_083099.1, from coordinate 79,606,059 downwards.
ATCTCCCCAGACCGGGGCACAAACCTGTGTCCCCTGCATCGGCAGGCGGACTCTCAACCACTGCACCACCAGGGAAGCCCCCATCCTTGATTTTTAGTGCTGCTGCTACAGAGCTTTCCATATTTGTTCATCCTCTTGAGTATTTTAATGAGAATTTATGAAAGGGAAAAAGAGTAAAGGGCCTCTGCCTGTGTCATACTATCGTGCCCCAAAGTGCACTCTTCACTTTTATAAATACACTGCCACCCTCCATCAGGCAACACTTTAATTACCGGTTAGCTCCCTCATGGAGAAGTCATACATGGTCAACTGGTAACTGCACTGGGAATAAGGATAGGGTAGTGAGGGTGTCGTGGGATGAGGGAAGCCTCGGGAGGAAGAAAAAGAGAACTAGAAGGGACACAAAACAAGTGCTTAATGCCAAGCTCATTAACTTGGATGTATGTGGCTCAGTGGTACCCTGGGGCATAACGTGAATAATTTAACATCACTTTCCTTTCAGAGCTTATGGATTCCTTCACCTTTCTCTCTGACTCCCTTTCTTTCTGTTTGCTGTCTGGATATTTCTCCTTCTATCTTCCTCCCTTGTTTGATTTTTTCTTAATCCTCATAATAAGAAATACATTTTATTTTATTTTTTAACATCTTTATTGGAGTATAATTGCTTTACATTGTTGTGTTAGTTTCTGCTTTATAACAAAGTGAATCAGCTATACGTATACATATATCCCCACATCCCCTCCTTCTTGAGTCTCCCTCCCACCCTTCCTATCCCACCCCTCTAGGTTGTCACAAAGCACGGAGCTGATCTCCCTGTGCTATGCAGCTGCTTCCCACTAGCTAGCTATTTTACATTTGGTAGTGTATGTATGTCCACGCCACTCTCTCACTTTGTCTCAGCTTACCCTTCCCCCTCCCCATATCCTCAAGTCCATTCTCTACGTCGGAGTCTTTATTCCTGTCCTGCCCCTAGGTTCTTCAGAACCTTTTTTTTTTTTAGATTCCATATATGTGTGTTAGCATACGGTATTTGTCTTTCTCTTTCTGACTTACTTCACTCTGTATGACAGACTCTAGGTCCATCCACCTCACTACAAATAACTCAATTTCGTTTCTTTTTATGGCTAAGTACTATCCCATTGTATATATGTGCCACATCTTTATCCATTCATCTGTCAATGGATACTTAGGTTGCTTCCATGTTCTGGCTACTGTAGATAGTGCTGCAATGAACATTGTGGTACATGACTCTTTTTGAATTATGGTTAAGAAATACATTTTAAATTTAGTTTTTACTTTTTCCTTATTGTAAAAAGAAAAGGAAGGTTCTACATTTTCCTCTTTTTATTAAAAAGAAAGAAAAGGCATTTTAAATTTCATAAAGACCCAAATGCACTTTTCTCTGAATGTGCAATTGCAAACAGGAAAGAAGGAAAGGTTCCTCACTGCCAGGCTAGTACAAGAAATGACATTATCAGGATGAAGGGGGAACTGGGGATGCATACAGCAGACTGGAGGGTGGGTAGAAAAGCAGGTCTGTGAGGCACCCACCTGGGCAGAAGCGGGTGCCACTACTTGGCTACTCTGGTCAGCCCTCCTTACTGACCGTGAGCAGAGTGGCTCCTTCAGGACAGCGAGGAGGGAAGAACAGAGGGAGCCAGCTCACTAGGAACCCCATCTTCCTTCTGACTCTCTAATCAATGGCACCCAAAAGTCTCAGTAGGAAACAAAGTGAGCAATTTATCACACCCAGCAAAGTCTCTGGAATGATGGGGTGGATTGGTCCTCCAAGTTCTCCCTAGAGCATACCTGGGGAATGAAGATGAAGCAGTTGATTGTGGTTGTGCAAACAAAGATACTTCCAGATGTGAGTCCATAGACCAGGTTGGGCCAGGAGTGCAAGTATCTGGTGACCACAAAAAGAAGCCCCGCAGCCAGCACCACAAGGTTGACCCCAACCATGATGGTTAAAGACTGATTCACAGGAGGAGAGCTGACATGGTCAGTCAAGCCAGCCAGGTAGGCCCCATAGAGCAGCAGCAGGCCCTGGACAAAGAGGAGAAGAACCGGAGGCTCAGAGAAGTGAAATATCAGGCTTGGGGTCCAAGAGCAGTAGGGTTGGGACCAATTTCCTCACCTGTAAAATAGGGATAATGATACCTACCTTAAAGGGTTGCTATGAGGAGGATTTACTAAGATAGCACTTGGGACTACCCTTAGGGTGGTCCCCTTATACCTCATGTATGCGTGATAAATTTCATTTTCCTCTCCTCTGAGAATTCGTTTATCAGAGGTCAGCAAGTCAGCCATCAGAGAGGACTCTGCCAGGATGAGGTACAGGATAGGATGATACATGCAGGTAGGAGCCCTACAGAAAGGACTGCCAGGCACTGGGAGGGCAAGGGGCGCACCATGCTGCTGGTGGTGAGGGCTTCCGCATCCACTGTGTGCTTCTGCACTGCATGGAGCTGAGGGGCATGGAGAAGCTGAAATAGCCCTGTGGTCCCCTTGTCAAGCCATGTGCCACGGCAGGGGAAGCACTGGAGGAAGGGGCTCTTTTTTCTAATGCTCCCAAAGGCACCATCTGCTTGCCAAGCCCTGCACCTGCAAGACTGCATCTGCCCGGAAGGGATGCCTTTTTCTAATTCACACAAAGGATCTCTATAGGCTAGCAGCAGCTCTGTGCCAGTGGGTGTTTATGGGAGACGAAGAGTGAAAAAAGAAGAGAACAAAGGCAGGCTGGGACCTGGACAGGACCGTGGGACAGGCACAGGCAGCAAAGGCCTCATCTATACCCTTCACCCTCTTTGTGACATTCCCTGCCCCGCCCCCCCAGAACCCAGGGCCCTATTCTTTCCTCTTTGTCATGAATGTAAACCCGCTCTCAGATTTCTCATTTGTACTACACAGAAAATGGCTCACAGCTTCTTAAAGTGCTGCCTCTCCTAGAAGGAGCTACATTTAAACAGAAATCAAAGCTTTAATCAATAATACATAATATATAGATTCAACGTATGTTCGCCAGATTCGGGGCAAAGCTCTGTGCTGGGGTAGGTGTAGGGCAGGAAGCAGTGTTGCCAAGTGGAAGTCATGGTTCTGGCTTTTAAGAAGCTCAGTCTGGTTGGGAGATTTAAGGCAAGCACCCAAATATCAATGTTTTATGACACAGGATATGAAGCTGCCACGGGGGATGAGGTGGGGTGGGAACTACAGGGACTCAGAGTGAGAACTAATAATAAAAGTAAGGTCAGGTATCAGCAGGGTACCTGCCAGTGGCCCTGAAATCACACGATCTGACCAACTTCATCTGCAGGGATGGCCCTTAAGACAACTGTTTGGAGGACTGGCTGTGCCTACAGTGAAGGAGTAAGCACAGCAGGGATGCTGTCTGGGTGCCCCGAATGCTCAGTGTCCCAAAGGGGGCCAAATGTGGCCGCCCTGAGATCGTCAATGACTAGAGGACATACAAGTCAGCAGGCCAGTGGGGCCTGACTTTTGGATAACTGACGCCATCAGGCAGCATTTGGCAGAGTTAGATCATTAGTAATTTAATCAAAGGCAAATAAAATTAATTCTATGATTCTGAAATGCTCAAATCTGATTCTATTAAAATGCTTTAACTCCATTAAAATTCTTTCCAAAAGTGAATCAGGTGTGAATAAAGCATCTATACACGCATGACTCGTGTCTGAGTGAATCACATCTGATATTTGTGTGTCATTCGCCCTCACTGCTGAGAAGCGTGGGGTGGCGGTCCGGGGACTTAATGTGCAAATTTGGGGTCCTCCTCAGGAGCTGCCCGAACAGGGAGCCCATGGGGGCCTGGCTCAGTCACCTCCCTGATGGCTCAGCACTCTTTCCCCTTTTTCTTTCTTTGTCCTATAGAAAGATATTGCAGTGAAATAAAATGGAAATGGGATTATATAAAAGGCAATGGAGAAAATAAATCAAGTTGACTTGCAGAGGGAGTTGCTATGGGGGAAGTGCTGAGTTTCTGTGCCGGGAAGGACGTGCTCTTCTACAGGGGCTCGAAGAATGGGAAAGGCACTGTGCTTTCAAAACTGTCTGGGGGCAGGGGTGGGCAGTGGAAGATTAATAATAAAAGCATCTAACATGTATTTAGCTCTTACTATGGGCCAGGAGTGAACGAAAACTCAACATGCATTAATCCTTTCAAAACTCAGACCCCTTCTGAGAGGATGTTATCATCATCCCCATTTCACGTATGAAGGAATCGAAGCTCAGGGAGGTCAAATGAGGTTCAGGGTCAGCTAGGAAGGGGCTGAGTCATTATTCAAACCCTGTTCTGTCATATTTTGAAACTCATTTTCTTAACCACTAGTAAGAAACTAGAGATCAAAAGCTATTCACTTCCTACCATTTTCTCTTAAAAATATTTCTATCAAAGTAATACATGCACATGGTTAAAAAGCAACATTTCCCTGTCCCAGCCCTGCCCATCCTCAGGCCTATTTCTCAGAAGCAACCACTTGAACACTTTCCTAGTGGTGAAGTGAGTCAAGTTTACCTTTACAGGCCATCTATTTCTAAAAGACCTCCTTTTCCTCTGCCAGCAACCAATCAACCAGGCCCCTCTCTCCTAATACTCAACAGGCAGCCTCCTGCCATGCAGGGCTCGCCTGTTCATTGAAACAGACCTGCCCTATGCCACTCCCCCCTCCCCCACCCCAAGCCAGATTCTCTGTCCCTCCAAGCTGAAAACCAGCTAACAGGATAGTTGGTTCTCCTTTAGTGCCCTGTATAGTAGCCTGTACCCTCTGGAAATAATATCCTCCTTTTGCCATCTAACAGAGCTAAATGAGTCGAATGATGGGAGATTCAGGGCAGTATAGGAGACACTTTGAGGCAGCTGGAACCACTCAAAGGACACCATGGATGTTCCCATTTGTCTTAGGGCCAAACATGCTTCCAATCAGAGCAAGAAAGTTAGGCAAGTGGAAGGCAGCAGGTTACCTTGACACAAATCTTGAAGAAAGACCCAAGAGGAGTAATAAGGGCACTTGAGAGAACAGGTTAAGCTGGCTAGAATGTCTCCTTATAATTCCCCTTGCAGGTAGTTGGGGAGAAAACTGGTATTGACAAATCAATGAAAAAACCAGACCAAGAAATGGGAGAAACAGTGGGTGAATTCCACATGATGTGGGGGAGGACTCAATGAGGGAGTCCAAAGATTTGGAAACGTGACCCTCAAAACAAATAGAGTACAGAAATAATAAGGGTCATGGCTTTGAGATGTATGCATCAACAGAGGTCTCTTCTGATTTCAATACTCTTTGCAGAAATCACCTCATTAATTCCTATAATTCCTCTTTATATCCATTTTGTTGGTAACAGAGAGATAGCCCCAGGAGATGAAGTTACCAACCTTGCATCCCAAAACGAGAGCAATCCAGACATCAGGGTACCGGGAAGCACAGAAGTGTGTGCTAGTCAGAGAGCAGGACACGTCTCTACCTGTCACCTAGAAGGGACACAGAGTCAGGACTGAGGGCACCCACAGTTACCAGGAACACACACACACAGCAGAGCTTTGTAAACATTCTAGTTTGTGAAATCCTCTATAGCATATAATTTCTCCCTTAATATGTAAAAACTATACCATTTAGGTGACTCCATTAGAATCTAAATGAGAGTAACCATGAGTTGGAGGAAAAGACGACAAAGTTGGGCTGACATGTGGATTCTTGGTGCCAGCAGGGCTTACCCCTGTTATGTGCTTTGCTACCACAGTGATTCAGATTAGTGCATCAGCAAAATTACAAATTATTTCACATCCTCTTTCTGCTATTTGTTAACAGCTGAAACCTTCAATATTGACTCTGCACTGTCAAGATTCCCCTGTATTCCTCAGCTCCTTTGTTAGGCTGGAGATATAATGCTTCCTATTAACTGAACACTATATACTGGGCACAGTTGAGTCCTTTACCTGCATTGTTTCCCTTAATCTTCACCACAGCCCTATGAAATAGGTAGTATTATTATCTCCATTTTACCTATGAGGAAATAGAGACTTAGACAGGTTAAAAAACTTTCCCAAGGCTGGTAAGTGGTAGAGCTGGGATTTGAATTGGGGTTGACTGGCTCCAAAGAACACCTCAAAATACTACCTTTACCTTTCAACAGTTAGGGTAAAGAAGCTCTCTGTAGCTGAAAACTCTCATTACTGATAAGGTGGAAGCAGAGACAACTGCCAGGCAGATCTCTGTTTGCTGCCATCTCAGCGGTTGCTGCTGGAAAACACTTGGGGCGGGAGGAGCAGTGGGAGCGGAGCAGACCCTGCAGACAAGGGGCAGGTGTTCATGGTGGCCACAGCTCCTGACTCGCCAGCCTCTTTGGGTCATTTATCTTCTCGTTGGGAGGATGTCCACACAGTGAATGCTACTGGGAGAATGACCCCCGTGTACCCACAGAAGCCAGTCCCTCCAGTTCAGGAACTAGATTCTCCAGGGATTGGGCCCCTCACCGTCATACTGACACTGAGAATCTGGAGGCACTGGATGGGATCAGTCAGCACCCACGTCATGAGCAGGATCACATCTGCTACCACCAGGGCTGCCACCAACCCCAGGAGCTGCAGGTCTTTGATTATCTGCAAAAGAGTCAAGGTCATAACTTTCCTTTGCTCACTGGCTATACAACACAGGGGCTAGAGTGTCCTATGTGCTCTGAGATAAAGGCTCCAGGGTTAACCTTCCAAAGGGGCTTCAAATCCAGCCATCAAAGATGAAACAGACACTAAACCCATGCAGTGATTTCTATGTGCATATCATCATTAGCACCATTACACATTTTCATTTGTTTGTCCCTTCCATATCCTGCCTTTTCCCACAAAGGATTCAAGGGATATTATAAAATAAATACACTATTATTTCTATATGTTTATATAGCACATAGATAGATGTGGAAAATTTTACATAAAACTATTAACAACCATTAACCTGGAGGGTCAGACTGAGAGATGATGGTGGTGGAGGAGAGATTACTAGCATTTTCTTTAAACATATGTGAAGCATTTGACTTAATACAAAAAGAATGTGTTATTTTTGTGGTTACAAAAATAAGATTTAAAAAAATGTATGCAGCAACAGGATGAAAAATATTAAGGAAAGAGACAATAAGGAGAATTATGATGAATGCTCAGGTGAGGAGAGCACATACCATTCAAGAACTGGGGCAGAAACATGGGTCTGCATTTTTGACAACCAATGAAAAGAAGGAAGCACAACTAATTACATGATTCATGGTGTTTGTAAGATAAAAACAACTCAGTTGCTGAACCAAAATGCTCCAAACCAGTGATAAGGAGAAAATCTTCAAATCAACTAGCAAAAAATGACACAGTATGTATAGCGGAACGAAGATAAGGAAGACATCAGATTTCTCATGAGATACAAGGACAAGTGAGAAAACAGTAGAGGGAAATCTTCAACTAAAGAAAATAAAATATCAACCTAGAATCTTACATCCAGAAAAAATATCTTTCAAAAATAAAAGTGAAATAAGGACTTTTTCAGATAAACAAAAGCCAAAAGAATTCAGCATTAGCACACTTGCATGAGAATGTTAGATATCCTTGAAGTAAAAGGAAAATAATACCAGATGAATATAGGGATCTATAGGAGGAAATTAAGAGCTCTGGAAATGTTAACTTCATAGAAAAATATATGATTGATATTTACTATTTAAATATCTTTAAAACATAACTGATTGTTTAAACAAAAATTAGTAACAATTGTGTGGGGCTTGTAACATATGTAAAAGTAAAAACAACACAAAGATTGGAGAGTGGGGAACTGGAAGCACACTATTGTAAATGAAATACTTATGCCATAAGTAAATGCCAATTATATAATTATACACAAACTCTTCCAGAAATTGAATTGGAGGGAATACTTCCCAATTCATTCTACAAGGCTGTCATTACCCTGTTAGAAAACCAGAAAAAGATTTTATAAGAAAAGAAAGCTGCAGAGCAACATACCTTAAGAACATGAACACAAACATTATAAACAAAATTTTATGAAAATGAATCCAACAATATAAGAGGGTAATACATAATGACCAAGTGGAGTTTGTTTCAGGAATGCAAGGTTGGTTTGAGATCCTAAAATCATTTAATGTAATTCACCATATGAGCAAGCTAAAAATGAAAAATCATACGATTAACAGATACAGAAAATACATTTGACAAAACCCAACATTAATTCTTTATAGACTCTCAGTAAAATAGGAATAGAAGGGAACTTCAACAGTTAGATAAAGGGCATCTATGATAAAACTACAGCTAACATCATTCTTAGTTTTGACTAAGATAGGATGTTTTCCCCACATGATCAAGAACAACTCAAGGATGTCTGCTCTCAGCACTTCTATTGAACACTGTACTGGTGTTTCTAGCCAGTGACATCATACAAGATTGAAAAGAAAATTTCTTTTACAGAAGATATGAATCTATATAGAAAATCTGATGGAATCTGCACAAAAGCTACTAGAACTAATAAGTAGTTTTGCAAGATTGCAGCATGTAAGATCAGCTTACAAAAATCAATTGTATTTCTATATATTAGCAACAAAAAATTGGAAAGTGAAATAAAAAAACAGTAACATGTATAATAGCATAAAAAATAAAATACTTAGGAATAAATTTGATAAAAGATATGAAAGACCTCCACTGAAAACTACAAAAAAATTGCTGAGAGAAATTAGAAAAGACCTAAATATATGAAGAATTATACTGTGTTCATGGGTTAAAAGACACAACATTGGGGCTTCCCTGGTGGCACAGTGGTTGAGAGTCCGCCTGCCGATGCAGGGGACATGGGTTCGTGCCCCGGTCCGGGAAGATCCCACATGCCGCGGAACGGCTGGGCCCGTGAGCCATGGCCGCTGAGCCTGCGCGTCCGGAGCCTGTGCTCCACGACGGGAGAGGCCACAACAGTAAGAGGCCCGCGTAATACAAAAAAAAAAAAAAAAAGACACAACATTGTTAAGAAATCAGGTATCCACAATTTGATCTACAGATTCAACACAACCTCAATCAAAATCTCAGCAAAAAATTCGCAGAAATTGGCAAACTGATTAAAAAATTCATATGGAAATTCAAAGGACCTAGATTAGCCAAAACAACACTGAAAGAGAAGAACTAATACTCCTTGACTCAAGATTTAACATAGGACTTCCCTGGTGGCACAGTGGTCAAGAATCCGCCTGCCAATGCAGGGGACACAGGTTTGAGCCCTGGTCTAGGAAGATCCCACATGCCACAGAGCAACTAAGCCCATGCGCCACAACTACAGAGCCCGCGTGCCACAACTACTGAAGCCCATGCACCTAGAGCCTGTGCTCCGCAACAAGAGAAGCCACCGCAATGAGAAGCCTATGCACCACAATGAAGAGTAGCCCCCGCTTGCCACAACTACAGAAAGCCCGTGCGCAGCAATGAAGACCCAACACAGCCAAAAATAAATTAAAAAAAAAAAAGAAAGATTTAACATAAAGCTACAGTAATATGGTATTGGTGTCAAAATAAACAATGACATCAATGAAACAGATTCAACAAAGGTGCAAAGGTAATTCAGTGAAGAAGCGACACTCTTTTCAACAAATGGTGTCAGAACCATTGGATATCCATATATAAAAAATGAACTTCAATCCACAGATCACATCATATTTCAAAATTAACTCAAAATAAATCATAGACCTAAATGTAAAAACAAAAACTCTTAAAACGTCTAGAAGTAAACATAGAAAAAAAACTTTTGGGGCCTCGGGTTAGGCAAAAGTTTCTTAGATCTGATACCAAAAACATGATCCATTAAAGAACAAAGTAGTAAACTGGACTTCATCAGAATTAGAAACATCTTCTTTGTGAAAGACATTCTTAAGTGAATGAAAAGTCACAAACTGGAAGAAAATCTTTATTTGATAAAGGACTGTATCTGGAATATAAAAAGAACCCTCAAAACGCAATAATAAGAAAACAAACAATTAAATTAAAAAATAGGTGAGAGATTTGAGCAGATACTTCACCAAAGAAGGTATATGGATGGCAAATAAGCATATAAAAAGATGCTCAATACTGAATCAGGGAAATGCAAATTAAAACACAATGAGAATCTACCACACATACCTATTAGAATGATCAACGTGAAAATGACCAACCAAGTCTAATGTTGGGAAGGATGTGGAGGAAAGGGACTCATACACTTTCGGTGGGAATGTAAAATGGTACAACCACTTTGGAAAACAGTCATGCAATTTCTTTAAAAGGTAAACATATACCACCATATGATCCAATCATTCTACGCTTAGGTTTTTTTTTTTTTTTTTTTTTTTTTTGCGGTACGCAGGCCTCTTACTGCTGGGCCTCTCGCGTTGTGGAGCACAGGCTCCGGACGCGCAGGCTCAGCGGCCACGGCTCACGGGCCCAGCCGCTCCGCGGCATGTGGGATCTTCCCGGACCGGGGCACGGACCCGTGTCCCATGCATCGGCAGGCGGACTCTCAACCACTGTGCCACCAGGGAAGCCCCTAGGCTTAGGTTTTTAACCAAGAGAAATGAAAGCATATGTCTACACAAAGACTTGTACACAAACATTCATAGCAGTTTTATTTTTAATAGCCCCAAACTAGAAACAAACCCAAACATCCATCAATAGGTGAATGTATAAACCAACTGTAGTTACATCTACACATTGGAAAATTACTTAGCAATAAAAAGAAAAGAACCACTGATGCAAGTAACAACATAGATGAATCTCAAAATAATTATGCCAAGTAAAAGAAAGATAAAAAAATACATACTATATAATTCCATTTATATAAAATTTTGGAAAATGCAAACTAATCTATAGTAACAGAAAGCAGGTCAATGGTTGCCTGGGGACAGGGACAGGGGATGTAAGAATTGGACAGGAGAGGGAGACGACAAGGGTGCATGAGGAAACTTGTAGATAATATCCCACATTTCACAATGTATACATATGTCAAAACATATCAAACAGTAAATATGTGCAGTTCATTGGATGTCAATTATACCTCAATAAAGCTGTTTTTAAAAAAAGGAATTAGTGTTCTAGAGGGATGAATGAACTTACTGTCCTTTAGGCAAACTTTTTCATATGTATGGTTACTCACAGTGGGGATTTTGATAAATATTCACCACAATTTAATAATGTTTGCTAAAAAAAAAAGTCTTGTCAGTCCAGAGAAGTAAACTCCAACTGAGTAATATGTTAGGTCTGGGCAGGGCCTACATAGACAAAGGGTTTGATGATCAGGCTTTGAGGTGTGGGCAGCTCTATCAGGAAACCTGATAAAATGGGGGAATGTGGTTAGGATGACACCTGATGTCAGGCACATGTAGGTGGTCTGGCTGCCACATAGCTTCTAGGGTTGATTCTGTCTGCTGAAATGGGTATGCTCTTTCTTGCTCACTGCTCCAGGCTCATCCTTCTTAGTGCAGAGAATGGCCTTCTTAAATGGAAAAGAATCAGGCTCCAGAGAAGGAAATAACTGCTTATCTGCTATAGCTTCTCTGTAATCACTCTCCCTCTGTCCACTTTCAGCTCACACCTGTGCCAAGCAACAGCCTCTCTGGGCATCTTGCTCTCCCTCAAACTGGTGCCAGATATGGGCCAGCTCACACATCCCCCAGAGCAGTACCAGGGCCTGGGGTGCATATGAAGCAGAACCTTTGTTTAAAGACCTATATCCCAATAGCACTGACACCAGCCATGTGACTCCAAGGTTTGAAGTAAGGAGCAGGAACTTCAGGTCATCATAAAAGGGCCAGACCCAGTAATCTGGCACAAGTTTCTCTAGCTTTTAACCAGTAGTAGAGCTGCTGTCTGTGATCAAGCACTGTGTACTTGTTGCCTACTCACCACTCTCTTGTCTGGAACCCTCTGGGTAAACACCTTGTAGAGTCGCCAGCTCTTTCCCAGAATGGGGCCAAACACAAGGGAGGTCCCAATGCACAACATGGACAGTCTTACCTATAGGCGGAAAGGGACAGAAGCAAGAGGCAGGGGAGAATCCTTTGTGGTTCTCCATACATTCTGATCTGTAAAGCCTCAGTCCACAGAGGACCTGGGGCAGAAAGTGGACCTCACTGACTCAGCGTTCCAGGGATTGCCTCTGAAAGTGCCCATAGCAAGGATAAATGTAACCACCACCCGCATCATATTCAAAACAAAATTGAAGACTTCACCTACCTGAATGAGAGTTTCCATTGACCTTCCTGCTAAAGCACCTTGATGGTGAATCCCAAAGAGGTAAGCGCTACTGTAAGTCAGACAACTGCCCAATAAGGTCACAATGTTCAGATTGGGACTGGACATCTTCACAATCCTATAGGAAACCAGGAAGAAAGATACCTACAGTCATGTCATTTGCCCTGGGAGTGGGCCAGAATAATCTCCAATGCAGCCTCAGAGTAAAAGGCCATAGGGAAGAAACCACTTTACAAATCTGTGAAAAATTTAAATAAATTTTTTTAAAAATTAAATAAATATGACTTATTTAAATTTATTTTCAAATAGAACTAAATTCTGGTATTTCTTGCTTGTATAAACTCCAAGTCTTTTAAAAGAAGGTCACTTCCTTTTTAGGTGGTATCAGAGAAGAGTTAGCATTTTTCCATGAAGTTTATGGTTGCTAAGAGACTGCTCTATGCAGCCTAGTGAATAAATAACTAGCAGGTAGATACCTAAAGAGATACAGTTTGGAGCCTTTAAAAATGCGCTGTAAGGTAAACTACTATTTGAAAAAAACAGACAAAGATACCACAAAAAAAGAAAATTACAGGCCAATATCACTAATAAACATAGACGCAAAAATCCTCAACAAAACATTAGCAAATCGAATCCATCAATACTTTAAAAGGATCATACACCATGATCAAGGGGGATTTATCCCAGGGATTTTTCAATATCCGCAAATCCATCAGTGTGATACACCACACCAACAAACTGAAGAATAAAAACCATACGATCATCTTAACAGATGAAGAAAAGCTTTTGATAAAATTCAACAGCCATTTATGATAAAAACTCTCCAGAAAGTGGGTATAAAGGGAACCTACCTCAACATAATAAAGGCCATATGTGACAAACCCACAGCTAACATCATACTCAAGGGTGAAAAGCTGAAAGCATTTCCTCTAAGATCAGACAAGGATGGCCACTCTCACCACTTTTATTCAACATACTTTTGGAAGTCCTAGCCACAGCAATCAGAGAGGAAAAACAAATAAAAGGAATCCAAATTGGAAAAGAAGAAATAAAACTGTCACTGTTTGCAGATGACATGTTACTCTACATAGAAAATCCTAAAGATACTACCAGAAAACTACTAGAGCTCATCAATGATTTTGGTAAAGTTGCAGGATACAGAATTAATACACAGAAATCTATTACATTTCTATACACTAACAATGAAAGATAAGAAAGAAAAATTAAGGAAACAATGCCATTTACCATTGCATCAAAAAGAATAAAATATCTAGGAATAAGCCTACCTAAGGAGGCAAAAGACATGTACTCCAAAAACTATAAGACACTGATGAAAGAAATCAAAGATGACACAAACAGATAGAAAGATGTACTGTGTTCTTGGACTGGCAGATCAATATTGTCAAAATGACTATACTACCCAAGGCAATCTACAGATTTAATGCAATCCCTATCAAATCACCAATGGCATTTTTCACAGAACTAGAAATTTTTTTTTAAATTTGTATGGAAACACGAAAGACCCTGAATAGCCAAAGCAATCTCGAGAAAGAAAAATGGAGCTGCAGGAATCAGGATCCCTGACTTTAGACCATACTACAAAGCTATGGTCCTCAAAACAGTATGATACTGGCACAAAAACAGAAATATAGATCAATGGGACAGGATAGAAAGCTCAGAAATAAACCCACACACATATGGTCAATTAATGACATGACAGAGGAGGCAAGAATATACAATGGATATACACCCTCTTCAATGGGTGATGCTAGGAAAACTGTACAGCTACATGTAAAAGAATGAAATTAGAACATTCTCTAACACCATACACAAAAATAAACTCAAAATGGATTAAAGACCTAAATGTAAAACCAAATATCATAAAACTCGTCAAGGAAAACATAGAACACTCTTTGACTTAAATCACAGCAATATCTTTTTCCGTCCGTCTCCTAGAGTAATGGAAATAAAAAGAAAAAGAAACAAATGGGATCAAATTAAACTTAAATGGTTTTTCACAACAAAGGAAACCATAAACAAAACAAAAAAGACAACCTACAGAATGGGAGGAAATATTTGCACATGATACGACCAACAAGGAATTAATCTCCAAACTATATAAATACCTCATACGGATCAATAACAACAACAACAACAAAAACCAAACAACATGATCAAAAAACGGGCAGAAGATCTAAATAGACATTTCTCTACAGAAGAGAAATGGCCAAAAGGCACATGAAAAGATGCTCAACATCGCTAATTATCAGAGAAATGCAAATCAAACTACAATGAGGTTATCACCTCACACCAGTCAGAACAGCTATCATCAGAAAGTCTACACATAATAAATGCTGGAGAGGGTATGGAGAAAAAGGAACCCTCCTACAGTTGTTGAGAATGTAAATTGACACAGCCACTATGGAGAACAGTATGGAGGTTCCTTAAAAAACTAAAAATAGAGCTACCATAAGATCCTACAATACCACTCCTGGGCATATACCTGGAGAAAACCATAATTTGAAAAGATACATGCACCCCAGTGCTCACTGCAGCACTATTTACAATAGCCATGACATGGAAGCAACCTAAATTTCCATTGGCAGGTGAATGGATAAAGAAGATGTGGTATGTATATATGATGGAATGTTAGTCAGCCATAAAAAAGAATGAAATAATGCCATTTGCAGCAACATGGCTGGACCTAGATTATCATACTAAGTGAAGTAAACCAGACAGAGAAAGACAAATATCATATGATATCACTTATATATGGAATCTAATTAAAATGATGCAAACGAACTTATACACAAAACAGAAATAGACCCACAGACATAGAAAACAAATTTATGGTTACCAAAAGGGAAAGGTGGGGAGGGATGAATTAGGAGTTTGGGATTAGCATATACACACTACTATATATAAAACAGATAACCAACAAGGACCTACTGTATAGCATAGAGATCTATACTCAATATTTTGTGATAACCTATAAGGGAAAAGAATCTGAAAAAGAATATATATAATACATATATTAATATATACATGTATGTATAACTGAATCACTTTGCTGTACACCTGAAACTAATACAACATTGTAAATCAACTACACTTCAATAAAAAGATAAAATTAAAAAATAAAATAAAATGAGCTGTAAGGTAAACTACTTTTTGACAAAACTTTGGGGAATTTTTCATCCACTATTTACTTTATTTGACATGTAAATTGTTTTCCTCTCTCTGTTTGACCAAGAGAGGAAGAGAAAGCAGGGATTGAAAGCAGGAAATTTGGGAAAAGTTTTTTCTTGAGTGATTTTTAAATGAGGTTATAGAGCACTTTGAAGATTATAGGGAAATGTGGACAATCACAGTCTGACACAAATCCTGGGCACCAGTAGAGGTTTGGGACAAGGCAGAAATGTGTGAATTGGTTAACCTAAGGGGAAAAGCAGGTTTACATTGGACTGTGATTGATAACAATTAAGAAATAAAAATAACTAGTAACAGTTAAGAAGTAATGTAACTGTACCTAAGAGTTTTAGTCTAAATAGTGTATTCTGCATAAATGCAATACTTATACAACTAGTCATTTGGTAATTATACCTATATGTTTATTTTTTTCTTAAACTCACCTAAATTTTCTTTAATGAATGAATGAATTAATTAATTATGGCTGCATTGGGTCTTTGTTGCTACGCGCGGGCTTTCTCTAGCTGCGGCAAGCGGGGGCTACTCTCCATTGCGGCGTGTGGGCTTCTCATCGTGGTGGCTTCTCTTGTTGCAGAGCACGGGCTCTAGGCGTGCGGGCTTCAGTAGTTGTGGCACATGAGCTCAGTAGTTGTGGCTCGCGGGCTCTAGAGCGCAGGCTCAGTAGTTGTGGCGCATGAGCTTAGTTGCTCCACGGGATCTAAGGGAAGATGTGGGATCTTCCTGGACCAGGGCTCGAACCTGTGTCCCCTGCACTGGCAGGCGGATTCTTAACCACTGCGTCACCAGGGAAGTTCCCTATATGTTTATTTTTAAATAGTAACAAAGGGGGAAAGCATTCTTATCTATGTACCTGGATTACCTGGCTGACCACCTTAAAGGCCAGAGCGAAGGAAAAACCAGCTACTTAGTACAGCCTACTTTAAAGACAGGCAACGTACCTAGGAGGCATTAAACAAACAGTTTGGCAATGCTGTACTTAGAACCATCACAACCACCATCGGCCCAGCTTGATTACTTCATAGCCGGCAACATAATTACGTCCACACATACAAGAACACCAAACCTCTGCCTGCGACTCAGGCCCCAAGTACAGTCACCGTAAGCCAATGAGTCCAGCTGAGCTTTACCTAGTCTTGGAGCAAAAATCTTGATTTTTTTCTCTTCCTCTAAAAGTGAGAACAACTGCCTTGTAAAATGGGGATAATAATAATACACGCTCCCCTCCTGCCCAAACCAAAGAGTTGTGAGGATTCAAAGGGGCAATGTAGCCAAGTGTGTGGCACAGGGCCCAGCATGTAGCAAGCATGTTGCAAGCATGTTGCCAACACAGCTGATGATACTGTTAACCTCATCATCTTCCAGGCTTTAGAAACCTGGTAATCACCTTTTCCCTCTTCCTTTTCCTTCTCCACCTCTACCCAATCAATCGCCAATTTCTTTCACTTGTTATTTCAAAATCTCTCCGAGCTATCCCTCACTCTCCATTCCTGCTACCACATTTATCCAGGATACAGTCGTGTTAGGAGAAATGCAACTGGAGTCGGTATGAGATGGGAATCCTGGCTCAGCCAGTCACAGCTGTGTGACTTTCATCGCCTCATTTAACTAGTCTATGTTCCTGCTTCCTCATTTGTGAAATGAAGATAATATCTTCTTTTGTATCCACCCACAGGGTACTGTGAGGATCGAATGAGGTGTGTGCTAAAACTCTTTGAATACTCTAAGGCGATGCAAAAATGTTAATCTTTAGATTTTTTGGTGTAAGCTTCAGGTCTCTGTAACACCAGTTTTTCCCTGTCCTAATACATCTTGCGTATTACTTTCACACTTATTTTCTTAAAATACCACCTTCATCACTTACCAAGAGAGCTACATGTATAAAGAACAATTTTCTATTGTTTACCTTAAGTCTCCTGTATCCCCATTTAAGATTTAGCCCTATCCTACCTATCCACTTCTTCCTTCAGGATTGCTTCCTCAGTCATCATGTCTTCAAACTGTGGGCTTAGCGTAATCTTCCCTAGTTTCTTTGTCTCTTCCCATAAGAAGGGGGAATATGTGCTGAATATTGACTACCAAAATAACAATGATTATCAGCAGCTTCGCAAAGCATTTGTTAAGAAAAGTATACATTAGAGAGACCAGTGCTGACACTGATTTAGAAAAGAGGGCACCGCTGACCGGGACTGGCCACTCAGTGCAGCCAGAAGCTTGGGCGGTGGTAAAACCACTGGGTGGGATCCTGCAGGACCAAGAACTGAGGCTTTTCTTCCCCGTGGCCTCTCACAAGCTCCTAGGCATCAGCTATGAATATCTGATGATGAGGTTCTCACCAAGCAAATGCCCAGTTTCACAGCCACACGTCTGTGTTGTCTAGATCACTGATGGGTAGGTTGCTTTCTTAACTCCTCTCTGGACCATTTTATTTGAACACCACTGTACAATCAGGTCTCCTCTGTGTAATTCAGTACTGCATGAATCCTGATTTAGAATTCCTCCCCCTCCTGATTTAGTTAGGAGGAACTCAATTTAGTTTTTTTAAAAAACAAAATATACATTACATAGTCTTCACATCTCAGAAGTTGATGCAAATTAATTTTCAAATGGACATGTGATGGACTTATATATGTTCTGATATTTTTCCTAAACAATGATACTGAAAACTTGCCTCAGAAAAAAAAATGAATAGAAGATGATTTACCTATTGTGTTTGGCCAAGTTAACACCTGGGAAGTCACTGAAAGGTGAATCATCTCCAATTCAGCAGGTGAATTATGTAAGTCTGGAGAATGTCTTTGCTACTTTGATAGGAATTCAACCACCTATATCATTTATATTTTTCTATTGAACCAAAAGATGAAGACTGCATATGCTGAATATTTTAATAAACACAAACATAATTTCTACAAGGGAAGAAGATTTAAATATTATCTACTTATAAATAGCCAGGCCCATCTAGATTACTTGTGTTTCATTTATGAAGAGACAAAAAGCCCAAACTGGGTTACTGACAGTCAGAAACAAGGTGGCATTTTTTTTAAAAAAGGATTTTATAGCTACCTCGTTATCTTTTTTACTTCATTTACTGATTGGCAATATAAGGCAAGAGTTTTCTTGATTTCTCTCTTCTCAAGTAAGGTTTCAGTACATAGAGATAAATATATATCCATCTATATCTGCAGAACCTACATAAACCTGTATTATCATTTCGAAGTCTTTAATGAATTCAGATGCATAAATGACATCTAACAGTATGATGTTTTAAAAATCTTTATCAAATATCAGTTTCTGAACTTGGTCTTTCATTATACTTGGAGTTATAGAGGCACTGGTATCCTGTTGTTTCTTCTTAATGATGTTAAGGACAGAGTTTGGAAACATAGCCTGTGAATGGGGCTGAGGGTACTTCTTGGCTTGCTGTTACTATTAGAAAACTTTCCTAAAATGTCACAGGGCCATGCTTTCTAAAATGCTACATGAGTCGATATAAATAGTATCATTGAGCTTTAAACATATCTAAAAACATACCCAAAAAGCTTTTTAATAAAACAATTAAGATTAAATTGTGAAATTTATTGAATTTCTTTTTCAGTCTACTGTTTTTGATCCACGCTACAATGGGATTATAAATCTAACTCATCTGGATATGTTCCAAACAGTCTTATCATAATTTTGTCTGGTGTGTTTCAGCAAATGTGATCATTTATCATTTTGCTTATTTCTAATATATTAAGTTCAATTCAAATTCTGAACACCTCAAACTAATATTTGTGTGACCTGTAGCTATTTATATTCAAACTCTGTATTTTAAGGGTGAGAGCAGCCTGGCGCTGCTTCTTCCTCTCCTGCCTGGGCCACCATCCTAGGAGACTGTCCTAGGAGATTTCATTAACCTTTCAACTTCCAGAGTTTAAATTCTTTAATCATAACAACTTCACTTTATTCCCCTTTCAGACACCCTGGGTCACACCCTGGGTCTTATGATCATTCAGAATGGTTCCACTTCAGAAAATTTAAACGCCAATATCTCTGATTTCAATGCATCCAAAATGTAACTCCTGGTCTCCCCCCTCAACCTGTTCTTACATCCTTCCTCAGTTCAGATAATGGCAACTTCATCTTTATATTTGCTTGGACCAAAAATCGTGGAGTCATACTTGACTCTAGCTCACCTCCCACATCCAATCTGTCATGAAATCCTATTGGCTCTATCCTTAAAACACATCCAGAATCCAACTACTTCTCACCACCTCTGCTGCCATCACCCTGATCAAAGTCTGACTTTGCATTTCTCATTTGGATTATTACACTAGCCTCCTAACTGGTCTCCCTGCTTCTACTCTGGACCCTCCCGACCTCTATTTTCAACATAGCAGCCACAGTGATCATGTCACTTCTCTGCTCAGAACCCTGCAATGGCTTTCTGTCTCACTCGAAAAAAGCCAAAGTCTTTACCAGGGTCTACAGTGCTTACACATTTGGGTCCCCGTTATCTCTCTACCTCATTTCCTACTTCTTCCCCTCGCCCACTCCACTCCACACACCTCCTTGCTATTTCATGAAAACACCAGGTGCTCTCACACTTCAAGGCTTTAAAGTGGCTGTGCTCCCTGCCTGGAATATTTTAATTCACATATGTGCATGGTTCATTCCCTCTCTCCCTTCATATCTTTATTCAAATGTTACCCTCTCAACCAGGGCTATGATGACAATCCCACTTAAAATCACACTCTTCCACTAGATACTAAATCCTTATTACCCCACACTATTCTCTCCATCCCCATCCCACCATAGTACTTATTACCTCTAACATGTTACATAATTTACATATTTATTATTCTTGTTGTTTATTGTCTTCTCCTCCCAATTAGAATTGTTCATGATGTACTCCCAGCACTATAACACTACCTCACATATTAAAATCACTCAATAAATTTTGCTGTACAGCAGAAACTAACACAACATTGTAAAGCAACTATACTCCAATAAAAATTAATTGAAAAAATCACCCAATAAATACTTGATGAATGAATGAATGAGTCTCCTATCCTCAGCCCTCTACTCTCATAGGCTTACATCTAATACACTTGCCCACTGACAACATCCAGACCTTCAGTTCCTTGGTTCTTTAGCTTTCTCACAGTCTCTCTTCCTTCCTCTACTCAATTTCAAACCTCTGGTTGGTTATTGGGACTGTTCTCTCAACAACACCCAATTCCCTTTCCAAACAGGCCCTTTTGTTGCACCTGCTCGACAAAATTCGCATCAAAAGTTCAATCCATTGATGTTACTCAGCCATAAAAAGAATGAAATATTGCCATTTGCAGCAACGTGGGTGGACCTAGAGATTATCATACTAAGTGAAGTAAGTCAGACAGAGAAAGACAAATATCATATGATAACACTTATATGTGGAATCCAAAAAAATAATACAAATCAGGGCTTCCCTGGTGGCGCAGTGGTTGAGAGTCCGCCTGCCGATGCAGGGGACACGGGTTCGTGCCCCGGTCCGGGAGGATCCCACATGCCGCAGAGCGGCTGGGCCCGTGAGCCATGGCCACTGAGCCTGTGCGTCCGGAGCCTGTGCTCCGCAACGGGAGAGGCCACAACGGTGAGAGGCCCGCGTACCGCAAAAAAAAATAATAATAATACAAATCAACATATTTACAAAACAGACTCACAGACATAGAAAACTTATGGTTACCAAAGGGGAAGCGGGGGGGGGATAAATTAGGAGTATGGGATTAACAGATACACGTCACTATATACAAAACAGATAAACAAGGATTTACTGTACAGCATAGGGAACTGTATTCAGTATCCTGTAATAACCTGTAATGCAGAAGAATCTGTACACCGGAAACTATCATAAACTGTAAATCAACTACAGTTAAATAAAAAAAAAAAATTACAGTTCACTGTCTGCTTTTACATCCAGGCTGCTGACTGCTGTGGGGGAAAATTGTAAAACCTTGTAGACCGTTGCCACCAAAATCAATCAGCCAAGCTTACTGTACTACCAGTCAATCTTTTTATTTGTTCTATGAGTTATTTCTTCATATTTCCTTTGTGAGTGACTCACTTCATTGGATTCAAAGAAATAAGAGCACGTGTCTGTCTGGATGATGCCCTCAGTCTAGGCTTGGTGCCCTCCTCCACGTCCTTATACTACCCCGGGGTATAGGTGCATCAATACCATTGTTGTGTTATATTACACGACAATTGTATTGATTTTGTTGTCCCACTAGACAATTTATACTCCTCAAAAGCCAGAATGTTTCTTATTTGTCTGTATTTCAGCCCCTAGCACAGGCTTTGGAAAATGGCAAGTGTTCCATAACCATTTGTTAGATGGATGAATGAATGAATGAATTCATTAATGGACATGGAAGGCCCATTGTTTCTTCCTTTCTTTGTTGTCTTCCCTAATCTCATTTTTCCCTGGCAACGCTCTCCTCTGTTAGGTGGAGGAAGGAGGCTCTCATCCTTCCCAAAGTGTGCCAAATGGCCATAAAGTGGCAGAGGTCCTTGGCAGTCAGAGGGAGAGTCAAGAGCCGGTTTAATGGGTGCTAAGGCAAGAGGGGCACATTCTGGGTAATGGCAGGAGCTTTAGGAGGATCCCCTTGGTCCCTCTTAGAATGGCTGGAAACTCCCTGGCATTACTGAACACAAAAGGGCCAAGATATTTTACGTGCCGTGGACTTCCACAGACACAGGGCTTTAACCACCTGGCAAATCCCCAGCCCCCAAACCCTCACTGAAAAGCCGCGTCATCTGGGTGAGCCCCTCCTCTGCTTCCTCTCTCAGCATGGTGCCAAGGGAGTCTAAAAATAAATGAGAGAAAGGATCTTAATGGGATGCTTGTGAAGCTTTTTGCTCTCCCATTCTTTGTTTCTCGGAAAGTGCAGCATCTTGGGGATGTGTATACTCACACAGGCACACATGCATATGTGTTCACTTGTCTCCAGTGAAATCAGGCCACTTGAAAGATTCCTTTCCATTGGCTGAATTCATCTTGGAGAATCCCCCCAGGAAATGCCTTTGTCGAATATGTCTCTTACATCATGTGTCGAGGGCCATGTAGGCCCAGTGACATGATTGTTGTTGAGCAATTGATGGATGAAACCTCATCCTCATGACCACATAGGCTACAGGGTCTCAGGTGACATCTGCTCAGAGGTTAACAACACGCATCCCATTCTGACTTCAGAAAATCCGCTGATCTTGATTTGCTGCTTGCAGCTAGGCTGCAACGCATGCCTTCTCTTTACATCCTTGCAGGCAGTAAACGATGTTTTGTCATGAACTAAAACACTAAGCCCTGCTTCTTGTCCTGAGTGGGCCTGGCCTCTCTAAATGTGCCTGCTTTCCTGTAGCCATTAAGCGCTTGCAGAGCCTTGTTTTACACGGAGAGACCAAGGTCCCTACCAACTATTCTGTCAATTCAGGCCTATAGCACTGAAGCTGGGGAGGAACTAGATGAATAGGGACATTCTGCCTGCAGAAGAGCCAAATGGTGAGCAGTAGTTTGACTTGATGAAATCTAGGGCCCCTTCCAGCTCTTCCCTTCTCAACTTATTCCAGAAGCAAATTTCTCTTCCCTGCTCTGGCTTATTAATAAGCCAGTCACACTTTGCATTTCTTTTTTTCAAAAGATTTGTTTTGGGGGGGTGTATGGTTGTTTTACAATGTTGTGTTAGTTTCTACTGTGCAGTGGACTTCCCTGTGCTATAGAGCAGGTTCTTATTAGTTGTCTACTTTATACATATTAGTGTATATATGTCAATTCCAGTCTCCCATTTCATCTCACCACCACCCCCCGCTTGCCCCCCTTGGACCCTTTGCATTTCTGCTTCTCTAACTTAAGCAGGAACAATAGGCTGACCTGGTTACCTGAGGTGCATTAGAATTTATGTCTCAATCAATCCATCAAAATATTTAGCTATTAAGTGCAAAAGAAAACTTGGTATACATCCTGCCCCTAAATTTCCCTTTAACGGATGATCTTCGTGTCTCCATGTTTTATTCATTATTATCTTTTTAATAAACTTTCTGCATCAGACATTAATTCAACAATTCTTAAATATCTACTTGTCAAGGTATTAAGAAGAACTGGAGACAGGAAAGCAAATGAGATCTAATTTCTGTCCTCAGCTCATTAGGATTCTACCTCTCTGGTTTCTAATGTTTTCATGGCAAAGACAATTTGCTTATTCTGTCACCTTTTAAAATAGAATAAAAATTTAATTTAATATTACCAGTTATTTTCTCAGTATACACTGAGCAATTTAACAAAATCTATGTATATGAATGTATGTTTAATATGGATATTTTTATGTGACTATGAATATAAATTTCTAGTATACAAATTTCAAAATGCACAGCTCTCATGGAATATAAAAAGGCCTAAGGATCAATTTTAAAATGCAGCCTTGCAAATATTTTTAAAGCTGAAATGTGAATATTTAGATATAAGACCCAATGCCCATTAATTACTTCATTATACCAGCTCAAGTTTAGGACAGTGGTGAAAAAGCATACTGATAGATTCAAGATAAGCTGGTGATGAGAGGGAAAAAAGAGTACCAAAGGGTACCCTTACTAGAAAGGAGCTTGTATGGTTTTAATTAGGAGTATTATGGCCACATTCCACATAGATTTTTAAAAAATTAGTTTCTATGTCTCATGCACTTGTAATATATTTTAAATGTGTTTTTAAATGCTGGTGAGGGGGAAACACTAGAAACACAAAAAGTCCTCTTCTGTCATATAACCTCAGACCCTAGAGGGTAGGCATGTGCTGTAATTTATGAAGCAGGGATTTCAACTTCCTTTCTCCCCTTAGCTGTGGGAAAGGCCTTGAGCAATTCCTAGCAGGAGACTTGTAGCACTTCCCAAAGGACAGAGCAGATGCCCTGATTTTAAGTAGAGCATAAAGCACAGCACAATTGGCCACGTGAAACACCCAATCACAGGGCGTCTGCTGTGAACCAGAATATTATCATTTACCAGGTGACATGTAAATTGATCTCTCTGAGGCACCAAAGACTGGCCTGCCATCTTGGGGAGGTTTCCTTTCCCTCTTTCCCTTCTTTCTCATCCTCAGGTTTGTGGTGTTAGAACTTTGGGCCTTAGTGAATCTGAGTGAAATCCCCAACAGCTACAACTGCTGGAATCATTCCCCACTGGGCCACAATCTGGGAATTCATGATGTTGGGACTGGGTTTTACTCAGCTTTGTCTCTATCAGCACCATCTACAGGGCCCTTAACCTGGTGGAAACCTATTAAATGTCTCTTATCCTGGATAAATCATGAGTCTTGGAAGAATACTCCAAAGAGAAAAAGAGAGACTTCTAGAAAGGCAGGACCTGCTTGCTCCCCACCACTCTGCCCCCTACAAATTGCCTAGGACAGGCTTTGAGTCTTAGGGTTCTAAGGAACATGGCTTAAACCACTGAGTGAACCTGATTCCCTTATTTTAAGATGAAGGAACCAGTATGCAGTTTTACAGCCAGATAGGGACCACGTGGGGACAGCTAATGTAGATGTCCTGACTCCTGGTTCCTTCTGGTGTTCTCTCACTTCCCTCCAGTCTACCCCAGCCACCTGGGACCTGTGTCCATCCTACTGATCAACGAACTTCTGCTAGGGCCTTCCTGACCCTGGTTTCTAACGTCCTGCACTAGCTCTGGCAGGCCCAGGGTTTTCTTTTATTTCTTTCATTTTTAAAATATTTATTTGTTTATTTATTTGGCTGCACTGGGTCTTAGTTGCGGCATGTGGGCTCTTCATTGCCACATGCAGAATCTAGTTCCCTGACCAGGGATCGAACCCAGGCCCCCTGCACTGGGAGCGCAGAGTCTTAACCACTGGACCACCAGGGAAATTCCAGGCTCAGGGTTTTCACCTCTGCCTTCTCACCTTTAGCTGGAATTTACCATCAAGAGGAGATAGAGAGGTAGTCTGAGTTCCCTGGAGTGCCTTCTGCTGGGCATTGCCTGCCTCTTCCAATTCTGATTGCCGGCCTGGACCTCAGACCTTGGCAGGGTTCCCTACGACTCCTGGCTCGACCTACTGGCTGCAACCCCAGACTGAATTCTTGCTACAGCTGGCTTTGGGCTCTTGGTTTCCATCATTGTCTAGTGTTCAAGTCTTGGCCCCAGCAATGGCCTGGAAGTATCTGCCTTAGGCTGTGACAGGAGTTGCATATTCTGTCCTGTAATCTGATGTGAAAGGAACAAGTGTTAGTCTGTGTGTATGTTTAAGCAGCTTTCATGGATTAACACTGAGGTTAATACTGAGGTTAATACTGAGGTAACATAAAGTTGTGGAAAAGGCATGGCTTTGAAATTGGACTGACTAGATTGACTAGCTGTGTGTGATCTGTCTAACCATGCCAAGGCGGTTTCTTCATCTCAGTTTATCCTCCTGAGTGCTATATGGGTTAGAGGTAATGTACCTAAAGTAAAAAGCAGATAAGAAGCCTGTGATAGAAAGTAACAACTAGTACCTTTAAGTTAAACTGTCTGTGTGTACACATACAGGGACTAAGTGCTCATTTCATGATGTTTGAAGTAGTGAAGGATCCTGAAGTGCCTCTGGACCATCAAAAATTACATTATAGTCAGAATCATACGAATACATGTTTTCTCTACTACTTAGAATATTGATAATTATACAGAATAATATTAAAAAGAGTAGGCAACATCAATTATATATTTAATATGTGCTAGGCTGTGCTCTACCTAAACTACCTAATGCAATCTTCATAGCCTTCTGAGATACACAGTATCATTATTCCTATTAAAAAATTTTTTTTTTTACTTATTTTTATTTTTTGGCTGCATCACCCGGCATGCGGGATCTTAGTTCCCCAACGAGGGATCGAACCTATGTCCTCTGCAGTGGAAGTGCAAAGTCTTAACCACTGGACCGCCAGCGAAGTCCCATTACTCCTATTTTTAAATAGAGAAGTGGGATTTAGCAAAGTTCATTAAAGTGATCAAGTCACATGCCTAATAAGTGATGGAGCTGGGATCTGAGGTGGAGTTTGATTCCAGAGCTTGAGTTCTTATGCCATTTAATCTTTCACTGGGCACACCTTTAACCTTGTTAAGGGATGTTAACTTTTTTTTTTTTTGGCCGGACCACACACGGCATGCAGAACTTCCCTGACCAGGGTTGGAACCCATGTCCCCTGCAGTGGAAGCAGAATGTCTTAACCACTGGACCACCAGGGAAGTCCAGGATGTCAACATTTCTTAACCCCTCTTTCCATTTTCCCACCTAGGCCTATTGAGGAAAGGTTTTCCTCCCACTCTCCCCATGTGGGAAACTGCTGAGGAGGAAGCTTTCACCTCCCTCTCCACCCCAGTACTCACTCTTCCCTGAGCGAGCAGGAGCCTGCAGTCACACTGGAGAGAGGTAACAGGCCTGGGCCACGTCCTACCAAACAGTCTCTAAGGCAGGAATTTCCACTCCACTTCCCTCCTTTCCCAACTCCACCGGGCAACGAACTCGTCTCCCTTCCTGGGGCCCATTTTAGAGTTGTGTCAAGCAGCGCTTTCTAATTTAGCTTTCACCAGAAATCCCTGTGCTTTCTTTTTCTCAAAAGACTTTTTCTTTTGAAATTATTTGACTCACAGGCAATTGCAAAACAGAACTGAGAGTTTCTGTGTACCCTTCCCCCAGCTTTCTCCAAAGATAACATGTTACATAACTAGAGTACATTATCAAAACCAGGAAATCAACACTGGTGCAATACTATCAACTAAACTATAGACCCTATTCGAATCTCACCAGTTTTTACATGCACTCTTTGTGTGTGTAGATCTATGAAATTTACCACATGTATAGATTAATGCATTGATAACTACCACCATAATCAGGATACGAAACTCTTCCATTATGCAAACAAAACAAAACCTCCCTCCAACTACCCGCTCCAAGTCACACCCTTCCCTCCAACCATAACCCCTGGCAACCTCTGATCTGTTCTTCATCACTATAAATTCATCTCTTGAGAATGCCATATAAATAGAATCATACAGTATGTAACCTCTTGAGACTGGCTTTCTTCCCTCGGCATAATGCCCCAGCTTGTTCCCTTTTATTGCTGGGTAGTGTTCCACTATATAGATGTACCACAGTTTGTTTATCCATTCACCTGTTGAAGGATGTTTGGATTGTTTCTAGGTTTTGATTATTACAAATAAAGCTTCTATAAACATCTGTGTACAGTTTTTTTTTTTTTTGGTGAAGATAAGTTTTGATTTCTCTAGGGTAAATACCCAGGAGTGTGATTGCTGAATTACACAGTGAGTGTATGTTTGACTTCGTACAAATCTGCCAAACTGTTTTCCAGAGTAGTGGTACCATTTTACCCACCAGCAATGTATGAGAGATCCAGTTTCTTTGTATCCTTGCTGACACTTGGTCTTGTCAGTATGTGTGCTTTTGGCTAGTGTGGCACATGTCAGCTTTTAAGAGTAGAAACCTTGGACACCTTCTGATTATCAGCGCTGTGTGTTTGTATGCACTCTGACTGGACCGAATCCTGGAGGGGAGTAGAGTGTGCTTAAGGTTCCGAATTCTTATCAAGCGTCTCCTGTATGCCAGACACTGGCAGGTGCTAGGAAATAAATAAAAATATTATATTTGAATTTGAGGACTCAATATGAGGCAGAGGAAATAGATAAGTGGACGGGTAAATATGATTATGAAACAACGTAGCAACTACCATGGGTATATGCAAAGTGCTGTGGACACTGATAAAGGAATTGTGCCTTAGAACAGCGGTTCTTAAATTTTAGAACTGGTAAGAATCACCTGAAGAGCCTGTTAAAGTACAGATCTGGTCATCATCCTCCAAAGTGTCAGATTCAGTAGGGTCTACCGTAGGGCGCCAAGAATTTGTATTTCTAACAAGTTCCCAGATGCTACTGATGCTGCTGGTCCAGGGCCCACATTTTGATGGACAAGAGTTTGTCTTAAAGGATGAATAGGAGTTTATCAGGTGAAAAATGAGAAGAGTCATGAAACAAGGAAGAGCATGAGCAAAAGCTGGGCGATGAAAGTGCATGGTATGCTCTAGGAATGGCCATTATCTTGTATGATGCAAGTACAACTTAATTTAAAGGGAATAAACAGAAATTGTAGATTAAGGCCAGACTACAAAAGATCTTAAGTGCTTACCTTAGGAGTTGGGTAGGCAATAGAAGTCTATGTTTGAAGAAAAAAATGCTGGCAAGAGGGCAAAAGCTGAACTGGAAATGGACAAGACCAGTTAGGGGGCTCCTGCAAGAATTCAGATGAAAAGTAGATCAGTACTACACTTGGGCAACAGAGGTGGATAACAGGAGAACAATTTTAGAGACATTTCAGAGATTAAATGTCTAAGACTTGGTGACTAACTGGATGTGTAGGGAGACAAGGAAATCCAGAATGAGAAATGTGGATGGTAGTGCTATTAATGGAGACAGGAAATACACAGAGGTAGAGAAAGATTAGTGGTAAGGTATGAGTCTGTTTTTTGGTCACCAAATCTGAACTGACTGAGGAACATCCATCTAACAATATCAACTATGAAGTTAGAATGTGGGATTTGAAAAAGGCAGGGCTTGGGGATATGTCACAGGAGGGATTAAGACCAGGTGATGGGTATAGTCTAAGAAGTGAATTAAGACTGGAACCGAAGATGATATCAACATGAAATGGGGAGGTGGAATACAGGAGCCAGTGAAAGCAGCTGGTAAGAAGCAAAGAGCTAAAACCAGGACAATCATGTATGGTAAAGTTAAGAGCAGAGAAGTTTTCAGAAAGGAGGAACAGAGGAGATGGTTAAGTGTTAACGTGGCTTGAGGCTAAACAGGATGGCATCTAAAAAGAGATGAGTTGATTTAACGATGTTGTCAAAGGCCATTTCACTGGAATCAGGGCATGGGTTGAAGAATGCACTGGAGATGAGGAAGTAGAGGTGGCTGAATACCACTCTTCTAAGAAGCTTGGTGGTAACAGGAAGGAGAGGGCCAGGGCAATAGCTTCAGAGAAAGGCATGACTAAGAGAAAAATTTCTTCTGGAGGCCTTCAAAAGTCTCAAGACGAATGTCAACAGTTTCCAGTGGCTAATCAATATTTATTTGTCTACCTGACTTGAAATATGCAAAACAGAGAAAACTATTTGATCAACTACTACTGATTCATTCATAGGAGGCAATTTGCATGTGGTAATCACTCTGGTATCTTTCTCAATAAATTCAGAGGCACATAATTAGTTTAGACTTATTGTCTTTTGGTCTCTGAGTACTCCCTGTGCCCCATTATTAACAGCAAAAGATCCCACTGTTATTCTAAGCTTCTTCCTTTTAATAGATTTAAATAATCCCTTTATGTGTTTTGGACTCTCTTCAAAGGTGCTTCTCAAAGTCTTTTTTCCTATTTTGTACCTAACCTGACATACTCCGTGGGCTCCCTGATCTCTTCTGGGTAGCTTTTTACAGTCTTTGAGAGATGTCTTTTTCCCTCCACAATAACCATTGTAACGATCACATTTTTAAGTGCTTGGATTTTTTTATTTTTTTTAAATTCTCAGTTACTCTTTCCCTACACTTCCAATAGAATCTCTTAAAACAGTCTCCAATCTTCTTATGACTTTCTAAGCCTATGTTTCAATTTTCTCCTAGCTAATACTCATATTTTGTCATAGTTTCCCTTTGAACACTGAATGATTGAGATAAATTTTCTGGGCTTATGGATTGAATGTGTCATGATAACTCACCTTAATTGGCTCACCCATGGTTACCTCCTAAGACCAATGCCTAGTCACAAGGCAAGAACCACAGCCAGGACATTTTTATAACTGTAGGCGGTTTGAAACCTCCTGTTATAGGAAAGTTCATTCTATCAAAAATCTCTGTTAAAAAGCTCACCTCTACCTCTTGACCTGATTAGACTTTTTACAATTCACATTTAGTTCAATACCTGGCATAATTTCTAAGTTTCTAAATCTTTAACATTTGTATATTGGTATCATCAGCTTGGTCATCTAGTCTAAAGCACTGGTTCTCAAACACTGGAATCACCTGGAAAGTTGGAAAAAACTGCTGCTATTGTCCCACTCCCAGACATTCTGATTTAACTGGTCTAGGGTGAAGCCTGGATATCAGGATTTTTAAAAGCTCCCTAGGAGATTCTAATATAAACCAAGTTTGAGATATCACTGGTTTATATTCCTAAGATAAATAATCTGATTTTTAAAATTGTGAAAGGATTTGAATAGACATTTCTCCAAAGAAGATGCACAAATGATGCATAAGTACGTGAAAAAATGCTCAACATTATTAGCCATCAGAGAAGTGCAAATCAAAACCACAAAACCACTTTATACACACTAGGATGGCTAGAATAAAGAAGACAGATAATAACAAGTGTCGGCAATTATGTGGAGGGAACTGGAACCCTCCAACATTGCTAGTGAGACTGTAAAATGCTAGAGCTACTTTGGAAAAGAGCTCAGCATTTACGTAAATACAGAGCCACCACATGACTCAGAAATTCCACTCCTAGACATACACCCAAGATAAAGGAAAACATAATGTACACACAAAAACTTATACATGAATGTTCATAGCAGCATATTATTCATAATAGACAAAAAAGGGGAAATAACCAAATATCTATCAGCTGATAATTGGATAAACAAAATGTGGAATATTCATGCAACAGAACATTACTCAGCCATAAAAAGGAATGAAGTGCTGCTTCATACTACAACATGGATGAACCTTGTAATCATTATGCTAAGATTATGCTAAGTGAAAGAAGCCAGATACAAAGGGCCACATGTTGTATGACTTTATACGTATTGTCCAGATAAGGCAAATTTACAGAGATAGAAGTTAGACTAGTAGTTGCTAGAGGCTGGGGGAGGGAAGAAATAGGGAGGGACTGCTAACAGGTACGACGTTTCTTTTCAGAGTAATGAAATTATTCTGGAATTAGATAGTGATGATACTTGTCCAATCTTCTGAATTGTACATTTTAAAAAGATGAATTTCCGGCTTCCCTGGTGGCGCAGTGGTTAAGAATCTGCCTGCCAATGCAGGGGACACGGGTTCAAGCCCTGGTCCGGGAAGATCCCACATGCCTCAGAGCAACTAAGCCCATGAGCCACAACTACTGAGCCTGCACTCTAGAGTCAGTGAGCCACAACTACTGAAGTCTGTATGCCTAGAGCCCGTGCTCCACAGCAAAAGAAGCCACCACAATGAGAAGTCCATGCACCACAACGAAGAGTAGTCCCCGCTCGCCGCAACTAGAGAAAGCCCGCAAGCAGCAACGAACACCCAATGCAGCCAAAAATTAATTAATTAATTAATTAAAAAAAGATGAATTTCATGGTGTGTGAATTATATCTCAAAAGAATAAGTATATTCTTATTGTTATCTTATGTGTCTGAGGAATTCTTACCCATGGAGATTTGAGAAAGACTCTCCTTGCCAATAACATTTCTATTTTACTACTGTTTGCTGTATATCTCACACAAAACTAGGCCACCTCCTTCCCTTTCTGGTAAGAATCTAAAGCCCAGGGTAAGGTATCACAATGTGCCAGAAGGAAACATCTGGCTTTCGTCACCTTTACTAAAGAAGGATATGAGGAAAATAAATAAATTCTGGAGAAGAAAAGCTGAGTGGCAGGGTCTCTAAAGAATGAGGACAGACCACTCTGCAGCCTGGAAAGGGAGAAGACCAATGGGGATGTCATAGAAACCTATTAAATCACAAAGAGATCTTGTGTATACTACAAGGAAATCCTGGAATACTTGAAAGAGATGATACCATTTAAAGGTTCAGAAACGTAGAGTTAGGACATGAAAAATAAAGTAACAACTTCACAAAACAGGTAATGATCTAAGGATGATCATTATCATGATTCCCCTGAAAGATAGTACAGGCAATAAAATACAGTTTTAAGGAAAGGGCCCTATAGTAGATTATTTTATCAAAATAAGTTACTACTAATAGGAGTTTTAGTTTTTCTCTTTAAAATTTAAAACGATTTTAATTGTGGTAAAATAAAAATAAAGTTACATACAATAAAACATAAAATTTACCATCTTAACCCTGTTTAAGTGTACAGTTCAGTAGTATTAATTATATTGACATTGTTGTGTAACCAATCTCCAGAACTTTTTCAACTTGCAAAACTGAAACTCTATACCCATTAAACAATAATTTCCCATTTCTCCCTCCCTCCCCTCAGCCCCTAGCAACAACCATTTTATTTTCTATTTCTATGAGTTTCACTACCCTTGATATCTCATATAAATAGATGCATACAGTATTTGTCTTTTTTGTGAGTGGCTTATTTCCCTTAATGTCCTCAAGATACATCTGTGTTGTAACATATGTCAATTTCCTTCCCTTTTAAGGCTGAATAATATTCCATTGCATGTACATCTCACATTTTGTTTATCCATTCATCTGTCAATGGACACTTGGATAGCTTGTTTTTTGGGGGCAGGGGGGAAGATGGGACCAAATACTAAAGTTGATATCCAGAGGATTAACCTGTCTTCTCCTAATAAGGTGCTTGGTATCACTACCAGAGACAGAAAGCTGGTAAGAATTGGGACTCAAATGGTGGCCAAAGAGGTTAGACCAGAATTCAGGAATCTAGGCAGACTCACAGGATTAAGACACACAAACCAGACACTGGGAGCATGAAAGGAAGAAGAAGCAGTGGTAATTTAGGGATTGAACATGCAAGGATGTCTAAAACCAGGAGATCTTGGTACAACATTGTGAATCAACTATATTTCAATTAAAAAAATGTTTTAAAAAAGTAAAACCAGGACATCACTTTGAGGAAGAGAAATACAGAAGAAAGAGTCAACAAGGGACTTCCCTGGCAGTCCAGTGGTTAAGACTTTGCCTTCCAATGCAGGGGGTGTGGGTTCAATCCCTGGTCAGGGAGCTAAGATCCCACATGCCTCATGGACAAAAAACCAAAATATAAACAGAAGCAATATTGTAACAAATTCAATAAAGACTGCAAAAAAATTAAAAAAAAAAAGAAAGAGTCAACAAAATAGTGAAGTATGAGTGAGAATCAAAGTCCACCAAGCAGGGTCAGGAAGTACAGAAAATTAGCAGAGGACCCAGTGAGTGAGGGGTTGTACCAGAAAGGGAGGATATACTACAGGCTAGTGTAGGTATCTAAGGGAGAGGTCCAGGATTCTAGCAGGCAGTATGCCACGAGGAAAGGAATGAACAGACTCTAAATAGACACTGGCTGCTCCACTCTGGCCTCTGCCCTAGGGCATGTTGATTTGATAAGAGAGAGGGGGGAAATGAAAATAGATAGGCCATCCAGAGAAAACCATAATTCAAAAAGATACACGCACCCCAATGTTCACTGCAGTGCTATTCACAATAGCCAGGACATGGAAGCAACCTAAATGTCCATCAACAGAGGAATGGATAAAGAAGATATGGTACATATACACAATGGAATATTACTCAGCCACAAAAAGAACAAAATAATGCCATGTGCAGCAACATGGATGGACCCAGAGATTCTCATACTGAGTGAAGTAAGTCGACAGAGAAAGACAAATATAAGATAGCGCTTATATGTGGAATCTAAAAAAAGACTACAAATGAACTTATCTACAAAACCGAAATAGATTTACAGATATAGAAAATAAACTTATGGGAGCTTCCCTGGTGGCACAATGGTTAAGAATCCACCTGCCAGTGCAGGGGACACAGGTTCAAGCCCTGGACCGGGAAGACCCCACATGCCACAACTACTGAGCCGTGCTCTAGAGCCCGCAAGCCACAACTGCTGAGCCCGCGTGCCACAACTAGCCCACGTGCCTAGAGCCCGTGCTCCGCAACAAGAGAAGCCACCACCATGAGAAGCCTGTGCACTGCAACAAGAGTAGCCCCTGCTCGCTGCAACTAGAGAAAGCCCGCGAGCAACAATGAAGACCCAACGCAGCCAAAAATAAAATAAATAAATTTATTTAAAAAAAAAAAGAAAATAAACTTATGGTTACCAGGGAGTGGGAAGGGGAGGGATAAATTGGAGGACTGGGATTGACGCATACCCACTACCATATATAAAATAGATAACTAATAAGGACCTACTGTATAGCACAAGGAACTCTACTCAATACTCTGTAATGGCCTATGTGGGAAAAGAATCTAAAAAAGAGTGTATATATGTATTTGTATAACAGATTCACTTTGCTGTAACCTGAAGCTAACACAACATTGTAAATCAATTACACCCCAATAAAAAAAATTTTTTTAAGTAAATAGATAGGCCAGATCTAGGAAACTTATACTGCATTCTGGAGCTGACTCTCAACATCCAAAACGGTGTGGCTACTTTGATTTCCATCCAGACTAGTGTCAATATTGGCATGGGTTGGATTTGGTGAGGCTGCAGGGATATCTACACAGCGGGGATGCCTGGGGTCCAGAGAGTGTTAGTTATAGTCTGAAAGTTGTTAGTGGGGCCTGCTATAATATGAATTTAGTGCTAATTTACACCACTTATTTTCTTGTGCCTACAGCCAAACTATGCCCAGATTCCAGGGGTGGGACCAAACTGATAGTTGAAAGTTAATGGGTGGGGGGGGCAGATACAAAAAGAAGAAGGGTATAGAGGTTAGAAGACAATCAGTTCTTTGCAATCCTACGCTATACAGTAATGTTACTGGTCCACTGTGAAATTTCTCAGGATGAGACAAAACTGTTCAGATATTACATAAACAATATTACCAGTTTGTTTTTCTTTTCTCTCTTTCTTCTTCTTTAAAGAGTTTAGAGTACATAAGTACGATGTGCAGGAAAAACATGTTTCTAGAAAATTATATTCACAGATAAGCTTCTCTAATTTGCCAGTTCTACTCTGCTGAGGCATGTTTTCCAGCAAACAAAATGCACTAATAAATCTATCAGGAACAGAAAGGCAGTGGGGGACAGCTGCAGCCGCAGCATCCAGGAGTGACAATGATTAATTCCTACATCTGCTCAGTCAGATAGAAGCAAAGGTCACTGTGCATAGATTAGCATCCTGATCACCACCTCCTCCTAACACACACACACACACACACACGCGCGTGCGCATGCATGCACGCACACAGGAATAGCATCTTCCTCCATTGATCACGGCAAAGTTCAGAATATGAACTGAAATATGTCTACTGTCTGAAAACTTCCCTCCCCCCAGAAAGCAAGCTCTTTAGTGGGACAGAGATGGAAGAAGGAATAGAATAGGATCAGCAACTGATTAATGTCAGATTACTGTCTAACCTTGTTAACATCCAAATTAAGTGAAAATCTGATGCTCAGCTACATTTACGAAAGCCAAGGGAACAGGAAATTTAAGAACAAACCCTGATGCAGGAAGCTGATCAAAGTAAGAAAGGCTATTATGGTGAAGCAGTTGAACACGTGGACATCTGGCATTATGTAAGGAAGGTATTTAGAAGCTGACTCTTTGTCCTCATGTTCAGCAGTCCCCTGAAGACATTGCCACTTCCTATTCATGACTTCTACACTTATAGATACCTGACAGGTTGACTTTTTAAAAAAATAATCTTGGAGCAGGAAAGGTATTTTTTAAGTGCACAAATTATAAATGTTTAGCTCAGTGAATTATTACCAAGAAAACATCTATGTAACTATCATCCAAGTCAAGAAAAAGAACATTTCAATACCTCAAAACCTCCACTCATAATTATTACCCTTTCCTTCCTCCCTAAAGGTACACCACTATCTTGACTTTTTTTTTTCCACTAGCTTGACTTTTAACACTATACTTTAGTTATGCCTTTAAAATGTATTTAAGGGGAAGCATACAGTACATGTTCTTTTGTGGCTAGCTTTTAAAATTTGTTTATGAGATTTGGTCATGTTTCTGGGTGTTAATAACTTGCTCATTTTCATTGCTGAATAGTATTTCATTGCAAGAATGTACCATAACATTTATTCCTTCTACTGTTAAAGGACAGTTGGGGTGACTACAAATAATGCTAGTGTGAATATTCTTTATACAACTTTTGGTATAAATGTGCATACATTTCTCATGGGAATAATTTAGAAGTGGACTTGCTGGATCACAAGGTATATGAATTGTTAATTTTAGAAAATATGCCATATAAGAAAAATAAGAACTAGCGATGTAATGTACAACATGGTAAATATAATTAACACTGCTGTATGTTACATATGAAAGTTGTTAATAGAGTGACTCCTAAGAGTTCTCATCACAAGGAAAAAGTTTTTTTCTATTTCTTTAATTTTGTATCTATACAAGATGATGGATGGTCACTAAACTTACTGTGATAATCATTTCACGATGTATGTAACAAATCATAATGCTGTACACCTTCAACTTATATAGTGTTATATGTCAATTATATCTCAATAAACCTGGGAGAAAAAAAATTTTCACAGGAAAAAAAAAGAAGATATACCAAATCACTTTCCAAAGTGGTTGTACCAATTTGCACTCTCACCATGAGCAGACAAGAATTTCACAGTTTTGCATCTTTATCTTTAAAAATTTAAGTCATTTGGTATATATCTCATAGTATTAATTTGCTTTTCCCTAGCCATAGGTAACCACTAACCTACTTTCTGTCTATATAGATTTGTCTATTCTAAGCATTTTAATAAATGGAATCATAAAATATATGGTCTTCTTCTCAAAAAGGGAAAGAAACCCAAACATAACACTAAAGATAGTCTTCAAATCAAAAGGGAAGAGAACAAAAGAAAAAAGGAACAAAAAAGAACTAAAAAAACCACAAAACAGTTAACAAAATGGCAGTAAGTACATACTTATCAATACTTTAAAGGAACATGGACTAAATGATCCAATCAAGCCGCACAGCACAGGGAGATCAGCTTGGTGCTTTGTGACCACCTAGAGGGGTGGGATAGGGAGGGTGGGAGGGAGATGGAAGAGGGAGGAGATATGGGGATATATGTATATGTGTAGCTGATTCACTTTGTTATAAAGCAGAAACTAACACACCATTGTAAAGCAATTATACTCCAATAAAGATGTTAAAAAAAATGATCCAATCAAAAGACATAGACTGGCTGAATGGATACAAAAACACCACCCATATATATGCTGCCTACAAGAGACTCATTTCAGATCTAAAGACACACAAAACTAAAAGCAAGGGGATGGAAAAAAGAATACTCCATGCAAATGGAAATCAAACAAAAGCTGGGGCAGCAATACTTATATGAGACATAATAGATGTTAAAGCAAAAACTGTAGCAAGAAACAAAGGAGGTCATTACATAATAATCAAGGGATTGATACAAGAAGATACAGCAATTATAAATACATATGTGCTCAACATAGGAGCACATATAAAAAACTTTATATTTATATATATAATAAAACATTCCATCCCAAAGCAGCAGAATACACATTCTTTTCAAGTGCACATGGAATATTCTCCAGGACAGATCATTTGCTAGGCCACAAAACAAGTCTCGGGAAATTTAAGAAAACTGAAATCATATCAAGCATCTTTTCTGACCACAATACTATGAGACTAGAAATCAATTACAAGAAAATAACTGCAAAAAACATAAACATGTGGAATCCAGACAATATGCTACTAAACAACCAATGGATCACTGAAGAAACCAAAGAAGAAATTTTTTAAAAATCTGAAGACAAAAGAAAATAAAAGCACAACAATCCAAAAACTATAGGATGCAGAAAAAGCAGTTCTAAGAGGGAAGTTTATAGCGATACAAGCTACTTTAGGAAACAACAAAAAATCTCCAATAAACAACCTAACCTCATACCTAAAGAAGAACAGACAAAACCCAAAGTTAGTAGAAGGAAAAAAATCATAAAGATCATAGCAGAAATAAATGAAATATGGACTGAAAAACAATAGAAAAGATCAATGAAACTAACAGCTCGTTCTTTGAAAAGACAAACAAAAGTGATAAACCTTCAGCCAGACTCATCAAGAAAAAAGGAGAGAGGGCCCAAATCAATAAAATCAGAAATGAAAAATGAGAAGTTACAACTGGCACCACAGAAATACATTCTTGCTGGGTATGGCCACAGGCAAGGCCCTGACTGCTCCTTAACTAGACCATTTCTCAGGGCTGTGTTTGCAGTGAGCAACCTTGAGAGATGAGGTAACATACCCCACCCCCCAGACAAAGAATAGGCTTGTTACGATTCACTATAAAAGTGAAGAATTCCCCAGGCTTAGGTTCCTTTCCTTTAATGGTAGCTCCCTGTGTGTGCAAGTATCATCCATCATGGGCCCTGCATCATCCCCATGGGACTGATGGCATGGGAACCAGCACAAACCCAACACGAAGCTCTGACTACTGCTTTCTACCATGAGTAACGAAGTACTTTGTTTCTGACCCAAGAGTCTTGTGTCTTTTGCTAGCATAAAACAGTAACAGGCTAAGTTGTTAACTTATAAGTAGGGCAAAATCTCATACCCTACACAATTCTTTTTTTTAAGTAATTTATTTATTTATTTATTTTTGGCTGCATTGGGTCTTCATTGCTGCGTGCAGGCTTTCTCTGTGGTGGTGAATGGGGGCTACTCTTCGTTGCGGTGTGCAGGCTTCTCATTGTGGTGGCTTCTCTTGCTGAGGAGCGCAGGCTCTAGGTGCATGGGCTTCAGTAGTTGCAGCACGCGGGCTTGGCAGTTGTGGCTCATGGGCTCTAGAGCACAGGCTCAATAGTTGTGGCGCACGGGCTTAGTTGCTCTGCAGCATGTGGGATCTTCCCGGACCAGGGCTCGAACCCGTGTCCCCTGCATTGGCAGGCAGATTCTTAACCACCGCGCCACTAGGGAAGCCCCCCTACACAATTCTTATTACTCAAACTTTTTGATTTCCCAGGTAGTAAAAACCCAGCTACTGGGGATTATTGTGGGAATGCTACTTTCAATTCTGAGAAGTAACAATATGTAAATAACTACCATCTAAATCATTATCACAAATGACAGTGAGATAAGGTCTTAGAATAAAAGATAGTCCTTTAATTGAACAAGTTTATCTTCATACAAAACTTATGACACTGCCCTTGTTTTGTGCATTTCAGAGGAGGCACCAGGAGAGCCTCCCTTTTGACATGAAAGGTCTACTTTGCTCCAAGAGTTAATTTGGTCCTTATTAAACTGCATGAGGAATCTAGGAAAAAAGAGTGCATTCTCCCATATCAGTCATTAATACCTAGCACACTTCACAGATGGGTTTTAGGTCACCTAGCAGGGCCCTTTGGAAAAGAACACCAAATATGGTATACTTTTTCACTCATGAGAACCTTCTCAAAAAAATAAGAATGTTTATGGACTACATTTTTAATAGCTTTAATGAGTGTAACTGACATACAATCAACTGTATGATTTTTGAGGATTATATGATTTATTAAGTTTTGATATATGTATATACCTGTGAAATATTCGCCACAATGAAGGTAATGAACCATCACCCCCAAAAGTTTCCACATGCCCCTTGGTCATCCCTCCTTCCTGCTCTTCTGTGTTACCCCCGACCTGCAGGCAACCACTCATCTGATCTCTATCACTACAGATTAGTTAACAATAGATTAATTTTCTAGAATTTGTATAATTGGTATTATATAGTATACAATCTTTTTTGCCTGTCTTCCTTCACTCAGCATAATTATTTTGATATCCATCCATGTTGTTCCAAATATTAATAATTATTTTAATGTTGAGTAGTATTTCATTGTATGGATATACCAAAATTTGTTTATCCGTTCACTTGTTGATGGATATTTGTTATTTGCAGTTTTTGGCTATTACAAATAAAACTGTTATGAACATGGTAGACAAGTATGGTATACATATAGCTTAATTTCTCTGGGTGAAAACCTGAGAGCAGAATGACTGGATCATATGGTAGCCATATGTTGAACTTTTAAAGAAACGTTCAGGCTGTTTTCCAAAGTGGTTGTACCATATTACATTCCCACCAGCAGTATATGCCAATTTAGCCAGTCTTTTAAAATTTCAACCATTCTAATAGGTGTGTAGTGGTATTTCATTGTGGTTTTTTTTTTTTTTTTTTGCCCGCGCCGTGTGGCATGTGGGATGTGGGATCTTAGTTCCCTGACCAGGGATCAAACCCATGTCCCCTGCATTGGGAGCGCGGAGTCTTATCCGCTGGACCACCAGGGAAGTCCCTCATTGTGGTTTTAATATGCATTTCCCTATGACAAATGGTGTTGACTATCTTTTCACATGTTTATTTGCCATCCATATATCTTCTGTGGTGAAGTGTCTGTTCAAACCTTTCACTCATTTTTTTGTTGTTGTTGGATTGCTTCTTTTATTATCAATTTTTAGTATTATTTATATATTCTGGATACAAGTTGTTTATCAGATACATGACTTGCAGATATTTTCTTCCAGTATGTGGCTTTCTTTTCATTTTCTTAAGTTTCTCTTTAGAAGAGAAGATGCTTCTAATTTTGATGAAGTTCAACTCATCAATGCTTTGTTTTATGGATTTTACTTTTATTGTTGTACCTAATAAATCTTTGCTTATTATAAGGTCACAAAATTGTTATCCTATGCTTTCTTTGAGAAGTTTTACAGTTTCAGATTTTTTTTAGATTTAATAGATAGGTCTATGATCCATTTTCAGTTAATTTCTAAACATGGCACAAGATGTCGATCAAAGTTCATTTCTGCATATGGGTATCCAATTGTTCCAGCACCATTTGCTGAAAAGACTGACTGTCCCTTCTCCACTGAATTGCCTTTGCACCTTTGTTGAAAAGCAGTTTCTCATGTATGCATAGGTTTATTTCTGGATTTTATCTGTTCTGTTGATGTATATGTCTATCTTTACCCAATACCAAACTGTCTTCATTACTGTAGCTTTGTAACATCTTGAAATCAGGTGGTCCTAGTCCTCCAACTTTATTCTTCTTTAAAGTTGTTTTGGCTCTTCTAGGTGCTTCATATTTCCATGTGAATCATAGAACCAGCTTGTCAATTTATATAAAAAAAGGCCAGCTGAATTGTGATTGTGATTGGGTTTAGTCTATAGATCAATAAGGGGAGAATTAACAATATTGAGTCTTCTAACCCATGAACACAATATGTCTCCATTTATTTAGAATTTCTTTAATATCTCTCAGCAATGTTTTGCAGTTTTCAATGCACAAGTATTTCACATTGTTTGTTAGATTTATCCCTAAATATTTCATATTTTTTATGCTACTGTAAATGGCATTACTTTTAATTTCACTTTTCAATTGTTTTTACTATATAGAAATACAGTTGAGTTTTGTACATTGATCTTGTACCCTGCAAACTTGTTAAAATAATTTATTAGTTCTAATTGTTTTTTTAAAAAAAATAGATTCCATTGAATTTTCTGTATAGATGATCAGGTGACCTGAAGGTAAGCCATTTTAGTTCTTCCTTTCTAAGTTAGGTGACTTTTATTTCTCTTTGCATTGGCTAAAACCTTCACTGTTGAATAGAACTGGTGAGAGCAGACATCTTGCTTCTGATCACAATGGGAAAGCATTTAGTCTTCTACCATTAAAAATGGTAGGGAAGGGGCTTCCCTGGTGGCGCAGTGGTTGACAGTCCGCCTGCTGATGCAGGGGACACGGGTTCATGCCCCGGTCCGGGAAGATCCCACATGCTGCGGAGCAGCTAGGCCCGTGAGCCATGGTCACTGAGCCTGCGTGTCCGGAGCCTGTGCTCCGCGACGGGAGAGGCCACAACGGTGAGAGGCCCGCGTACCGCAAAAAAAAAAAAAAAAAAAATGGTAGGGAAGGCAGCTATGCTCACCACTATACCACCAACGCACACCAAACATAAAATAGCTAGCTAGTGGGAAGCAGCCGCATAGCACAGGGAGATCAGCTTGGTGCTTTGTGACCACCTAGAGGGGTGGGATAGGGAGGGTGGGAGGGAGGGAGATGCAAGAGGGTAGAGGTAT
Organism: Lagenorhynchus albirostris; assembly: GCF_949774975.1. Taxonomy (NCBI): domain Eukaryota; kingdom Metazoa; phylum Chordata; class Mammalia; order Artiodactyla; family Delphinidae; genus Lagenorhynchus; species Lagenorhynchus albirostris. The sequence goes on along the minus strand of NC_083099.1, from coordinate 79,563,584 downwards.
GGGGACCAATGTATATGTATAACTGATTCACTTTGTTATAAAGCAGAAACTAACACACCATTGTAAAGCAATTATACTCCAATAAAGATGTTAAAAAAAATGGTAGGGAGTTCTTTTCTATTTTACTTTGTTGAGATTTTATCAGGAATGGATGTTGAACCTTGTCAAATGCTCTTTCTATGCCTATTAAGATGATCATATGGTTTTCTTTTTTAGTTGGTAAACATGGTGTATTATATTGATTGATATATGGATGTTAAAACAACTTTGCATTCCTGGAATAAACTTCACTTTGTCATGATGAATTATCCTTTTGATATTGGTTGTACTCAATTTGTTAAAATTTTGTTTAGAATTTTGGATCTATGTTCATGAGCCTATAGCCTTTTTCTCTTCTAAATTCTTTGTTTCCTAACTCATTACAGTAAGTTAGGAAATGCTTCCTTATTTTCAGTTTCTTAGAAGACTTTGTGTAGAACTAGTAACATTTCTACAATACAGGCACAGGGGTGCCTCTGGCTCAGGGTCTCTCACAAGTATACCCCTTGGTGAGCCATGGCTGCAGTCCTCCAAGGCTCGACTGGGGGAAAATCTGCTTCCAAGCTTATTCACACTGCTCTTAGCAGGACTCAGAAGATCTATTTTGAAGCTCACTGACATGGCTGTTAATAAGCCTCAGGTCCTTGATGGCCACAGACTGGAACATCAGCTCCTGGCCATGTGGGCCTCTCTGCAGGGCAGCTCACAAAATGGAAGGTGGCATCCCTCAGAGTGAGTGAGTGAAAGAGTGAGAGGGATCCAAGTTGGAAGCCATAGTCTTTTTGTAACCTTATCCCAAGTGACTAATAAGCAAATCAGTCAGTCTAGCCCATACTCAAGGAGAAGAGATTTCACAATATTGTGACTACCAGGAGGTAGGACTTATTGGAGAACATTTTAGAGACTGCCTACCAAAGTTGTTCATGATATTAACTTATTTTCCTTCTAATATTTATAGAATCTTTAGTGATGACAGCTCTCTCTCCCTTACTTGGGTAGTTATATATTCTCTCTTTTTTTTCCTGGTCACTTGGTCTAGAAGTTGGTCAATCTTATTGATCTTCATAAAGTTTTTGGTTTTGCTGTTTTTATCTGTTGCTTTTCTGTTTTTCATTTTATAAGTTTCCACTTTGATTTTTATTATTCCTTTCTTCTGTTTATTTGGGGACTCATCTGCTCTTGTTTTCTGTTTTGTAAGGTGGATCTTTCTTCTTTATAATGTGGAGTTTAGTGCTCTAATTTCCCCTGAAGTACTGCTTTGATGGCATCCAAAAATTTTTGATATATTGTGTTTTCACCTTCATTCAGTTGAAAATACTTTCTAGTTTCCCTTCTGATTTCTTCTTTGACCATGGGTTATTTTAAAGTATTCTATTTAGTTTCCAAATATTTCAGAATTTTCCAGAGATCTCTCTGTTATGGATTTCTAATTTAATTCCATTCTGGTCAGAGAACATACTTTGTATAATTTGAATCCTTTTAAATTTAATAAGATCTTCTCTATGGCCCAGAAGGTGATCTATCTTGGTAAATGTTCTGTGTGTACTTGAAAAGAATGTGTATTCTGCTCCTGTTGGGTGTAGGATTATACAAATGTCAATTAGGTCAAGTTGGTTGATGGAGTTCTTCAAGTCTTCTGTATCTTTACAGATTTTCCCTTGTAGACTACATTTTAAAATGTTATCAAAAATGCAGTATTGGTGACTGAACTTGAACACTGCTACATTATTTTTATTTTATTAAAATGTTTTTCTTACTCTGGCACACACATGCATGTGTGCACACACAGAGTCACACCCACAAGTTTAGAGACCACAGAACTGGAGTGAAATGAGGCATCTAACTGTGATGCTGCACCTTTGAACAAATTTTACTATTTAAGAAAGCACTTTTGAAACTGGGTTATTTTATGCTTCCTTGTCTGACCTTGTAAGCTACTTAACTGCAAGATGTGTTTTTACTCACAGCGCCTCTTAATATGTTACTTTTTATGCCAAGTCATGCTCCCGCTGCAGGCAAGACAAGGAACAAAGTCTTTAGTAGAATGAAACAAATACAGGCGCTTCTGCTATAACACTGTTTACAAGTGTTCAGACATATAAATGCTTTTTAAAAAACCTCACATTCTACAAAATTGTGGATAAGAGTAATGGCTTATGGGAAAATAATGTGGGGCCATAACATACGAAACACATTTAACTTTGTAACCAGAATACTAATAAAAAATAATAATAATCTCAATTAAAATCCTAGTACTCAGTAAATGTCCACTACCACTTGTACCCAGGATCACAGCTGATTTTTACAGCCTTAAATCTGCAAGACATAGGTCCTTAAGGGCATTCACCTCCAATAGATAACATTGTCATCAAAATCTAATTTGGATCTCTGTTTTCTTCAGCAATCAATTGTTTTTAAATACGAGGGAAATGTCTTCTTCATGTCTTCATCTACTCCTGCAACTTCATCAGATAGCGTCACATTGTAGGTAGAATACCAGTTCTTGAAGCCATTAAACCAGCTACTGCTTGCACTGCTATCACAGTATTCTTAGCTTAAGGCTTCCTTCTTTAACTGTAAGAAAGCTTGCCCCTGGATGCTTTAAACTATTGATTAGCTGGGGAAAAAATTACATATGAACCAATGATGTTATTTTCTTATTTGCCAATTGGGTACTAACTTGCATTATAGAAATGTGTTGTAACTGAAAATAGTATACTCCATAGTTTTCTAACCTTGGAATGTGTGATTTTCCTAGTCATTTTCTTGGCAGCAGCTACTGCTGGGATTTAAATCTCCTTACTCCCAGGATCACTGAAAACATATTTACTGAGCACTTACTACGTTCCAGTCTGTTCTAAATGCTGGAAACAGTGGTGAGCATGACAGACAAGGTCCTTGTGTTCACAGACTTTACATTCTGGTGGGGGATGCAGACAATAAACAGGTAAATCAATAAATATGGTATTATCAGAGAGTGATACTTGCTATGAAGAAAATAAAACAGGGTGATGGGATATGGCATGAGACGTAGGGGGCTGGGTGGCCATTCTGTAGAGACGCTACCTTAGATAGGATGATCAGGGAAATCCTCCCTGAAGAGATGACAATTGAGACAAGACCTATCAGATGAGAAGGAACTAGTCATGGGACGATCTGGAGAAGACTGTCAGGCAGTGGGAACAGTAAAGTGACAGTAAATCAAAGGCCTTAAGATGGGAGTGGGCTTAGTGTATTTGAGGGACAGAATGAAAAGTGGCTGGGGAAGCTTCAGGGGTGCCCCCAGGGCCAAGTGCCACTCCTCACTGCCGTGCTGAGGTTGACCCAGTAGATCAAGCCACTGCTGCCTAACAGTTCCATGTCCTCCAAGCCTCAGATGGCCAGTGGCACCCCAAAATGCCTGCAGACAAATCCAACTGACTGACCCTCATCTGAGTGCCAAGCCCAGGCAACGGAGCATAATACACTTGATCGCCACAAAGTGTCAGGCTGCTGTGGGGACAGGCGAGTTTGGCATCTCTGAGGGGGTTGTTGAAATCTGACATGGGCTCCATCCAGAAATCACCTGTAGACCAGGGAGAGAAGGCTGGAGCAGGGCTTCTCAGGAGGGAGCCTGGGATAGCTGGGGCAGGAGGATGGCACAGAGTGGGAGAGATGGGGTGGGCCTTGAGGGAAGGACTGGATACCAGTGAAGGAAAGATTCTGCAAGTCCCTTCAGAAAAAAAGCCATCACTTTGTTTCTTTTGTCAGTCCTGGGTGCCATACGCCCTTACCTGGATGAGCCAGTGACTTTCCAACCAGTCACAATTGCCTAGCAGAATAGCCAGGTAGTGGGGCTTCACTATTTTTACGGAAACCTTAGCTTACCCAGACTGGTTCCAATTGTGCTGCCATAAACTTTAATGTTGCTTTGGAATATTTCTCTACGTGCTCTCTATTTTTAATACAAATACCTCATCTTCTCGGAAAGATCTCACCATCCTTTATGAGGAGAGACTCTTCATTCTCTTCTTGGATATCCTTGTAGTAGTTAGCACAAGAGTGGGCCAGACCTTTCTCCTTCTCAAGAGGGAATTGTACTGCAAGGCCAGGCCTCCTTCAGGGACAGCTTCTCACATAGTTTAATGCCACAGTAGAACACAAGCTTTGCTGATACCAGCCAGCAGCTCGTGGTGCCAAAATGACACTAACACTCTGGGTTTCATGTTTCAGGCAACGAGATATGAGAAACTAGTTATGGGGCTGCTTACCTGTTCTTCCTGCAGCGAATTGTGAAGCCAAGAAAGAAGGCTATAAGCAGAATTCCACAGCTGAGGAAAGTCCAAACAATACCCAAGAGGGCAGGAGATAATGAAGAAATGGTCTTACTGCTGTGGTGGGAAGAGGTCTGAGAACAGAATGAAGAGAAGCTGTTAGAAACGAAGGCTCTTCTATAGATCAAACATGAACTGCCCCCATGACCCCCAGAGCTGGGACATAATGTCCTGCATAAGCATTTCCTCCTCGTACTTCTCCCCCCTCCACCACCACTACCATCATCAACAATAATAACAGCAACGTGTACATCTAAGCAGCCCTGACACCCCATGGCTGCTCACTTACAATTGTTGTCCTGCAGAGATCATGAAGGGGTCTCCGCTCCAGCTCCTGGCCAGGAAAACCATCACACAATTCAGAGCAGTTTATTTCAGACTCCATGTCATCATATGCCCCTCTTGGTATGTGCTTATTCACAGTCTTGGTTACCCACCAGTAGATAACCAGAAGATCTTTGAGTAAAACAGAAGAGCAACTCAAATCTTTTCTTCAGAGGTGTCATTTTGAAGCTGGCTCCTGGTGCAGAATCTGGGACGAACAATCCATTCAGGTGGAAGTGGAGAGTTATTTCACTAAGCTCCTTCATCAGACACCCTCCAGGCTCTCCTCGTCCCCTGCTGCCAGTGCAGACCATGTGAGTCAAGAGCGGGCATCTTAGTAACCATGAAGTCACACACTGCGATGATTCTGGCTTGCCACCAGATGGCAGTCGCTGCTCCAAGTACTCTCACACAGGTCTCAAAGGAGAAGAAAGCAATTAAGCCTGTTAAAAAACAAATGTTATTTATATATAACACATACAAATAAACACAAACACACACATATATGTAAATGGCTTATTACAGAGGTTTAAAATATTTTACACATTTTAACTATATATTTTTATTATATGTAGTTATATACATTATATATAACAAAGGTTTAAAATATAGTATATATTTAAATAAATATATTTCAAAACCTCTTTAATAAACAATACTTTAAAAACAAAGACAAAGCACACCTAACAATTTATAGATATACAGCTCTACAGTTCCTCTTCTGATCCCTTTTATGGTCCAGCACTACAAGAATTTTAGTTTCAATATGTGAACACATCTTCTTTTTTTCCCTAGTGGAACCCCCCCCGCCCTTCAAAGATCTTTCTATGCAACTTAGGGATTAAGCTCTGTCTGATCCTGGGTGGTGGTAGGCTCAGGTGCCCATACTGTCTGCATACATTGTCTGTTGGTTGGTCCTGTTCACTCCTGTTAGCTCAGTGAAGGGAGGAACATTCTATGCCCAGTCAGCTGGGATCTCAAAAGGATATGCAAGCCCTTTGCCAAGAGTTTTCTGTTTGTTTATTTTTTAACTGTTAGACTACTAGAAGTGGGATAGGCTACTCAGGTAATAGGGAGAGAAACTGAGGGTTCTAAGAATTCCCACAGAGTGAGCAAGTGGCCAGGGGATGGTGTTATTTCTCTCAGAAGATGATTGCAATATGAATACTGTGATCTAAAAAAAAGCTCTACCTTGCAGAACAAAAGTAGAAATGCTCAAAAGTAGAGAGGCTTAAATTAACTCCAGCAGAAAAGGCAGACATGTCCCCAATACTTTGAAGCAATCTACCCCGTAACAGAGAAACAGATTTGAAATTTTACCAGTGGGAATTTAAAAAAGGATGCCACTTCTGCGTTGTGTTTCTGAAACAGCTTAGCACAGTTTTCTTTTATTGTGGAGGAAACTTGGAAGAGAAAAAAAAATCAATTATTATTATTCCAATGGCCACTGAATACAGGACTTGTGTTTAAGTCAGAACAATAGTGACTGGTGTAGAATGCCATCTTTGGATTCTGCATGCTTAGACAGGAACAATATAGCACCAGGTGCTGCCCATATATTGGCCTCTCATATCTTCCTGAATTATTTACCAGGCTCATTACAATGAAATCCCAAGAGAACTAAAAGCCACTACCTCCTGTCAAGACATTTAAATTCTTGTGAAGTCTGATCAGATTACTGAATGCAAAATTAAGGAGAAAATATAAAAATCTGACTATTTGCATCTTAATTTAGTTGAAAATTTAATTGCTAAAAAGATAATTTTTTTTTTCTTAAAAGTTAGACATCCCCTGTTGTGCTTTCTAGCATAGAGCAATACTGGAAGCCACAGGGAGGACTATATGATGGATTGAAAAATATATTTTTCCTGTATTGCCCTTTTAATCATACTGGCAAATAAGTACACTTACATTTAAACCATTATTAAGTCCCTGTCTGTGTATCCTTACATCATATAGATGTGTGTGTGTATATATGTAAAACCTCATTTTGTTCTCACAATTGTGTCATGTGAGGTAAACAAGACATCTCCTCGTTTTCACATAAGAAAACTGAAGAGCAGAAAAGTGGAGAATCTTGCTCCAAATCTGCAGAGGCGGGACTCAAATCCAGGAGTTTAACTGAAAGGTCAATGTCCTCCCAGTTAATACCCTGCATGGGGCAGACACCCTGGACTGACCTCACCCCAAGAAGACACCAATGGCCTGTTAGGTTTCTTCATGTTTAGTTCCCAGAGCTTCACATGTATGGGATCTCTGGAGTGTGGCCCACAACAGTATGTCTATATCAGTAACTCTCAACCGGGGCAATTTTGCACAGCCAAAGGACATTTGGCAGTGTCTGGACACATTGTGGCTGTCAAAACTGAGAGGAAGGTCCTACTGACATGTGGTAGATAGAGGCCAGGGATGCTGTTAAACATCCTACAATTCACAGAATGGTCCAAATAACAAAGACTTATCCAGCCCCAAATGTCAGTAATGCTAAGGTAGAGAAACCCTGGTCAACACTGTGGATCTCAGAAGGGCTAACAACCTTAAGCCCAAATCACCTTTGGGAGCTTCTGTGAACATGATAGGATTGTCCAGCTGAACATAAATTTCTGAGTACATTCTAAAGGTCACCTTGGACAGACTGAACTCACTGGCATGGAACTTTGAATGCTAGGCACCCCTCCAGTCCATGGATATCAAGTGTAGGAACTTTATAAACCATGATACTAGGCTCTTCCACGGGGCAGGCATTCAATTATAACATTAGCACACATTTACAGAGATTCACACATGAAGAAGTGGTGAAACAAGTGAATGGCTTAGTTATTGAGAGGACAGAGTTGAATGATTTCAAAAAGTATTGAGTGATTGGGAAAGTGGGTGGGAAGTAGTGTGTCAGAGGGGATAATAGTGAGGCATTTGACCATAACATAGATACAGAATCCAAGGCACAAAGAGAAAGGTCTGCCAGGCTCCTCCAAGAGCAATTCCCGCCCCCACCAAAGTCTACAGAGGTAAACTGTCTAGTCCACAGACAGTAGCAGGCCCAAGAAGATGAAATGGTAGGGCTTACAATTTATTTGACAGAATCCTGCCCGGTGATTAGGATCAGCAAAACAGATACTGCATCAACTACACTGTTCCAAACAGCAAGATGGTCCTTTACAGGTTCACAACTCTCAACAGCCCCCATATCTTTCCACAAAAATCTACCCTATTCTTCTACACATTATTTCTGGCTATTGAAAAACTAGTCCTACAATTACTGTCTTTTAAAAATTTGTTTTGTAGTTGGTACAACTTCTGCTTCTATTCAGGAAGAATTAACTGCTATAGGAATTGCCGTCCTGCTGTAAACACCTCGAAAACCAGACAAAATATACAAAGCAACTCTTACCAGATATTGGATAACAGATTTCACAGGACTTTGGAAAACAAATGAGGTGAACCTACAATTGATTGACAGATATAAAGTGAAATATAAATAAATAAATATATCCTTCCAGTGACAATAATTGATCCCAAGTTACGGCCTGAAGGCAGTTCCCAGGCCACAGAACAAGGAGGGAAACCCAAAGAGAGCCTAGAAGTCTTGCTGAGGTAAGGAGAATAGATTGCAGTTTAGGGACATCAGGCAAACAAATTTGTGAGGCAGAGGAATGAAGAAGATGGAGATACCAAGAAAGAGAGTGCTTTGGAAACCTGCAGGGGATCCTCTCAGTCTTTTTCTGAGTATTGATCTAGGCATGAGTGAGAGGAAACTACTTGAAGTGAAAGAAATAACCACTGGTAGGCAGTAGCTGAACATTTCCTGGAGTTCACACAGGGTTGGGAATACTTTGTGTTCCCACCAGCCAGAGTGGAGAGACCTCATAATATACAGGACATTGGATACAATTCTCAGAAAAAAATGGGACTAAATAAACCCTAGACTAGAAACTACTCTGGACCTTCCCTAAAAATGCTCAAAAGTAAGCCTTAAAAGGATCAGATTGATCCACAAAAAAACTTAACTGCATTCCAGAACAAAATACAATGTTGGTTCAAGGAATACAAGAGCCAGCACTCAACAACATAAAATTCAAAATGTCCATCATCAATAAAAAATTACCAGGCATGCAAAGATGCAAGAAATAAGACCTATAACAATACACTTTAAAAATTCAATAAAAACATACAGAGGGACTTCCTTGACAGTCCAGAGGTTAGGACACCGCACTTCCACGGCAGGGGGCACAGATTTGATCCCTGGTCAGGGAATTAGGATCCTGCATCCTGTGCAGCACAGCCAAAAAATAGAAAAAAAAATACAGAAATAATATAATTGGCACATGAGGCCTTTTTTTTTTTTTTTTTTTTGTGGTACGCGGGCCTCTCACTGCTGTGGCCTCTCCCGTTGCGGAGCACAGGCTCCGGACATGCAGGCTCAGCAGCCATGGCTCACCAGCCCAGCCGCTCCACGGCATGTGGGATCTTCCTGGACCAGGGCATGAACCCGCATCCCTTGCATCAGCAGGCAGACTCTCAACCGCTAGCGCCACCAGGGAAGCCCACATAAGGACTTTAAAACAACTATTATAAATGTGCTCAAAGATATAAAACAGAACATAAACAAAATGAAAGGAGAAATGGAGAATATATTTTAAAAACCCAAACAGAATTCTAGAGATAAAATGCAATTACAAATTAAAAATATAGTAGATTAGACACTCCAAAAATAAAATATTGGTGATCCACCAGAGGGGAGACAGCAGAAGCAAGAAGAACTACAATCCTGCAGCCTGTGGAACAAAAACCACATTCACAGAAAGACAGACAAGATGAAAAGGCAGAGGGCTATATGCCAGATGAAGGAACAAGATAAAACCCCAGAAAAACACCTAAATGCAGTGGAGATAGGCAACCTTCCAGAAAAAGAATTCAGAATAACGATAGTGAAGATGATCCAGGACCTCGGAAAAAGAATGGAGGCAAAGATCAAGAAGATGCAAGAAATGTTTAACAAAGACCTAGAAGAATTAAAACACAAACACCTAGAAGAATTAAAGAACAAACAAACAAAGATGAACAATACAATAACTGAAATGAAAAATATACTAGAAGGAATCAATAGCAGAATAACTGAGCTAGAGGAAAAGATTTTAAAAAATTAAAAAAAAAAAAAGAGGAACAGATAACTGACCTGGAAGACAGAATGGTGGAATTCACAGCCATGGAACAGAATAAAGAAAATAAGAATGAAAAGAAATGAAGACAGCCTAAGCGACCTCTGGGACAACATTAAACGCAACAACATTCGCATTATAGGGGTCCCAGAAAAAGAAGAGAGACAGAAAGGACCCGAGAAAATATTTGAAGAGATTATAGTCAAAAACTTCCCTAACGTGGGAAAGGAAATAGCCACCCAAATCCAGGAAGTGCAGAGAGTCCCAGGAAGGATAAACCCAAGGAGAAACACACTGAGACGCATAGTAATCAAACTGGCAAAAATTAAAGACAAAGAAAAATTACTGAAAGCAGCAAGGGAAAATCAACAAATAACATAAGGGAACTCCTTATATATATTTCTCAGCAGAAACTCTACAAGCCAGAAGGGAGTGGCATGATATATTTAAAGTGATGAAAGGGAAGAACCTACAACCAAGATTACTCTACCCAGCAAGGATCTCATTCAGATTCAATGGAGAAATCAAAAGCTTTACAGACAAGCAAAAGCTAAGAGAATTCAGTACCATCAAACCAGCTCTACAACAAATGCTAAAGGAACTTTTCTACGTGGGAAACACAAGAGAAGAAAAGGACCTACAAAAACAAACTCATAACAATTAAGAAAATAGTAACAGGAACATACATATCGATAATTACCTTAAACATGAATGGATTAAATGCTCCAACCAAAAGACACAGGCTTGCTGAATGGATACAAAAACAAGACCCATATATATGCTGTCTACAAGAGACCCACTTCAGACCTAGGGACATATACAGACTGAAAGTGAGGGGATGGAAAAAGCTATTCCATGCAAAAGTAAAACAAAAGAAAGCTGCGGTAGCAATACTCATATCAGATAAAATAGACTTTAAAATAAAGAATGTTACAAGAGACAAGGAAGGACATTACATAATGACCAAGGAATCAATCCAAGAAGAAGATATAACAATTATAAATATATATGCACCCAACATAGGAGCACCTCAATACATAAGGCAACTGCTAACAGCTATAAAAGAGGAAACTGACAGTAACACAAAAATAGTGGGGAACTTTTAACACCTCACTTACACCAATGGACATATCATCCAAACAGAAAATTAATAAGGAAACACAAGCTTTAAATGACACAATAGACCACACAGATTTAATTGATATTTATAGGACATTCCATCCCCAAACAGCAGATTACACTTTCTTCTCAAGTGCACACGGAACATTCTCCAGGATAGATCACATCTTGGGTCACACATCAAGCCTCAGTAAATTTAAGAAAATTGAAATCATATAAAGCATCTTTCTGACCACAACGCTATGAGATTAGAAATCAATTACAGGGGAAAAAACGTGAAGAACACAAACACATGGAGGCTAAACAATACATTAGTAAATAACCAAGAGATCACTGAGGAAATCAAAGAGGAAGTCAAAAAATACCTGGAGACAAATTACCATGAAAACACGATGATCCAAAACCTATGGGATGCAGCAAAAGCAGTTCTAAGAGAGAAGTTTATAGCTATACAAGCCTACCTCAACAAACAAGAAAAATCTCAAATAAACTATCTAACTTTACACCTAAAGGAACTAGAGAAAGAAGAACAAACAAAACCCAAAGTTAGTAGAAGGAAAGAAATCATAAAGATCAGAGCAGAAATAAACGAAATAGAAACAAAGAAAACAGCAAAGATCAATAAAACCAAAAGCTGGTTCTTTGAGAAGATAAACAAAATTGATAAACCATTAGCCAGACTGATCAAGAAAAAGAGGACAGGACTCAAATCAATAAAATTAGAAATGAAAAATGAGAAGTTACAACAGACACTGCAGAAATACAAAACATCCTAAGAGAGTACTACAAGCAAACTTATGCCAATAAAATGGACAACCTGGAAGAAATGGACAAATTCTTAGAAAGGTATAACCTTCCAAGACTGAATCAGGAAGAAATAGAAAATATGAACAGACAAATCACAAGTAATGAAATTGAAAGTGTGATTAAAAATCACACTTCCAACAAACAGAAGTCCAGGACCAGATTGCTTCACAGGTGAATTCTATCAAACATATACAGAAGAGCTAACACCCATCCTTCTCAAACTCTTCCAAAAATTGCAGAGGAAGGAACCTCCAAACTCATTCTATGAGGCCACCATCACCCTGATACCAAAACCAGACAAAGATACTACAAAAAAAGAAAATTACAAACCAATATCACTGATGAATATAGATCCAAAAATCCTCAACGAAATACTAGCAAACAGAATCCAACAACACATTAAAAGAATCATACACCATAATCAAGTGGGATTTATCCCAGCGATGCAAGGATTATTTAATATATGCAAATCTATCAATGTGATACACCATACTAACAAATTGAAGAATAAAAACCATACGATCATATCAATAGATGCAGAAAAAGCTTTTGACAAAATTCAACACCCATTTATGATAAAAACTCTCCAGAAAGTGGGCATAGAGGGAACCTCCTACCTCAACATAATAAAGGCCATATATGACAAACACAGCAAACATCATTCTCAATGGTGAAAAACTGAAAGCATTTCCTCTAAGATCAGAAACAAGACAAGGATGTCCACTCTCGCCACTATTATTCAACATATTCTGGAAGTCCTAGCCATGGCAATCAGAGAAGAAAAGGAAATAAAAGGAATACACATTGGAAAAGAAGAAGTAAAACTGTCACTGTTTGCAGATGACATGATGCTATATATAGAGAATCCTAAAGATGACACCAGAAAACTACTAGAGCTAATCAATGAATTTGGTAAAGCTGCAGGATACAAAATTAATGCACAGAAATCTCTTGCATTCCTATACACTAATGATGATAAATCTGAAAGAGAAATTAAGGAAACACTCCCATTTACCACTGCAACAAAAAGAATAAAATACCTAGGAATAAACCTACCTAGGGAGACAAAAGACCTGTATGCAGAAAACGATTAAGACACTGACGAAAGAAATTAAAGATGATACAAACAGATGGAGAGATATACCATGTTGTTGGATTGGAAGAATCAATATTGTGAAAATGACTATACTACCCAAAGCAATCTACAGATTCAGTGCAATCCCTATGAAATTACCAATGGCATTTTTTAGAGAACTAGAATAAAAATCTTAAAATCTGTATGGAGACACAAAAGACCCCCAATAGCCAAAGCAGTCTTGAGGGAAAAAAACGGAGCTGGAGGAATCAGGCTCCCTGACTTCAGACTATACTACAAAGCTACAGTAATCAAGACAGTATGGTACTGGCACAAAAACAGAAATATAGATCAATGGAACAGCATAGAAAGCCCAGAGATAAACCCACGCACCTATGGTCAACTAATGTATGACAAAGGAGGCAATGATATACAATGGAGAAAAGACAGTCCCTTCAATAAGTGGTGCTGGGAAAACTGGACAGCTACATGTAAAAGAATGAAATTAGAACACTCCTTAACACCATACACAAAAATAAACTCCAAATGGATTAGAGACCTAAATGTAAGACCAGACACTGTAAAACTCTTAGAGGAAAACATAGGAAGAACACTCTTTGACATAAATCACAGCAAGATCTTTTTTGATCCACCTCCTAGAGTAATGGAAATAAAAACAAAAATAAACAAATGGGACCTAATGAAACTTAAAAGCTTTTGCAAAGCAAAGGAAACTACAAACAAGATGAAAAGACAACCTTCAGAATGGGAGAAAATATTTGCAAACGAATCAATGGACAAAGGATTAATCTCCAAAATATATAAACAGCTCATACAGCTCAATATTAAAAAAAAAACCAACCCCATCAAAAAATGGGCAGAAGACCTAAACAAACATTTCTCCAGAGAAGACATACAGATGGCCAAGAAGCACATGAAAAGCTGCTCAACATCACTAATTATTAAAGAAATGCAAATCAAAACTACAATGAGGTATCACCTCACACCGGTTAGAATGGGCATCAACAGAAAGTCTACAAACAACAAATGCTGGAGAGGGTGTGGAGAAAAGGGAACCCTCTTACACTGTTAGTAGGAATGTAAATTGATACAGCCACTATGGAGAACAGTATGGAAGGTCTTTAGAAAACTAAAAATAGAATTACCATATGACCCAGCAATCCCACTACTGGGCATATACCCAGAGAAAACCATAATTCAAAAAGACACATGCACCCCAATGTTCATTGCAGCACTAGTTACAATAGCCAGGTTATGGAAGCAACCTAAATGCCCATCGACAGCCGAATGGATAAAGAAAATGTGGTACGTATATACAATGGAATATTACTCAGCCATAAAAGGGAACAAAATTGGGTCATTTGTAGAGACGTGGATGGATCTAGAGACTGTCATACAGAGTGAAGTCAGAAAGAGAAAAGCAAATATCCTATGTTAACGCATATATGTGGAACCTAGAAAAATGGTACAGATGAACTGGTTTGCAGGGCAGAAACAGAGACACAGATATAGAGAAAAAAGTATGGACACCAAGGGGGGAAAGTGGCAGGGGTGGTGGTGGTGGTGTGATGAATTGGGAGATGGGGATTGACATGTATACACTAATATGTATAAAATGGATAACTAATAAGAACCTGCTATATAAAAAATAAATAAAATAAAATTCAAAACTTCAAAAAAAAAACCAAAATTAAATCAAAGAGAAAATAAATATCTAAAAATTAGAAAGCAAGCTGAAACAAATTATTATCATCAAGTTAATGACATAACCACATAGAGAAGAATTATTTTAAGTAAAAGTCATTTGATTATATACCCGAAAGACAAAAAATAACCACAAAGAAATCTTAAGTGGCATTAAGTGGGTATTGTTCCTATTTTATATAGATGGATATAAATACATATACACATACACACATCTACCTATTAGATAAAGCAAATAAGTAATTATGTTCATGTCAATGGGAACTAAGAATTTCAAAGTAAGAGAAAAAAATATGCATATAAAATAAAATAAGTTAAAAATCTTTTATTTAAATGGGAAATATCAGTATGGACTCAAAATTTTTCTTTTTCTAAAATATTCATATTTCCTAGTCTGTTAACTGAAGTTTGGAAGTAAGTACAACATAGCAACAATAAGCACTCCAAGCGCCCAGATTGTAGTCTCTAAAACCATTTTTCACTAAAAGGAATCAGGTTTCTTTAGTGAAATAGTCAATTTAAGCTACGGAGCTGGAAATATATGAGATGAAACTGGGACATTTTGTCATACTAGAGCATGAAAAATTATCAGACTACAGAGAGTACAGAATCATGTCAAAGGGATGCAGGAGTCAACAGGCTTCCACTGGTCAATGACAGGATAATTTGAGCATCAAAAAGAACAATAACTGTAATGCACTGAAACATATATGGCACATAGTAGGCATGCAATAAATGATTATTGAATAAATGAACAAAATTAGCATTGTAGGTATTAGTAAAATATTGTCGAAGGTGTGGTCTACAACACTGACTTAGTGGTTCCTCCATGAGGACAGATGGTGGAAATTTCTCTTCCTTTCAAATACCAGGAAAAGTCTTTTTCTGGAACATTTTCATGTCATGAGTAGTACATTTCTTTCTCTTTTGGCTGCTGGGAAGCTTGGAATCAAATATGTGGTTCACTTATAGCAACTGTGCAGTGTTAGGTATTTCTGGCTCGTTATATTATCCTATGACTATTTTCCTTTTGTCTGGATTTCCTTATTCCTTCATTTTTCAACCCAATACATGCTTTATATTAAAAGCAGAAGGGACAGCTGAAGTAATACCAATGTTTCTACCCAATGTGAGCAAATAGATACATTGTTTGAAGTATCTCAGCCTCAGGTTATCCATGAAGAAGAGATAAGTCAGAACCACATGCAAATTAATAAAAAATATATCTATTCAAACCACCACCAATAGCAGTGACTAGATACTAACATTCCTTCTGGCACTAATATTGTCTCAAGTGTTACCTCCACATTAACTATGTTAATATAGGCAGCAGATACATGGATAATTATAAACAGCAGGGAATGTAAAATGCATTTTAATTGTTTTTGAATGCACTGTGTTATGTTCTGGTAGCAGATTTACAAACATGCTGCATATGGGTCACTTATACTAACAGTAAAATTCACGTCTCTTGCCTAAGCATACACTGCTCTTTGTGGAGGCAGCAGACAAGTACACACAGGGCGGAGGGGATTAAACCTCCTCTAACAACCGCCTACCACAGAGATCCTCGACACAGAAGATGGCTTACAGTTGTAAATTCTTTCTAAGAGAGGATGAGCATGAGATTAGGGTGGAAAAGAACTGCGTGTCTATGAACAAGACAGTTCAGTCAGGAAAGTACGTGAAGTCACAGAATATTGGAGATGGAAGCAACCTCAGATATAATCAAGTCCAGTCTCCATTTTATGGGTCAGAAAACTGCCCCACAGAGGTTGGGAGGTTCAGGGATCACATGGTGAGCCTAGAAAGAAAATCTTGGTGTCCCAAGTTCAGTGCTCTTTCTATACTACTTTAAAGGTCCTTTAAAGGAAGTTATGATTGGCCTTTCACGCACTTGAAACATCTGGGGCAAAGGCCTGGGCTTGGGGAAGGGAAGATGGAGACTGTGTGTGTGTACAGGGGAGTGCCGGATGGGAATGGTAACCAGCAGGAAGGCAGGTTTTGATGTGAATACACAGAATGTGTGAAGGGCCAGTGGAGGCAACTGGAGAGAGCAGGGCCATAGGGGTAACAGCTCTAAGGCTGTAGTTAGAAGTTTGTGGAGGAGGTCCGAGAGAAAAAAGGAACACTGTGGAAGGGGAAAGAATATTCTCTTGGGAGAGTATACGTTTTGGAACTTGTACATTTTCTCCCCAACAATGTAAAGTGTACTGAATTAATCTGCTTCTCAGAACCTCAGATTTGCCTTATAAAAGAGGGAGAAATGATAAAAAGTTCTCTTTTAAAGCCTCTGAAGTGCCTCCAGTTAAGTTTTCCACATACTTTCATGGTTTCTGAATAATCATCCCCAGGACCCTGGAGCAGGGCTCGTGCAGGGAATCTTGATTCACTGGAGGGAAGATCAAGGGGAGGAGAGACAGCTGCTCCAAATACATCCCTCTTAGGGGAGTTTAGAAGCAGAAGGGAATCACTGGGTGTCCCTTGACAGGGGTGGGAAGAGGACAGGGTGGGGTGAAGGAGAGTGGACTTGATTCACCACTTTAACGTGAGTCTTAGAGAAAACGAAACTTTCGGATCCTTGGGCTCTGTATGAATTCTTGGATTATCCCACCATTCTTTCCTAATCCCTGTGTTCTAAAGCCTCTCCTCTCCAGAGCTTCCCAGCGCACAGTCAGTGATTTTTTCTGCAATCTGTAGGACATTTTTGTTCAACATTACAGAAGGCCATACTCAACCTTTTAATTTGATATCACTTGTAACTTTTCTTCTATGAAATCTGACTTCTCCCTCTGCTTACAGTGTTTAAATATTTCTGGCTGCTTGGTAGAATTAAAGTGAATCAGACTGTCTATTGGAGTGGGTCCCCCACAGGATATGAACAACAGTGCTGTAAGCAGTAGGTTTACTGTAAACAGTAGATCAACTGAATGCAGGGCACACCTCAGGGTCCCTGGGTCAATTCAGCCTCCATCCCAGTATATGGAGTTTGGCTTCATTTCACACATCCTAGGACCATTGGGTATAATGAGTGATACTGCAATGGACAAAGCCCAGGCTGAGTTTAACTCTCAGCTCCATCATTTTGTATCTGTGGTGTCTTAGGTTAGTCCCTTAACTTCTCCAATTCTTAGCTGCCTCCTCAGTGAAATGAGGATAATACTATCTACACCTCACAGGTTTTGTTGATGATTAAATCATACAATGTCCAGGATGCATGCACATGGAACTGATACACTAGATCGTCAATAAATATTGGCTTCTTTCATTTCCACAACAGAGAAGGGTCGTCTATACAAAAGACTTGGATCATATAGCCAAGGTTATCTATCTTGTTTCTCTAAAGTTTCTAACAGAATCCCAAGTTCTAAATCATTGTTTCTTCTAACATGAAGAGTAACGGTCTTTATATTGTATTTAAAATCAAATTTTGTAAGGATACTGAATTATAGATCCCTGATGGTAGAGACCATGATCGTTAATTCAATAAATGTTGACTGACCAACTATTATGGGCTGGTCATTAAGACCTAGGGATGCAGCAGGGAACAAGACAACGTGGTCTTGCTCTACCACCTAGCACAGGGCCTGGTGATCAGTACATATTTGGTGAAGTGAACCCAGAGATGTTTAGAAAACATTATATAGGATAGGAGTCCTATACTCCTGGGAACAATCCTCAGGACAGTGAGATACTCCTATAACTCAGCAGAACCAGCAGATTTGATTTATAAAGGAGGGCTGGAAAATCCCCCTGACTACTGTGGGAGCATCTCCTACTTTCAGAGACCTGCCCTGATGTGTTTTGTGACCCTCTGTACTCTCAGGTATAAACTGGCACAACCACACAACCTGGGCTGTGAGCCATCACGGCCTTATAGACGGATCCTAGAGACATGTGAATATTCCACACTACTGCCAGGGATTGGAGTTGGGAATTAAACACACAAAAAAACAAAAAACCCCAGCAACATACAAAAACCCTCACCAACTTCTCAGAGTTGCACTTAGGTACTGTCATGCAAATTATATATGCATGATTTCCATAAAAACCAGTCACAAATGTCAATTAGTGTTCATTAATATGCAGTAAAATTCTCACTTGAAAATTATGAAGAGCCAAGAATGAATTCCACTTGGCTGCCCTCCTTTAATGAGAACTGCTGTGAAGTGCTCTGTGCTATTTCTCATCAGCGAAACAGTAAGGTGTCACGACAAATCAAGCTTCAGGCAACAGAAGGACCAGAGAGAATGATCATTTGAAGGTTTCAGAGGCTGGTTTTGGACAGCTCAGGTTTTATGCTGCTATAGCTGAGACCTCAGTCCTGCTGGATACCCAGAACATAGGCTGAGTGAATTTATTAATCTACCTTGCCAACGGGGCCATGGTGATACTGCGTACTTCTTTAAAGGGTGTTTGTGAGGATGCCGTACAGCTAGAAAAAGGTAAATAACACTTCGTTCCTGAGGTTCAGTCTGTTGAGGAAACAATGTTCTACTCCTCAAAAGCAGCAGTGATCCAAGGCCCTTGGAATTAATGGGACTCATTCCTGAAAAGCCTTCTGGTTAGAATTTTTATGAGTGAACTCACATGCTGTGTCTGCAAATTCCAGTTTTATCTGGACATTGGGTTTCTCTGAACTGTTGCTCAGTGTTGCTGTGCAACCCAAGACACTGTGTGACAGTGATTCAGGCTCTTTGAGGATAAAGAGATGGAAAATATAAGCTATGGACACTGGACTGTTCATTCTGCAGCCACTTCCTTACCAAAATGTCCTAAACTTGGCCTGAAAGCAGGGGGTACGAAATAGACTTTTCTAAGAATAGTTTAACCCAGTGGTTACCAAACTTTAGTGCACATCAAAATCACCTGGAGAATGCCTTAAAAAATACTGATTGCAAGCCCTTTACTGCCAGAGTTTCTGATTCAGTAGGGCCTGAGAATGTACCTTTCTAGTAAGTTCCCAGGTGATGTTGCACCTGTTGATCTGAGAATCATTCCATGAGAACCTGAGTCTAGCTTAAGGAAACATAAGGCTTTCATCAGATTGTGTGGAACCACACAATCCTTGGAATAACCTTTAACTTGCTACTCCAAGCTACTGTGATGAGGCTCATGTACATACATACAGATCAAATCACTTGAACCATTCACTAGAAATTAATTTCAGAGAAGTACTAAGAAATTAGACACCTAGAATATACAATGGAAGAAAGACAGTCTCTTCAATAAGTGGTGCTGGGAAAACTGGACAGCTACATGTAAAAGAATGAAATTAGAACACTCCTTAACACCATACACAAAAATAAACGCAAAATGGAATAAAGACCTAAATGTAAGACCGGACACAGTAAAACTCTTAAGAGGAAAACATAGGAAGAGCACTCTTTGACATAAATCACAGCAAGATCTTTTTTGATCCACCTACTAGAGTAATGGAAATAAAAACAAAAATAAACAAATGGGACCAAATGAAACTTAAAAGCTTTTGCACAGCAAAGGAAACTATAAACAAGACATTAAGACAATCCTCACAATGGGAGAAACTATTTGCAAACGAATCAATGGACAAAGGATTAATCTCCAAAATATATAAACAGCTTATGCAGCACAATATCAGAAAAACGAACAACCCAATTAAAAAATGGGCAGAAGACCTAAATAAACATTTCTCCAAAGAAGACATACAGATGGCCAAGAAGCACATGAAAAGCTGCTCAACATCACTAATTATTAGAGAAATGCAAATCAAAACTACAATGAGGTATCACCTCATACCAGTTAGAATGAGCATCATCAGAAAATCTACAAACCACAAATGCTGGAGAGGGTGTGGAGAAAAGGGAATCCTCTTACACTGTTGGTGGGAATATAAATTGATACAGCCACTATGGATAACAGTATGGAGGTTCCTTAAAAAACTAAAAATAGAATTACCATATGACCCAGCAATCCCACTACTGGGCAAATACCCAGAGAAAACCATAATTCAAAAAGACACATGCACCCCAATGTTCATTGCAGCACTATTTACAGTAGACAGGTCATGGAAGCAACCTCAATGTCCATTGACAGACGAATGTATTAGGAAGATGTGGTACATATATATAATATAATATTACTCAGCCATAAAAAGGAACGAAATTGGGTCATTTGTAGAGACATGGATGAACCTAGAGACTGTCATACAGAGTGAAGTAAGTCAGAAGGAGAAAAACAAATATTGTATATTAACGCATACATGTGGAATCTAGAAAAATGGTACAGATGAACCAGTTTGCAAGGCAGAAATAGAGACAGATATAGAGAACAAACATATGGACACCAAGCGGGGAAAGTGGGTCGGGGGGATAAACTGGGAGATTGGGATTGACATATATACACTAATATATACAAAATAGATAACCAATAAAAACCTGCTGTATAAAAAAAAAAAGAAATTAGACACCTAGTGCAGCACTCAATTTATTCATTCTTCAAACCATGATTCTTAAATAGTTTTTTGGACATGAAATACTGATGAAAACTACTGATCCTCTCCTGAAAAACATATATAAATATGTAATACTTTACATACAAAATCAGGAGGGGGGAATCATAGCCCACCCATTAACCCCTCCTACAAACCCCACTCATGTCAAGTGAAGAGGCTCATTTCAAACCACAACTCAGGTGAAGCTAGGGATAAAATTTTTTTTAATTAAGGTTTCTCTTTATATTGGTCTCATAAATCAAACATTTCTTTGTGGCTACCCACAAGTAAAGCATGGTGCATTAAAATGATGAAGGCTGGGCTTCCCTGGTGGCGCAGAGGTTGAGAGTCCGCCTGCCAATGCAGGGGACACGGGTTTGTGCCCCGGTCGGGGAAGATCCCACATGCTGCGGAGCGGCTAGGCCCGTGAGCCATGGCCGCTGAGTCTGCGCGTCCGGAGCCTGTGCTCCACAACCGGAGAGGCCACAACAGTGAGAGGCCCGCGTACCACCAAAAAAAAAAAAAAAAAAAAAATGATGAAGGCTATGAAAAACTCTGTCACCAATTATAACATTTTAATAATCCTTTTTAATATGTCTGTTCTTTATCTAGTACAATAATCTCTGTCTTTTAATTGGAGTATTCTATTCGTTCTTTTTTTTTAACATCTTTATTGGAGTATAATTGCTCTACAATGGTGTTAGTTTCTGCTTTATAACAAAGTGAATTAGCCATACATATATGTATATCCCCATATCTCCTCCCTCTTGCATCTCCCTCCCACCCTCCCTATCCCACCCCTCTAGGTGATCACAAAGCACCGAGCTGATCTCCCTGTGCTATGTGGCTGTTTCCCACTAGCTATCGATTTTATATTTGGTAGTGTATATATGTTCTGGAGTATTCTATTTATTCTTAAGATAATTACTGACATAAATGAGTTAAAATCTATTATGTTACTATTTGTTTTACTTTCTCAATCTGTCTTATGGGTTTTTTGGGTTATTTTAGACTATTTTGTATTTGTATTTTATCCCATTTTCCTATTAGGCTTTTAAATAAACGGCTCTATTGAGGTATAAATTGTACACCATAAACTGCACATATTTAAAGTGTCAATTTGATAAGTTTTGACATATGCATAAACCTCTGAAAACACTCTTGCATTCAAAATAACGAACAGAGAGCAATAATCCTCCAACTTTGTTCCTTTTTTGAAAGCTGTTTTGGCTATTCTAGATACTGCACATTTTCCCATGAATTTTAAAGTGAGGTTATCATTTTTACAAGAAGGTCATCTGGGATTCTGATTGGGATTGTATTGAATCTATAGATCAATTAGGAGAGAATTAACGTCTTAACAATATTGAACCTTCTAACCCATTGTCTTTCAGCTCACCTGCTCTAACAAAATACCATAGACTAAGTGGCTTATAAACAACATAAATTTATTTCTCACAGTTCTGAAGACTAGAAGTTCAAGATAATGGTGCCAGCATGATCATGGTCTGGTGACAGTCCTCTTCCAGTCTGCAGATGGCTGACTTCTTGTTATATCCTAACATGATGGAAAGAGAGCTACCTAGCTCTCTGGCCTCTTTTTATAAGGGCACTAATCTCATTCATGAAGGCTTCCCCCTCATGACCTAATCATCTCCCAAAGGCCCTGTCTCCAAATACCATTACACTGAGGACAAGATTTCAACATATAAATTTTGGGGAGGACATAAACATTCAATCAATAGTACCCATGAACAAGGTATATCTCTCCATTTATTTAGGTCTTCTTAAATTTCTCTCAGTAAGGTTTTGTAATTCTCAGTATATAGGTCTTGCACAATTTTTATCAGATTTATCCCTGAGTATTTCATATTTTTGATGCTATTATTTTAACTTGCAATTTTGATTGTTCAACATTGGTATTTATATGCACAAACGATGTTTGTATATTGATACTGTATTTTTATGCTCAACTCATTCATTAGTTCTAGTGGCTCTTCTGTAGATTCCATTTAATATTCTAAATAGATGATCAGGTCATGTGCAAATAAAGACAGTTTTACTTCTTCCTTTCCAAACTGGATGCCTTTCATTTCTTTTTCTTACTTTACTGCACTGGCTAGGACCTCCAGAACAGTGTTGAATAGAATTGGTGACAGTGGACATCTTTGTCTCGTTCTTGATCTTAGGAGCAAGGTCTTTTACTATTAAATATGATGTTAGATGTAGGTTTTCCATAGATTCCCTTTATCAGGTTAAGGAAATTCTCTTCTAGTTTGCTAAGACTTTTTCTTTAATAGATGTGGGCTTTCACGAACTCTAAGACATATTTAATAAACTTTGGTAGTTTGTGTCTTTCAAGGTATTTGTTCTTTTCATCTAAGTTGATGGAATTATTAGAAGAAAGCTGTTTATAATATTTATAGAATTTGTAGTGTTGTCACCTCTTTAATTCATGGTGTTAGTAAATTGTATCTGTTCTCTTTTTATCTTGATCAGGCTCACTAGAGGCTTACTGATTTTATTGATATTCTCAATAAATCAGCATTCACTTTGATTTTCTCTACATTTTTGTGTATCTATTTTATTGATTTCTGCTCTGATATTTATTATTTCCTTTCTTCTGCTTACTTTGGGTCTCATTTACTCTTTTTTGTTCTAGTTGCTTGGGATGGAAGTTGAGGACATTGAGACTTTTCTTCTTGTAAGTCCTCAGCACTATAAATTTCCACCTAAGTACAGGCATACCTCAGAGATACTGAGAGTTTCAGTTCCAGACTATGACAATAAAGTGAATATTACAACAAAGTGAGTCAAATGAATTTTTTGATTTCCCAGCACATATAAAAGTTATGTTTACATTATTCTATAGTCAACTGAGTGTGCAATAGCATTATGTCTTAAAAAACCAACGTATATACCTTAATTTAAAAATACTTTATTGCTAAAAAATGTTAACCATCATCTGAACCTTCAGCAAGATGTATTCTTTTTGCAATTGTAACATCAAACACCACTGATCACAGATCACCACAACAAATATACTAATAATGAAAAAGTATGAAATATTGCAAGAATTACCAAAATGTGACACAGAGACACTAAGTGAGCAAATGCCATTGGAAAAATAGCACCAATGGACTTGCTCAAGGCAGGGTTGCCACAAACCTTCAATTTGTAAAAAACTCAGTATCTGCCAAATGCAATAAAATGAGGTATACCTATACTGCTTTTTATATGTAACTTTTCATTTTCATTCAGTCCAAACTAATTTCTCATTTCCCTTTTGATTTCTTCTTTGCCTTAAGAGCTATTTTGAAATGCATTACTGTTTTCAAATATTTGAAGATTGTTATTATTGATTTCTTAATTAATTCTACTGTGGTCAAGAACATACTTTGTATGACTTGAATCCTTTTAACTGTATCGAGACTTGTCCTACAGCCCAGAATATGGTCTCTCTTGATAAATGTTCCGTGTGTACTTGAAATGAATGAATATTTTGCTGTCAATAGGTAAAATGCTCTATATCAATATCTAGAGCTCTATATCTAGATCAATGAGGTCGAGCTGATTATGTTGTTTCCTTCTTCTATATCCTTAATTATTTTGTCTTCTTGCTACATGCATTAAAGAAAGCTAACGAAATTTTGGACCACAATTATGGATTTGTCTACTTCTCCTTGAAGTCATATCATCTCTACTTCATGTATTTTGGAGCTCTGTGATTAGGTGTATAATATTCTTTGCTCTGCGATCTACTTTATCTAATATTGCTACTCATCTATATTTTGATTGGTGTTAACACGGTTAAATGTTTCCACCCTTTTAATTTATTTTTGTCTTGATATGTAAAGTCTGTTTCTTATACATAGTATATAATTAGCTTTGCTTTTTTATCCTATCTGGAAATTCCTACCTTTTAGTTGAGGTGTTGAGATCCTTTATATCTAAAGTAGTTATTGGTATATTGGTATTTTTAGGTTTAAATGTATCATATTGTATTGTTTTTTATTCTTCTTTCCCTTTTCCTCCTTTTTTGTCTTTTTGAAAGTGAATTTTTTTTTTTTTTTTTTTTTGGCGGTACGCGGTCCTCTCACTGTTGTGGCCTCTCCCGTTGCGGAGCACAGGCTCCAGACATGCAGGCTCAGCGGCCATGGCTCACGGGCCCAGCCGCTCCGCGGCATGTGGGATCTTCCCGGACCGGGGCACGAACCCATGTCCCCTGCAACGGCAGGCGGACTCTCAAACACTGTGCTACCAGGGAAGCCCTGAATTGAGTATTTTTTATGATTCCATTTTATCTCTCTTTTGGCTTATTAGTTATACTTCTTTTTTGTGACTGTTTTTGTGTTTATAGATACATCTTTAACCTATTGCAGTCTACCTTCAAGTGATATCACATGACTTCACATGTAGTATAAGAATGTGACCAAGAATATATTTCCATGTTTCCACTAATAGCCTCTGTACAGTCATTGTCATACATTTCCTTTTAAATATGTTATAAACCCCACAATACATTGTTTTTATTTTTCTTTAAACTGTCAATTTTACTGAAAAGAAGTTTAAATAATAAAAATCTTACATATTTTCCCATGTAGTTACCATGTCTGGTGCTCTTCACTTTTTTGTATTATCCATATTTCCTCCTTGTATCATTTTCCTTCTGCTGAAAGCACTTCCTTTAACATTTCTTGTAGTGAACATCTGCCAGTAAAGAATTCTTTCAGCTTTTATATACCTGAAAAAGTCTTTTGCCTTTGTTTTGAAAGATATTTTCACTCGGCATAGAATTCTAGGTTGAAGGGGTTTTTTTGTTTTTTGTCTTTCCAGTACTTTAAAGATGTTGTTCCATTGTCTTTTTGCTTGCACTTTTTCCTGATGAAATCTCTGTTCCCAGCCCTGTGTGACTGGCAAGTACTGGTTCCTCTAATCCTTTTGAGTGGTTCTTCTTCCCTCCCTAGGTAGCTTCCTCACACTCACGTGCTCATTAGTACTCAGCTTTGTACTTGAGGTATACTCTGTGAGAATCTCTGGAGTTCTCTCTGAGCAGCTTTCTCCTCTTCAATACTCCGTTTTGCAAACTCCAGCTGCCTTTGGCCTCCCTAGACTTGAAACTGTCTTCTCAGCTCAGGGACTCTACATTCTCCCTTTCTGCACCGTATTCTGGAAAGAATATTTTGGTATGCCCCCTTTTGTTTTGTTTTGTTTTATTTCACTTAATATCAGAGACCATAAGTTAAGAATACAGAAGCTCTGGATCATTTTCTCTTTTCCAAAGGGTATGTTTTTTAGCTTCTGTTAGGGTGTTAGAATAAAACTGTTTTTTTTTTTGCGGTATGCGGGCCTCTCACTGTTGTGGTCTCTCCCGTTGCGGAGCACAGGCTCCAGACGCGCAGGCTCAGCGGCCATGGCTCACGGGCCCAGCCGCTCCGCGGCATGTGGGATCTTCCCGGACCGGGGCATGAACCCGTGTCCCCTGAATCGGCAGGCAGACTCTCAACCACTGCGCCACCAGGGAAGCCCCTATCTTTTTTTATTTTAGTTGGAAGAAAATGTTTATTTCGTAAAAAGGTATGAAGGTAGAAAGCCAGTAAGAATAGGGAAAGGAGAACTTAACAAATGGGGGATTTTGAGGCAACCAGGAAGTGATTTGGACAAAACTTTCATTGGCAAGAGAGCTTCATATACCATAACCACTACACTGAAAGGCATCTAATAACCAGCCAATTTTATTTGTATCAGTAGTACTAAGAATAATTCTCTACACTTCCACCTTTACTAAGGAAAACGTAATCAGTTAAGACCTAGTTGGCTTTAATATTTTCAGTGTGTCTCGAGTTATCAAAGATTAACTGTAAGAGAGTAGGATGAAGTAGAAACCTGCATTTTTGTGTTGAGAAAATATTAACCTTTATTGTGCAACTTAATTATTGGGTATGCCTTTGCTGTTTGATTTTTCTTTATTCTTCCCTACAACATTAGCATGATGGAAGTATAATTACTTGGTCACCACTTAACATTTCAGTTCTGTTTTTCAACATGTAACCAAGGGTACAATTAATTTAAACACTTTTAACAGTAAACAATTGTGTATATGGTAAAATAAGTTGGCTTTTTTTTAATTTAAAGGGTATAGTATCAACTGAAACTAACTCCACTCAAGAAATAATTGAATGTCTTCTATTAAGCAGGCACAGTGCTGGTGGTATTACATGAATATTACCTCCTACTAATCATTCTAAGAACTTTAGAAAAGACTTGTGAAACCAGAGCACTACCAGAGGACTAACTGTAACCCTTCACACCCTGTGGTCTATTTTTCTTGCCGTTACAACAAGTAACATGAAGTATGGCCACTTTGTAGAACCAGAGAGATAAAATCACTGTCATATGGCTAGAAAGTAGCAGATGCTATAACATGAACCCAAGGCCTTGATTCCAAGATCAACTCTTTTATACTGCCATTATGATGCCTTTATACAATTCTTTAGCAGACAGTTTTCTCCACCTGGCAGTCATTTACTTACTTTAATTTTTTATAAGGAAAACACTGTGAAGAAGCAAAGTAAAAAACTGATTTAATCCTTGGCAGTACAGTGGCAATTAAATAGCTGTTAAAAAAAAAAGTGTTTTGAGAACATGCCCAGGATTTTTGAGAACATTTCTACTGGACACCTTTGCTCCAAGCTTATCTTCCATTGAGAGAGGGAGGGGACCGTATTTAAAAACAAGAATAGGGTGGTCCAGTGGTTAAGACTCCGTGTTCCCAATTCAGGGGGCCCGGGTTCAATCCCTGGTCCAGGAACTAGATCCTGCATGCTGCAACAAAGGGCAAGGTCATTAAATGAGTGCAGTGCAAGGTTTGATAGGGTTTGCCTTCCACAATGTGGGTGGGCCACATCCAATCAGTTGAAGGCCTTCAGAGCAAAAAACAGAGGTTTCCTGGAGGGCTCTGACCGAGGGGCCGGACGAGGGGGTTGGGGGTTGTGCGAGAAGGCCACCGGGCCACCCACCGCGGCCCCCATGCTCCTGCGCCTGCTCCAGCCGGAGCCAAAACTGATCATGTTAATCCAGTCAGTGGCTAATCTGATTGGGGACTGGTCAATTGTTTATAAGATCAGGTCTATTTCTGGGCTAACTCCTCAGGCACAGTCCTTCAGGAGTCCCAACCAAAAGCTTAGGGTATTTGTACTAGTCAGGGTCCTCCAGAGAAACAGAAGTAATATTTTATATATAAATTAAAAAGATTTATTACAAGGTTCTGGCTCACACAATTAACTATGAAGGCTGAGAAGTCCCACGATCTGTCATCCACAAGCTGGAGACACAGGAAAGCCAGTGGTGTAGTTCAAAGGCCTGAGAGCCAGAGAGCTCATGATGTAGGTGCCTGTCTGTGTCCGAAAGCCTGAAAACCAGGAGTGCCAAGGGCAAGAGAAGATCGATGTCCCAGCTCAGTAGTCAGGCAGAGAAATTTCAACCTTCCTCAGCCATTTTGCTCTATGCAGGCCTTCAACAGACTGGGTGATGTCCATCCACATTGAGGAAGGCCAACTGCTTTACTTAGTTCCCTAATTCAAATGCTAATCTCTTCCAGAAGCACCCCACAGATACACCCCAAAATAATGTCTAACCAGATATCTGGTCATCCTGTGGCCGACACAAATAGACACATAAAATTAACTGTTGCAGTGTTTTTCAGGCTCTTCCACTTTGGTGGGCCTAACACTCCCATTTTAATCTCCCCAGCACAGTAAGACTGTAATAGCTCTGGTTACCTTAGCTTTTCAGCACCTGCTTTCTGTTTGGCTTTCTTACCTCTTGGTCTGTGCTACTTATACATTGGTGAATGACTTATAAGGAAAATGGTTCAAACTTATCGGGCTGATTCCTCTGTGCCTCTTTTCTTTCCATGAGCATGGCCTCTTACGTCCCGGCTCACTTAGTATCCTTGAATTCCCCCTTTTTTCCTTCCCCAGCCCTATCAGGCTGCAGAATGTTCTGCTCAGCTTCTCTGAGTCTTAGCAGCTGCTTTTTGCTTGGGTTCTTAGCTTCTCCACACATGCTACTTACTAAATGGTAAATGTCTCAAGGAAAAATGCAACCTAGAATGTAGGGCACTCAATGAATTTCTCTTCTTTCTAAGGTCTTAGCTCTCAAGCACTGGCTGCCTTGGTAGGTCTTTTACGCCTTCAAATAGATTTTTGAAATCCAGCTTTTCTAGATGTCCCCTCTGGGAGCAATCGTTTACTACCAGGTAGACCATTATGGCCAGAAGCAGATGCTTAATGTCTTGTAATATGTTTAACCTTAAATTTTTTTTACTGTCAAGACCAAACTGTTTAAAGATAATCTTTACAGATGCAAATCACAGTGCAAACAGTATAAGACATAACTATCCTTACTATTACCTGTGAGACCAATTAAGATACATTTTAGAATCCCTAAGTTATAAGAGACAAACCTATAATAGGGATTGGTTTAACTATCATTATTACTCCATCAGTGCATACTTGAAAATAAAAGTTGATGTTAAAAGTATTAACACAAAGGATGATGCTTATGCTTCTGGTTTATATATGTCCAACCTAAAGTTAAAATTTCTCCTTAGAAATTAATCACAATAACTTCTATTCTGGTTTTCATTTCTTTCTTTAGTTTTCAATCTAGGACATAAAAATCCATTTCAAAGCTACTGAGCAAAAATTGCAGCATGTGTTATAGAAGCCAACAGCAAAATGTCTGCCATAGGACTTCATGATTTTGTTCCCTCCACTCAGCTTATGTTTGCATTCTGAACACAGAATCACAACTGGGTTTGTAATACAGATTAGAGATCACAGATTTCCACAGCGTGTCCACGAACTCACAGGCCTACACAGCAGCCTTCAGCTGAGGATTTAAAAATCTCATATTTCTTGCTACTTTGTCAGTTCACCATTTATATTTCACTTGTTCATACTCACCAGCTTCCCTTAATGCTTCTCTGATATTTTCTCCAGCCCTGGTATGGTGAGGAATCCCACTCCTCTCCAGTCTTATGGGCTAGACTGAATTTTTACATGCAAACAAGAGCAAAAATAAAAATGAAAGCCAAGTAGTCCTGGGAAGCTCACTACTAATAACAGGTTGAGTAAAATCATTTGTTTAAAAATGTTCGCATCTGTTGCTTGGCACTGATCCTTAAGCTCCGAGACCCCTACCTTCTCAACTAATTATCCTCATGTCAAGTAATCAATTGTAGTTGATTGACTATATGCTCATAAAAATCCCCAGATCCCAAATCCCTCAAAATACAGGGAGAAGACCGGGATGGAATCAAAGAACTTTTCTCAATCCAACTATTAAGGGAAGGACATAACAAAAACATTAGCAGATACCGCGTTGTGAGAAAGCATTGTAACAGCTTATTCTCTCTGAAAGCGGCCTCCTCCCCACTGATCATGCTGCTCCTGCCACAGATGAAGACCATGTATAATTCCTCAGCATGGAATAAATGAGCAAGGGGAATTGTAAACAGTCTGGCCAACCAGAAGCAATAGAGACACAATGCAACCAAGACACTGCAGACCCTGCTCCCCACTGAGCTGATATAATCCACACTTGGCAAGGATGAGGTCTCACTGCAGGGCTCTCCTGGAGAAAGGCGGTGGGAGAGGGGAGAGCAAGACAGAAGGAGGGAGGGAAACAACTGCTGTAGGGGAAACCCACAGTGAGCAGTAGAATTGTGTGTGTTCCCTTTGACTCAGAAATGCCAATTTGGGGGATTTTCCTATGGAAATAAAAACCAAAATGTAAGGATATATGTAGAATGTTTACTGTGGCATAGTTTGTTGTGTAAAAAAACAAAACAAAAAAACACTGGAGGAAAATATCTATCAATACAAAAATAATGGGAAAAATTACAGAACTTTTCTGCAAAGGA
Organism: Lagenorhynchus albirostris; assembly: GCF_949774975.1. Lineage (NCBI taxonomy): Eukaryota > Metazoa > Chordata > Mammalia > Artiodactyla > Delphinidae > Lagenorhynchus > Lagenorhynchus albirostris. The sequence continues at coordinate 79,532,623 of NC_083099.1, read as the reverse complement.
ATATTATAAATAAATAAAGGAATATAATAAAATGAAACAGAATAACTTGTATTATATGATCCCATTTACATATAGAATAGAAAATAACTCTACCTATGTTTGTCTGAAAGTAGAAAAGGGGTGAAGAAGTGGTTTTGTCAGGAAGATGGAAAGTAGGTGGAGATTAGTAACATTTTCTTTCTATACTGCTATTTACTAGACTTGTTATAATGAGTGTGTATTACTTTTATAATTTAAAAAAGTAATAAATTAAAAATATAAAAAGGATTTATTGAGACTGTAATATTACAAGTAATGCCAGACCCCAGAGTTCAGTGGGGTATATAGTTCTCTGGCATTTGCTTTAAATTGATCCTGGTGGGTAAAGGTAGACAGCAACTTCTGCTCCCGGACAGAGGCCTCACCACGTGTCCCTCAGTAGAAGCCAATTAAAGCACAGACTCGACAGTGCCTCTAGAAAAGGCCAGTGGTTGTGCAATGAAAACTACGTCTACCTCTCCAAAGGCTCAGCTGCAGACCTTCCCAAGGGGTTGCCTGAGCCATTGAGCAGCAGGCAGAGGCATGGATGAGAATAGAACAGGGTTTTGTCTGGGAAAATTCCACTACTCCAACTAGAGACAGCTTTTGTTGGTCCCTGTTCCATATTCCAGAGATGAGATGCACAAGGCTGGTCCGGCCATTGCAGGAATAAATATTAAACTCTGTGGAAAAGATGCTGCCGCCCAGGTTGAAGTGTTCTATGTTAGCACCTTGGTCGACATCTGTAAGCCAGTTGTGGGACTTCCAATTGTCACCCACAGGACTGCATTAAGGCCTTGGAGGTATGACACTTGGCTTAGTATTTGCAATTTGGTTTCATGCTAATAGAAGCTTCCAGATCCTTGGGGCAGGGGGCAGGAGATATGATATTCAATAATGAACAAAAAAATATGCAGAAGTTAGCAGCCTGAAAAGAATTAACTTTTTTGTTCATTCATCTTCCAACATTTTTTTTTCTATTCTTGTACAATCCTAACTGTCCTCCATCTATGCCTCTTCTTCTTTCTCCCTACTTAGACCCTTAAAAGATTTTTTTACTTAATGTTTTGCTGATTATCATAGAAATCCGTACTTATAACAGCAATCATGGAAAATAGGGATAAGTTTAAAAAAAAGAAAAGGAATCATTTATAATCCCACTGCTGGTAATATTTTAGAATAGTTTCTTCTTATCTTTATACTTACTTTATAAAGTCAGTCTGCATTTGTGCATCTTTGCAAGTACAGCTGAAATGTCTCACATACATAACTAATATTATGAATGAATATGAGAGAATGTGATGGAAGCGCGAAGGGGGTTTGGACAGTGTATTACTGCTGGGATCTGCACGGTTGTGGTGTGGCTATGTGTTCTGGTGTGTCAAGCCTGTATTAATATTCCTCAAACTGACTGAAAGCAGCCTCATGTCTCCGCCCTTCTTTTCTCCTCACAGCTGCCTTGAAAGGCAGCAATATTTGCACATAAAGATTCCCATGGGTGGTTATTTGATGTTCTTTCATCCCAGTCTTTCATTTGCAGATAACTGGCTGCCTAGGACCCCAGCAAGTCACTACTCTCTTCCCTTTCCTGTCTCCTGCCATCATCTTTCCTGCTTCCTCTTCACTCCAATCTCCTGGGTTTATCTAAACTGCATCCAAAAGCAGGCAACCATCACCAGCCAGGGCACAACACAGAATCACTGAAATGTCCATTTGGAAAAGGCACTCAATTAAGGATGTACATTGTTCACCTGTTCAGAGGAAATACTACAGCTAATGTGGCCCTTGGAAGATTCCACTTCATGCAAAAAATCAGGAATGTCTTAAATAAGAACCAAGAAGGACGTTGTTGGTCCGGAGTCTTGCCATTTCCCTAGTTAAGACTTTCGCTTCTGCCTCCTCTCCCAAGGTCTCCCCAATTACCCTTGGAAAATCAGGATGGTGAGCTGACAGTGCTGATTGATAGTGTGATATTGCAGCATAGGCAGACGGCAGTGGGAAGGCCCAGAGAATTCTTTCTTGGGTGTTCCCAGTGGCACTCTAGAACAGGTACCCACAGCAGCAAGAGAGCAGTTCCAAATAGCAAGGCCCTGGGCAGAATCATGAAGTTTCTCTAAGAGGTCCTCCCATGCCTTATTCTGTCCTCACACCAAGAAATCGCTTCTCCCCATCCAGAGCTCTCCAGCTAATCTACACATATGCAAAGTTCCTCACCACAACACTGAAGACTGACTATCCCCAGACCATCACGTCTACAATTCTCTCTTCCTTATCACAAACACCATAAAGTGGAGATGACCGAGAGGTTTCACACCCCTCCTGACCTCTTTCTTTTTATTATGGATTAAAAATAAACATCCTGAGGCACTTTTGAATAGGAATCTGTGTTCTGACGGGAGAACACATGTGGAAGGTGGCCGAGCAGTCCTGTCTATGGTTTGTCAATCTGCATGGCCTCAGCCCTCTACTGCCAGTTGCCTCTCTAGTCACAGCCCAGGAACCGGGTTGAAGCAGGCCTTAATCTTGCAGAGATGGTCTGCCGGCCTCATCGCTTGGTCCTCTGTTGCTTGGCAACCCAGCCTGAAGTATACTGACCCAGATATAGGTTCAGGTGATAAAGGGGTACTGAGACCCTCTCAATTCCCTCCCATTGAGGCAAAGTGGCCATGAAAGAGATCAGAGGATGCAGCATACAGCCCATGAATTCAGTGTGACTTGGAGCGTTCTCAGTATTTGTGTGATGGGTGAGATCTGTCTCTGGTTAATCCCAGGAGTATACTGAATGAATCTGACCTCCTCTTGTTTACATCCCTTAGAGTAGATTGTACAAAGTCTCTAGACTGGATTGGACACAGGAGAATATTCTGGAAGTGACTTGGACATAAACAGACCTCAAGGCCTTGCTTGGGCTGGAGGCACTGCCCAAGAATTGCTCAAAATCCGACCCAATCAAAAGTTACATGGCTCCCTACAATGAACAGACTAAAGTCCAGGCCCCTGTGTCCTTTACCATTGGCCTTTAGCTCTCCTGCTCTACCTCTTACTGCAACCTGCCCTACCCCTCCCTGACCCCCGTCTTCACCTCACTCAAAGCCACACCAGCACTTTGGCCCTGACTCAAACGTCTGCTTAAGTTACTCTGTCTGTCTGGAAATGCCCTTCCACACCACAGCTGCCAGTCAGAGAGCCACACCTCCTTCAAAACTTGACTGAAAACGCACTTCTTCCTTGGATGAAAATAACAACTCCTCCTGAAATAGCTAGTTTTCTCCCCCGGCCCCCCCACCCCTGGAAACGCTGGCTAGCCTCCACTCCTTCGCCCATATTTTCATAGCAGGTGTGATAATTATAGCACTCAGCACAGCTGCCTTATACAGGCCTTGTCTACATTGCTGTCAAAGGAACTGTGTCCTTTAAGGGCTGATTTCTTTATTCTTCTATTTGGAACGAATGCATTCCATCTTAATTAATCCCTCCTCACGCTGACAAGCTCTTTTCCACCATCCCCTCTGGACTCACACCCTCAGGGGCACTCCATTAACAGGCTCTGCTTTTCCCAAGTCATTGTTGTCAGTCTTTCTCCCGATCCAGATATTATTAATGCTCATTCTTCTGAAGCCTCATTTGTCCCCATCCCTAGAAAGCAAGGTGGGTTCAGCATTACCAATGTTCTCTGGCCGTATCATCTATCTCTGTCTGAGCAGCTCATAATTATGACAAGTGTCTCCAAAAAAACACCTTGAGAAGTCTAGATGGAAACCAATGCCCCATGGAAACACATAAATATTTTATCAGGCTCTGAACAAGACTCTTACTCATAAATATTTAAACCCCTCGAGAACAGAATGCTCGATGGCTAATTAGAGTCAACTTGTACTGGGATGGGGAGCTGAGAGGAGGAGGTGAATACAACAGCAATGGCGGCAGGCATTCTACAGTCTCTTTTAAGGATCTAGAAACACTAAAAGTGCACCGGAGGGCTCCCCAGTTTGCCTGCGCACTCCTTTTCCAAGTGCTTTCCCTCTGCAGTGGAAGTCAGCACCCAGTGGGGCTGTCTAGGAAGGGCACTGTTGGGCTGCAGGCAGGCTGCCACATCAGTCATAGCCACCATAACCTTGCCATACTTCTCTCAGCACTGGTGGCACAAAGATTTTCAAAGAAGTACATAGAAGCCAAAATGAGGCAGACTCTATAAGAATATTCATGGCAGCTTTATTCAAAATAGCTCCAAACTGGAAACAACCCAAGTGTCCATCAATAAGAGAATGGATAAACAGAAGGTAGATATTCATATTGTGGAATACTATCTTGAAATAAAAATAAACAACTGTTATACTCAACCACATGGCTGAATCTCACAGACATTGTGCCAAGCAAAAAGAAGCCAGACACAAAAGTACATACAGTGTGAATGCGTTTATATGTTCAGGAACCAGCAAGACTAATCTATGATAAAAGAAATCATAACAAAAGTTGCTTCTGGGGATTGGGAGTAACTAGAAAGGGGCAAGGGGTAAATTTCTAGGATAGAAATTTTTTATATCTTGTTTGGGATAAGGGTTTGTCAAAACTAGCCCAGCTCCTAACACAGGATTCAGCTTCAAAGCACTGTGGAGACAAGAGTGGCCACTGATCTCTAGGATCACCATTTACCTATAAAATATTGATTAACCTGAATTACTTACAAGGACTTCTAATATTTTACCAAGGGTTCTGTAACCCTTATGGGAGGCAATGTCTTGTCTGTGTCATTTAATTATCTAATTAATTCAACAATTATTTATTAATTGCCTACAATATGCCAAACAGGAACATCGCCATGAATAAAACAAAAAATTTCTTGTCCTTACTGAAGCTTACACTTGAGTGGGGGATATATGGATGATTAATAAAGAAACATATACTATTTAATGCTGGGTAATGGTAAGTACAGTGAAAAAAGCTAAAGCAGGGTCAGAGGACAGGGAGTGACAAAGTGCCGTTTGGGATCAGGTGGTCAAGGAAGACCTGATGGAGGAGGTCACATTTGAAAAGAGCCCTAAATGAACTAAGGAAAGAAGCACTGCCAGTATTTGAGGGAAGAGTGTTCAGGCAAAGAAAAGCAAGGAAGACAGTAAAGTGAGGGGAGAGTGACAGAATAGAAGGGCAAAGAGGCCAGATCACATAGGGCTTTGCTAAGTCCTGGTAGAGAGTTGGATTTTCTTCCAAGTGTGAGGGATTTTATTCCATTGGAGGGTGTTAAGCAGGGGAGTGAGATCATCCAACTGATGTTTTAAGAATGGGAAAAAGGAAGCAATGAAGAGATGTACCTAGGATTCTTAGGGAAGAGTCAGAAGAATAAGATCCTCCCCCCACCCCGAAATGTCAATATCTTTCACTCACCTATTTCTTAACCACCTTCTGATTCGAGTTCTGTACGTCTGAAATTTTTCACAATAAAATGCTGGAGAAAAAAAAAAGAGAGGTAGGAACTTGGATCCTTTATCAGGCAAAACTCATCAGTAACTAAAGGTAAATGTTATGGTTCTCAATGCCCTTCTGCAAAATAAAGGCTCTGACTTTTAACTAAATGTGGAACATTCTTTTCAACTTTCAAATCCACCTTCTGGGCCCAAGTCAGTCCACGTTCCATTGTCTCTGTGGAAAGGCAGAGCCTCAGTGCTTCTTCTCTCTCCCCCTGCCCTCACTTACTCTCTGAAAACCTACAAGGGAGTTGAAAGAAATACAAATTTGGGAAAAGGAGGGACTTTTCAGAGAAGTTCTATACTCCCCCAACTCCATCTGGAAATGCCCTTATGGTCAAACAACAAAAAGGAAATAGTAAAACCCTCAGCAGGAAACAAACTGTCAAGCACCTACTGTCCTCCCCAGAGAATCTCTTTCCCTCCATCATTACCCTCCCACTCTTTTGAGAGCCTTCTAGGCTGGAAGTCTAGGCTGGAAGTTGCTTCACCCCACCCACCCCAAGTCTCCCCTAGGCCACAACTCTGCTTTCACTAGACTTGTAAGTTCTCTATCCCCAGGCCACCATAACTCTGCCTCTGCCAAGCTCATTGCTAGCCTTTACTGGGGAACAGGGGAAAGCTAAAAGCTGGAGGGGAAAGAGAAAGGGGAATACAGGGAGCACTCCAGAGACAGTGGTGGCCCTGAAGTGGAATTAGGTTGGCAAAATGGGGACCAGAGAGGCACCAGTCCCCTCCCAAGAGATCCCTAACTCAAGCAAAGCCTGCCAAGGCATTTTCTTCTCCAGACTCAAACTGCCTTACACTATGTACAACCACTTCCTCAGCCATTTATCTCCATTTATTTAGCCATTTACACATTTGCTACAACTGCAGCAGGGGAAGAAGCTACTGTTTTGCAAGCCTGGCTGCTACCCAGCCTGCAGGGAGGCCTTCTATGCTGCATTTAGCCATTGGTGGAGAAAAATTAGTTTTCCTTTGCAGGCCTTGCTGCCTCATACAATTATATCAACAAATTTCCCAGCTTTTAATCCCCACCTGAAAATCTTTCACTTAGGGGTGCAATAATTTAATGTTGCCCTCCATATCCTGGTTAAAGGACTACACCAGCAAAGACATTTCATTATAGGCTAGGACATAATTTGCCTATTATTCATGCACGCATGTACCTAGGAAACCAACAAAGGGAAGAGTAAGAGAGCAAGTAATGACGTCTCTCCCCCACAGATTCCTATTCGAAAATGTTAACAACAAATCTCAATTTTAAGAAAAACCTCACGGTTCATATTTCGCAGCGTAGCACGTATAACTAGACATACACCATCCAAGTTCTAACAAGTGGCCTCTAGTTTCGGAGAGAGCTACAAGGATGCGGCAGCTCCCGGGCGACTCTCCTCTGCCCAGAACAAGGCAGTTCGACAGACCGCAGTACAAAAAAACTTTCTCTGTTCAGGACCTCACAGTGCCCGTGAGAGAGTCCACCCTATCCGCCACCCGGCACCCTGGGGTGCACGTACCCCCGCCCTCCGCCACCAGGCAGGTTTGGGGACAAGCTCGGTGAGGAGGTTCTCGCTGTTCCCGGATCCCTCCGATTCAGCACTGTCGTTCGTTTAACAAAACAAACAGCCGCAGCCCCTCTTCCCGACAAATACCAGTAACCCTTCTCAGGAAGCTGCCACGGGCATCCCTGGTCAGGGACCACGGCTCGCCTCCAATTTCTAAGATAGTTTCTTTACCGTTTCCAAAGAAGCTGCCCAGATTCTGGAGAGGAGAGAACGCTCTTCCCCCCTTTCCATATTTTACTTTAGAATTTAAGTGTTTAATGCTTTGTGGATATATCGTGTCCACAGAGAGGTCCTGCAAACTCCCGAATTTGGGATCCTCCAGGGCGCGCTGCTCACCTCAACCAGGTCCCGGACCGCCGAGGAGCGCCTAGCCCACGGCCGGCGGCGGGACGCCCGCGGCGCCCGGGTCTCTCGCGGGTTCGCGGGGCCGGAAGGGACGGGGAGGGGCGGGGGCAGCACCGCAGGGCGCCGCGCCCATCTCCGAGCCAGGAGCCAGGAGGCGGGCGCGGAGGCGGCGGGACGGCGGGACAGCGGCGCAGCGGCGCGAGGCCCTGATATCTGCACTGGGCGCGCGGTGCCTTCGGGGCCGCCCCTGGCCGGCTAGGGCGGGGCCGGGCCTCCTGCCCCTCCCCTGGCACCGCCCCGCGCGCCGCGCCGGACCCGGCGGTCTGGCCGGGAGGGCGGGTCGGCCCCTTAGGGCCCCGTACGCCACGGGGCCACGCGTACCCGTGCGCCGCGCCGGGCTGCGCGTGAGCGGGGCTTCCCCTGGGGACTCCGCGGCGGAGCGGGGAGGAGGACGCTTACGCTCTGTTTCCCAGGAGCAGGAATTATGTCCGAGATTTTATCCAGGACTCTTCCCAGATCTCTCATTCGATTCAGCCAGGCCCTTTCATTTGGAACATGCGGACAGTGAGCGGAACCAGTTTGATCCTCCTCCTTGGGGGCTGCTTTAGTTAAGAAGGCACGTGGGTTTATCTTCCCCTTAGGACAGCTGACTTACGAGACCAGAACCAGGGCTTCACTTCTGTGGTTCAGATTGAGGATTTGTCCTTCCCATCTCTGTGGGGCTTTTATTTTTCCTCAGAATTTCTCCTTGCTTTTAGCCCATTATTCTCACCATATTCTGCAAGATATTGGAATTTTTCTTCCAACGTGGTCCCCACCTTCAGTCCCAGTGTTCTTTTTCTCAAATTGAAGTATCCCCAAGCCCTCAGTTGGCCAGGCGCAGAAGGTTTTCCATCTTCCACCAAGGCCTGCCCTATTTACCTCAGAAATGTTTCTGGAACCTTTCCCCTCCTCTGCATTCCCATATTGCTGCTCCTGTTAGACTTTGATTACCTTGGCCCGAATCATTTTAAGTTTCCTTGCCTCCTATCTCTCCCCACTCCCAAAACAGAACTAAGAATGTTGCTCTCCTGACAAAATAAGCAAAACATACCTCCCCTCCTCTGCCACAGACCTGCAGTAAACCCCCTCTGCAATTGGAATACAGTCCAAACTACTTTCCCAATTGGAAACCAGCTTACCTTTCCAACCTTCGGTCCACTCAACACCTGTGTTCCAGTTATACTGAGTTGCACCAATTGCCATTCTTTGAATATACCCTGGTTGTTTAATGCCCCTGTGTGTTTTGGTCACTCTGTTCCCTTATCCTGGATTTCTCTTTATCCCCTTCTTTACCTGCTGAATTGCTCCCAAGCCTTCAAGACCCAGCTGCCTTCTCCTTTAACGAAGTTCTTCCAGATCTTCCCAGTCAGATCTGGGAGATCAAATAATTCCCTTTCCCAGCACTCTGTGCTTCTGTTACAGCACTCACTAAGTTGGTCTGTATGCTACAGCTGGCCGTGTTTTCTTGTCTCCCCAGTGTCAGAGCTTGCAAGGCAGGAGGTGTTTCTGACTCAACTTCATCCCCCATGGCGATTGGCCACACACGTTTTAAAATAAATAACCATTCTTTGGTTGTATATAAACTGTGCTTATTGTAAAAATTCAAATACTTAAATGTATAAGGAAGGAAATTAACCCGCAACACACTGAAATAACCACTGTTAATGTTTTGATGATCGTATTTTCATGAATATCTTTATGCATATGTCCCTCCACCATATATGCACAAACGGAATGATTTCATGTATGCTATGTTTAGGACACCCTCTGTTTTAGTTTTCTCCCCTCACTACTCTCCCTCATTCTCAACTATTTAAAAAGTTAAGCATGCTAATATAACCATATATATTGATATCTATCTATATATTTTACAAAGTGAGTAATTATAGTGTAAACATTTCTCTGCTTCTTGCTTTTCTCATTAAACAATGTTATATAAATCCTTCCAGTTCAACTGGTATAGCTCTGATTCGTTCTTTTATCTTAGAGACTGCATAATGTTCCACAGTATGGATGTACCATGATTTATTCAAGTTTCCCTATTCATGACATTCAAATTCTTTTAAAAAAAATTGTCACTGCCACCAACATTTCAATAAACATCCTTATGTGTATATCCAAATGCCCTGGTACTTTAATTTCTGAGGGACTGATTCCCAGGTATGAGATTGGTCTATTTAAAATGTTAATAGATTGCCTTCTTAAAGACTGTAACAATGTACTTTGCATAATTTAGCCATTCTGGTAAGTGAATAGTGATAATTTGTTGTTCCTTTATTTCACTGACTACTAGTGAAGCTGTTCATGTTTTCTCTTTCTTTCCCCTTTTGGATTTTCTGTTCGGTAAATTGCTTAATCATATACTTAGTTCATTTTTCTTTTTGAGTTACTGGTCTTTTCAAAGTGTAAGAATTTCTTGTATATTATAGATAGTAATCCTATATATGTTGTATGTTTTGCAAGTATTGTACTTTCCCCAATCTCTCATTTATCTTTTAACTTTGTTTGGAATTTAAAAACCAACTACAACTAATTCCAGTTGGTGTCAAGTTAATATCACATGTCTTATAACAAGTCAACATAGCACTTAGGAAACTAAAATAGATTTTGCTGTTTCAAACTTCCTTGGGAAACCAATCTTCTATTTCAGTATTTAAAAAATTTGACATACCATCCTACTCTGTAATCCCATACTCAGTCACTATTAATCACATTGCCCCATTCACAAATATAATTCTGTTTATAGTATAATATAAATTTGCTATATATTATTATCTGGCAGAGTCACATTAAATAGACCATTTTGATTCACTAAAATTATGGTTAACAAAATGTTAACTCATTTAGTGGTCATCACTTATTTATTTTTGCCCAAACCTACTTATTTGGGAAAATGCCTCCCATGTAATTCTAGAGGTCTGCCAATCTTGCAATCCCACTCTTTTGAACATAATAGTGGGCATGACCCACACTAGAACAGATAGACTCTATGTCCCAGGAATTTGAATCTTGAATTTTATTTTTTATTTTATTTATTTTTTGAATCTTGAATTTTAGATTGACACTCTCTTAAAATAACTGTCCTAATCCCAGCCACTAAAATCCTCAGATCTGCCTTGCTTCTTTCGATTGTATGTATTCAGTAATTTTCTTAGTGCGTGCCCTGGCATTGTAGTTAACATCTGTGCTTAAAATAATCTAATTTGGAGTAAGACCAACTTAATTTCAATAGCATACAAAGTTTTGCTCCAGTATAGCTCCATACCTACTTTTGTGATATTATTTTCACACAAGTATTTGTATCCTTTTTGTACTATAAGCTCATCAACACAGTTTTAAAATTAATTACTTTTTTCATGCAGTTTATTTAAAAATCAAATAGGAAAAGAGAGTTACAAACAAAAATATATTTATACCGTCTTTTGTATTTGTGTAGTATGTTTTCCAGTGCTCTTTATTTCTCCGTGTGGATTTGAGCTACTGTCTAGTGTCCTTTTATTATAGCTTGAAGGACTTCTTTTAGCATTTGTTGAGGTCAGGTCTGCTAACCACAAACTCTTTCAGTTTTTGTTTTCTTGGAATGATTGAATTTCTCCTTCACTTTTAAGGACAGTTTTGCTGGATATAGAATTTTTGGTTGACAGTTTTTTCCTTTTATTACTTTGAATATGTTATCCCACTTCCTTCTGGTCTCCATAGTTTCTGATGAAAAGTCAGCTGTTAATTTTTATTGAGGATCCCTTGGATGTGAAGAGCCCTTTTTCTCTTTCTGCTTTAAAGATTCTATCTTTGGTTTTCTAAAGTTTGACTATGATGTGTCCAGGTATGGATCTTTGTGTTTATCCTACTTACAGTGTGTTGATCCTCTTGGATGTGTAGGTTAATTCTTTTCATCAAATTTGGGAAGTTTTAAGCCATCATTTCTTCAAATATTGTTCTTGCCCTTTTTCTCCCTCTCCTCTCCTTCTGGGACTCCCATTATGCTTATGTTGGTACGCTTGATGGTGTTGCACAAGTCTTTGAGGCTTTCTTCATTTTTCTCTTTTCTTCTTTCTGTTCTTCAGATTGCATTATCTCAAGTGACTTATCTTCAAGTGTGCTGACTCTTTCTTCTACCTATTAAATCTGCTGTTAAGCCCCTCTAATTTGTTATTTCATTTGTAATTTTCAACTTGGTTCTTTTATTTTAATAACTTCTGTCTCCTTATTGATATTCTAGGTTTTGTGAGACATCATCCTCATTCTTTTTTTTAAATCTTTATGTGTGATTTCTTTTCATTCTTTGAACATATTTATAATAGCTGACTTGAAAACTTTGTCTAGTAAATCCAAAATGGATTAAAGTTAGCACTGGAACTCTGACCAAGTTAAGCCCCTAAAGGTCATTCATGCTAATCCTTCTTAAGAAAAAGATACCCTCCATACTTCACCCTCTAGGCTCCTCATCTTGACTCCCTTTTAATTTTGTTCCACAAGGAATTTAAAATAAGGTCCCAGAATTTTTACCTTGAAATTGGCTTGAAAGCCACCAGAATTTCCAGACTTCCCACACTTTAACCAACTAGTAGCATCAGGAATTAAGACTCAGAAAAAAAAAAAAAAAAAAGAATTAAGACTCAGCATCCAGCTCAGTTCCCTAAGATGCTCCCTGCCTGACCTCAAATTGACCTCCAAGGGTTGGCTCCAATTTGCTCTACCATGTAGAGGGCTGTGGCTGGTTTGTGAATGGTACATTCTAAAAATGGACTATTATCAGAATAGCATGCATACTTTTTTTTTTTTTTTTGCGGTACACAGGCCTCTCTCTCTTGTGGCCTCTCCCGTTGCAGAGCACAGGCTCCGGACGTGCAGGCTCAGCGGCCATGGCTCATGGGCCCAGCTGCTCTGCGGCATGTGGGATCTTCCCGGACTGGGGCACGAACCCATGTCCTCTGCATCGGCAGACGGACTCTCAACCACTGCGCCACCAGGGAAGCCCCATGCATACTTTTGTTATTATTTTTTCAACAACTACCTATCAAGTGTAGGAGATAACAGCCTCTCCCTTTCCATAACTTCTTGCCTTGGTCCAAAACATAGTTCTGCTTTCTCAGAAGTGTTAAGGAGAAAGTGTCAATCCTTTGTTCTTTCACCTCCCACTTGTTTCTTACGGGAAATACAATGATTTGTGTGATTGTTATTTTAGAAAAAGGATCTTTGCATTTACATAGCCAAGTCCTTCTTTGACTTTCTGTGGAATGATCCTGCTCTCAGGAGGTATACGTTCTTCTTCATATGGTAGACTAACTAGAACAGACCCTGCTTCTTTAGATGGCCTGTGTTTGTACAAGTTCTGCCTGTGCTTGGGTGGTTCAGTTCAGTTTGGGAGGAAGGAGTGTGAAACACATTTTGATTTCTAATCCAGGCTGTGTTCTCCAATCTAACATTACCATAAAAAGCTGAAATTTGGGGAATTTCCTGGCGGTCCTGTGGTTAGGGCTCCACACGTTCACTGCTGAGGGCCTGGGTTCGATCTCTGGTTGGGAAACTAAGATCCCACAAGCTGCACAGCACAGCCAAAAAAAAAAAAATAAATAAAAGCTGATATTTGAATTATAGTCTGGTTCCTGGATTTATATTTCTATTTTCTCAGAACTCAGAGGCAAAAGGGATATGATTCTCCTTCTAGCACTCCAATTATTGGTGTTCATTTTGTACAATATATTGCTAGGAGCTATGAGGAATTCAAAGGATTATGTACATGGTCCCTGCCCTTTAAGAAATTTGTAGTTTTGTAGTACTGTAGATCTAAGACACAAACAAATAATAACAATTCAAATGAGAATATCATCATAAAATATTTTGGAATCATTTTCTGGTTTAAGGTTTTGTGATAGGTACTAAGGATACAGATATGTTATGGTTTCTGCTTTCAAAGACCACACAGAGCAATCTTCACAGAGAAAAGGGAATTTGACCTCATTTAAGAAGGATAAGATTTCAAAGGGCAGAGATGGGAGAAGATATGCCAGGTAGAGGAAATAACATGAGCACGAACTCAGAGGCAGGAATCAAGGCAAGCAGTCCATTTTTGTTAAAACTGGAGGGATCTTTGAGCAAAGCAATGGAAGATAACTAGACAGGTAATTGGAACTAGATTGTGTGGTTTCTTGATTTCTGGCCTAATCAGAGGCATTAGAGCCTAACGGTTAAGTGTCAGTGCCTCCAGGTAGAAAGAAAGGCTCCCAATAGAGGCTCTAAATGTCTTAAGAGGAGGGAGATGTCCCCCAAATAAATACTTTCCTCTACAATTTACTTGGTGCACAGTTATAGAATATCAAAACTGGCAATGACTTTAGAAATATGCTAGTTCAACATTCTCATTTTTAAAACGAATAAAGAAGCTCAGAGAGATGAAGTAAATATTCATACCTAAAAACCTTAAAGATGATGCTTATGTCAGAAATCTATCCCAAGAAATAAAAGCAGCAACAGCATCATTATTGAAAAAGAAGGGCAGATGCTCTCCAGAATTCCAATAACACAACGGGTAAGAACTGTTTCAGGAACACAACTTGAATAATTTCCTATAAAGCAAGTGGGAAGATTTCTGGTCCTTATATTTGTGGATACTGGTCTTGTGTGAACCAGAGGGACTGAGTCACAGTAATTAGTAGATTATTTTTAGGTTTTTTTTTTTTTTCATGTTATAGTCATGCCCCTAAATGACTCTTAGGTTAACTTTTCAATCTCCAATAAGCCTTTAAAAGGTAATAGACATCTTTTGTTGGTGCTTGCTGGGATGATGGGTGGCCACTGGAAAGGGTTGCCATTATGAGTCTTAGCAGGGAACCTGTCTCCTAGGCCTTACTTGTCAAACAGTCAGTTCTGTGGAACAGGCAGGAACAAGATACAGAGAGGAACACCTGTGGGAAACAGAAGTAAACACTATATTAAGAATAATTAAATTAATAAAATGGACATTCTGCAAACTACTTTTGTCCCCAAATGTTTAATGCACTGTGGCCCCACATAGCCAGAGGGAGAGTTTTAATGAGCATAAGACTCCTTGAAACTAGATGTCCAGAATCCAACACAGTTGACGCAAGCTGCCAGTCCTTTGAGGTTGAGAAGCTTTCTGGTTGTCCAGTACTTCTTGGGGATAGAAGTTGAGAAGGGCTCATCCTTAGTGCTCTTAGGCAAATGTCTTTTTTGCTTTTTTAAAAAACAAATTTATTAATTCACATAACATACAATTTACCCATTCAAACTTTACAGTTCAGTAGTTTTTAGTATATCCACAGATATGTACAACCATCATATCATCATAGTCAATTTTAGAATAATTTTATTACCTCAGAAAGAAACCCTAGATGATGAGAATGAAATGTAGAATTACTATATGATCCAGCAATTGCAATTCTATGTATATGCCCAAATGAATTGAAAGCAGGAACTCGAACAGATATTTGTATATTCGTGTTCATAGTAGCATTATTCACATGAGGCAAAAGGTGGAAGCAACCTAAATGTCCATCAGCAAATGAATGGATAAACAAAATATTGTATACACATACAACAGCCTTATAAAAGAATAAAAGTCTGATACATGCTACAACATGGATGAAAATATTATGCTAAGGGAAATAAGCCAGTTACAAAATGACAAATATTGTGTGATTTTACTTATATGCAGGATCTAGCATAGTCAAGTTCATAGAGACAGAAGTAGAATGATGATAGGTGCTTGTGGTAAGGTTACTGAAACAGTATGGAAATATAAAATTTAGAATGTATTTCATAATTCCTCATACAGATATATCTTCACTTAAGAATATATCATGACATTTTTCATGTTAGCTCACAAGAATTTATTTCATTGTTTTTAACAGTTGCTCAGTACTGTAGTCCATTATATGAATGTGCCATTATTTGTTTTAGCATTCTCCATTGATAAAATTTGTGTAGCTTCTACTTTTTCACTGAAATGACACAATCAAGATATTTACACTCTTTCTTTGTGCTAGTGTTTCCTGGAAGTGGGATTTCTGAGTCAAAGGTTATGGAAATACAGTGTTGTGTAACCTGCTTTTTTAAAAAAACTTATTAATATATTATGATCCTCTTTTCAGGTCATTAAATATTTAATTTAGCTGCCCAATATAATTTATGGATGTATTAAATTTTATTTTTCCAATCTCCTAACATTAGAAATTGAGTTATTTCTAGATCTTCACTAGATTGTTTGATTATAAAAAACTTTGCTTTAGTGGCTTCCCTGGCGGCGCAGTGGTTGAGAGTCTGCCTGCCGATGCAGGGCACACGGGTTCGTGCCCCGGTCCGGGAAGATCCCACATGCCTCGGAGCGGCTGGTCCCATGAGCCATGGCCGCTGAGCCTGCGCATCCGGAGCCTGTGCTCCGCAACGGGAGAGGCCACAACAGTGAGAGGCCCGCGTACCGCAAAAAAAAAAGAACAAAAAACCAACTTTGCTTTAAACATTACTTTAGCTAAATCTTTGCACGCAGCTTAAAATTATACTCTTAAGATGAATTCTTAGGTATAGAATTGCTCATTCAAGGAGTATGTACATTACAGAAATAATACATAGTCATTCTAGATTAGAAGAATATTGATAGGCAAGAAAATCAAACATGAATAACCTCATCACCCAGAGGTAACCATTGGTAACGATGTGGAGGTAACCATTGGTAACTATTTTGTCTGCATACTTTTTCTTTACACAAATGCAAATAGAGAGTATATGCTGCTTTGAACTACCTATGATAAGCATGCTTTCATTTATCTCCATTATCACTTTTAACATCTGCACAGTGTTCTAGCTTATAAATGGGCCAAAATGTATTTGCACAGTCCTTATTGCTGGGCATTTAGGTTCTTAATGTACATATTTTGAAAACTTTTCAGGTGAATGCAGTACCTACAGGGGCAATCATCTCACTGTCAAGAAGCCCTGAGCAAAAGCTTCCTGCCTTTTTGTGGATCTGTGAGCCAGGGGGAAGGAGAGAGAGAGAAGGGCTAGTAGTGCAAAGGTACTGACTCAAAGTAGAGAAAAGTGCTTCAGCCAAGGCCCCCAACAAGGAGGACTCTGAATGGAGACATCTGGGTTAGGAATGTAGATATGTGTATGACCATGGCTGGTTGGATTAGGGAGAAGGCAGGCTGAGTCCTGGACCACAACCCCTCCAGAAAATTGCAATGGATTGGCAGTGCATCAAGTCTGGTGTGGGGAGGGCAGCTTCGCCCCGTGAGGCCTGCCAGGCAAAGCCCTGTAATTTTCAATGATCAGTTCTAAACGATCACACATACGATTTTGGCCTGGAGCTGGACTCTTCAATAAATAATGACAAACTGCCGAAACTTGTCCAGTATCCCCTTCCCACCAGAGTATGCGAGAGTGCCAGTAGAAATGGTAGTTTGTCAGGGACCCAGTAGAGAAGACAAATGATTTCTTTTGGGGTGTATAAACTGACATCTGAGGGCAGGACAAAGAGTTCCAGCACGACTGGGCAATGGGATGAGCCCAAGAATCCTAAGCAGGCTGAACCAGGATCTGATGTAACGGGTCCACTCCTTTTGGGAGATGAGACTGAGTCATCTCCATTGTCCACTCAGCCGAGGGCTCTACTTTTGGAGTGAATTCTAAGCACATGTTGTGTGAATGCTTGGCTCTGCTCCGTGACCTCAGAAAGTTACGATAAATTTCCTAAATTTTTATTTTTTCTTAAGAAGAACGTAGGGGCAGGACAGGAATAAAGACACAGACGTAGAGAATGGACTTGAGGACATGGGGAGGGGGAAGGGTAAGCTGGGACGAAGTGAGAGGGTGGCATGGACATATATACACTACCAAATGTAAAACAGATAGCTAGTGGGAAGCATCCACATAGCACAGGGAGATCAGCTCGGTGCTTTGTGACCACCTAGAGGGGTGGGATAGGGAGGGTTGGAGGGAGATGCAAGAGGGAGGCGATATGGGGATATATGTATATGTATAGCTGATTCACTTTGTTATAAAGCAGAAACTAACACACCATAGTAAAACAATTATACTCCAATAAAGATGTTTAAAAAAATAAAATAAATAAAATAGATAATCAACAAGTATCTACTGTATAGCATAGGGAGGAACTCTATTCAGTATTCTGTAATAACCTACATGGGAAAAGAATCTGAAAAAGAATGGATATATGTATATGTATAACTGAATCACTTTGCTGTACACCTGAAACTAACACAGCATTGTAAATCAACTATACCCCAATATAAAATAAAAATTAAGTTAAAAAATAAGAAATAAAAGAAATAATTTATTTTGGTTTTTCCCTCTTAAGTTTCCTCTAAACTTTATAGATATTTTTAGCTTGCACTATTTCACTGAGTAATGGATTCTCTCATTCCATTTCCCACTGTGTATACTTCATGTTTTCAATTTTTCTGCTTCAAGCTTTAAATACTTTGAAATGTAATGGAGAGTAAGCATTGTCTGGTTATAATGGAGAGTAAGCATTGTCTGGTTATCTCATCCACACCCTTCATGATTTCATAAACATTTTATCACATCTCCTTTCAGTCTTCATTGTTTTGGCCTGGTCTATTCCTTTTTTTTTTTAATTTATTTTTTATCTTTTGGCCAAGGTGTGTGGCATGTGGGATCTTAATTCCCCGACCAGGGATCGAACCCGTGCCACCTGCAGTGCAAGCGTGGAGTCTAGCCAGTGGACCACCAGAGAAGCCCTTGGTCTATTTCTTTTTAACCCATTAGATGGATGATTCTCAAGCCTTTTGGCTACCAGAGGTGGACCTTCCTGTTTCACTAAATTATTATTGTGATTATTACCAACACTATTATTATTTTAAGTATCTACCATAGGGAAGCACCATTGTAGGTTCTCAGAGAGGGACACATAGTTGAATAACTTATGATCCCTGATGAACCTACTATTCTCTTTGCTTGGCCTGTAGAAGTAGCCCCCTGGGCCAAGTGTTTAGAGCAGAGATCAAAGAAGACATTCTAGGTGGATAATCTCTTTGCTAGGCCACAGGGCTGTTTGACTCTTCAGTAATGAACATAAATAGAAATTAATTTTCTTAACTCTTTTTGTCATGGAAGTAGATTCTCTGCAAGGGTGAGGGTTATTAGACCTCACAGTTCTAGTTTTGTTGTTTTTTTTTTTTACATCTTTATTGGAGTATAATTGCTTTACAATGGTGTGTTAGTTTCTGCTTTATAACAAAGTGAATCAGTTATACATATACATATGTTCCCATATCTCTTCCCTCTTGCGTCTCAGTTCTAGTTTTGCCTAGAGATTCTCCCTCCGTGTAAGGAGTTCTGACACCAACTACCTAGAGTTAGTGCAAACTTCACAGGTTAAGGGTACAGTCCTCCATAAGACTGTCTTTGCTACAAACACCAGCGGCAAATTGGTGTTCATTAGCATAAACTATCAGGTATGATCTGGGGAGCCAACCACAAATAACAAAGACACTTTTATGACTCTGAAATTTTCAAGGATTTGGAGGTGGATTCCCAGGACCTGGGGAAAAAGGCCAGTTAAATTTTTAAAAATACAACCCCCTTGGGGTCTCTCCCCAGGCAACTAAACATTAGCCTCAAGGGGTGCTAGCTTCTCCTCTACCCTTCAGGCTCAGTATTCACAACAGATCCACTGCCTTCTGGTAGTACCTGTTCTCAGGGCTGACAGAGGCAAGACATTACTCTGTAGCTAATTATTAGAGGTCAAGTATATCCACATAAAATAGTCCAACATCTACACAGCAAATACTCATATGATAGCAGGGGAATTGGGGCTGTGTATTCCCACTCAGATTTCTTTTTCTTCCTGCTCCTGCAGAAGACAAAGTAAACTGAGAAGTTTGGTTCTACCAGGAGTTTTGGTCTTCAAAGATGTTGAAGGGAGTATTAGGCAGGGTTTGGTAAACAGGCATTCCCATTTGCTGTTGATGGTAGTGTAGATCAATATAACCTTTTTGGAGAGTAATTTGTAAGTAGCTAAATGCATGTAACAAGAAATTGAGAGGGACTTTTTCCCTTCCTAAATTGCATTTAAAACTGAAAACTTACACTATTAGACACTAGGTAAGAAAAACTATATCTACCTATATATATATATATACATTTTTAAGACAGCCATCAACTGATCACCTTAAGATGGGGTCAAATACCTCCCTAGGGCTTCTGGAAGGAAGCAAAACTGGCAATACTATCATCAACACACCTCAACAACCATGCTGAGTCAAGTTAAGAAGACTGGAAAAGAGTGGGATGAATGATGAGTGGTGGTCTTGTGAGAAAAGACTACCATAATCACCATGAGAGTCTTTTCCCTTCTTTGTGAGAGGAAAGGAGGGATGTTTTCCCCTCCCTGAATCCAAATGAGTGTGGACCCCAAGGGTGGCAAGGGGACTTTATTGTTCTATGGATTGAGAGGAGAGGACCCTACACAAGGTTTCTGGGCTTGAAATATCTTTCCAGTACTGCATCCAAAAAGGTTACCCATTCAGGGAGCAACAGCTGTGAAGCGGACTCTAGTGGTCCAGTGGTGGGAGCTCAGGAAGAAGCTGAGCTAGAGCCATGTCGCCCACACTGGGGAATGTGCAACAGAGAAGGAGGCCTTACAAGACACAAGACACACAAAAATCTTGATGCCTGCCATACAAATAACATCAACTATCTGCCTGGTCAGCCAGAGAAACAACACAGCCAACAAGATACAATTAAAGTCAAGAAGTGTTTGCTTTGTTCCCACCAACATTCCTCCTCTGCTTCTCTCATTGAAGGAGCCCTTCCAAGTATCTCAAGGGAAATGGAGAGCTTTGAATCAACTTTGAAGTTTTAAATGGACTGGAACGTTATGGAATCTGCTCAAGATGCCTTAAAAGCCTGAAGGGTATTCAAAATAACACAGTTGAAAATGATGGTTTGAGAAACAAAACCATTTCACGTTTAGACTCTACAAAGAAGAGAGTCTTTTAAATAAACCAGTTACATGCATATGCTCTTTGATTCTGGAATTCCACAGTTAGGAATTGAGACTAAAGATATAGTAGCTAATGTATGACACATTATATATACAAGGATGGTTACTGCAGCATTATTTGTAATAGCAAAGACAGCAGTAACAAAAAGAAAAAAAAACAATAGCAACAAAAAACTAGGAACAATATGATGCTATCAATTGGATACTGGTGAGAGAAGACAATGTGAGGATGAAAGGAGAGGTCAGAGTGATGTGGCATCACAGGCAACCTCTAGAAGTGAGAAAAGGCAAGGAAATGGACTCTCTCCCGGAGATTCCAGCCCTGCCAACCTGGTCTCATGTTCTGACATCCAGACATTAAAATAATAAATTAGTGAAAAAAAATCCTACCAAGATTGGTTCAAGATAGCGGAGTAGAAGGATGTGCTCTCACCCCCTCTTGTGAGAACACCAGAATCACAACTAACTGCTGAATAATCATCGACAGGAAGACATTGGAACTCACCAAAAAAGATACCCCATATCCAAAGACAAAGGAGAAGCTACAATGAGATGGTAGGAGGGGCGCAATCACAATAAAATCAAATCCCATAACTGCTGCGTGGGTGACTCACAAACTGGAGAACATTTATACCACAGAAGCCCACCCACTGGAATGAAGGTTCTGAGCCACACGTCAGGCATCCCAATTTGGGGGTCTGGCAGTGGGAGTAGGAATTCCTAAAGAATCAGACTTTGAAGGCTAGTGGGACTTGACTGCAGGACTTCGACAGGACTGGGGGAAACAGAGACTCCATTCTTGGAGGGGACACACAAAGTAGTGTGCGCATCAGGACCCAGGGGAAGGAGCAGTGACCCCATAGGAGACTGAATCAGACCTACCTGCTGGTGTTAGAGGGTCTCCTGCGGAGGCAGGGGGTGGCTGTCTCTCACTGTGGGGACGAGGACACTGGCAGCAGAAGTTCTGGGAGGTACTCCTTGGCGTGAGCCCTCAGAGAGTCCGCCATTAGCACCACAAGGGAGCCCGGGTAGGCTCCAGTGTTGGGTCGCCTCAGGCCAAACAACCAACAGGGAGGGAACCCAGCCCCACCCATCAGCAGACAAGTGGATTAAAGTTTTACTGAGCACTGCCCACCAAAGCAACAGCCAGCTGTACCCACCAACAGTCCCTCCCATCAGGAAAATTGCATAAGCTTCTTAGATAGCCTCATCCACCAGAGGAGAGACAGCAGAAGCAAGAACTACAATCCTGCAGCCTGTGGAACAAAAACCACATTCACAGAAAGATAGACAAGATGAAAAGGCAGAGCGCTATGTACCAGATGAAGGAACAAGATATAACCCCAGAAAAACAACTAAATGAAGTGGAGATAGGCAACCTTCAGGAAAAAGAATTCAGAATAATGATAGTGAAGATGATCCAGGACCTTCGAAAAAGAATGGAGGCAAAGGTTGAGAAGTTGCAAGCAATGTTTAACAAAGATCTAGAAGAATTCAAGAACAAACAAACAGAGATGAACAACACAATAACTGAAATGAAAAATAGACTAGAAGGAATCAATAGCAGAATAACTGAGGCAGAAGAATGGATAAGTGACCTGGAAGACAGAATGGTGGAATTCACTGCTGCAGAACAAAATAAAGAAAAAAGAATGAAAAGAAATGAAGACAGCCTAAGAGACCTCTGGGACAACATTAAATGCAACAACATTCGCATTTAGGGGTCCCAGAAGGAGAAGAGAGAGAGAAAGGACCCAAGAAAATATTTGAAGAGATTATAGTCAAAATTTCCCTAACATGGGAAAGGAAATAGCCACCCAAGTCCAGGAAGTGCAGAGACTCCCATACAGGACAAACCCAAGGAGAAACACGCCAAGACACATAGTAATCAAATTGGCAAAAATTAAAGACAAAGATCAATTATTGAAAACAACAAGGGAAAAATGACAAATAACATACAAGGGAACTCCCATAAGGTTAACAGCTGATTTCTCAGCAGAAACTCTACAAGCCAGAAGGGAGTGGCATGATATACTTAAAGTGATGAAAGGGAAGAACCTACAACCAAGATTACTCTACACAGCAAGGATCTCATTCAGATACGATGGAGAAATCAAAAGCTTTACAGACAAGCAAAAGCTAAGAGAATTCAGCACCACCAAACCAACTCTACAACAAATGCTAAAAGGAACTTCTCTAAGTGGGAAACACAAGAGGAGAAAAGGATCTACAAAAACAAACCCATAACAATTAAGAAAATGGGAATAGGAACATAACATATCGATAATTACCTTAAACATGAATGGATTAAATGCTCCAACCAAAAGACACAGGCTTGCTGAATGGATACAAAAACAAGACCCATATATATGCTGTCTACAAGAGACCCACTTCATATCTAGGGACACATGCAGACTGAAAGTGAGGGGATGGAAAAATATATTCCATGCAAATGGAAATCAAAAGAAAGCTGGAGTAGCAATACTCATATCAGATCAAATACACTTTAAAGTAAAGAATATTACAAGAGACAAGGAATGACACTACATAATGATCAAGGGATCAATCCAAGAAGAAGATATAACAAGTATAAATATATATGCATCCAACATAGGAGCACCTCAATACATAAGGCAACTGCTAGCAACTATAAAAGAGGAAATCAACAGTAACACAGTAATAGTGGGTGACTTTAACACCTCACTTACACCAATGGACATATCATCCAAACAGAAAATTAATAAGGAAACACAAGCTTTAAATGACACAATAGACCGGAGAGATTTAACTGATATTTATAGGACATTCCATCCAAAAAAAGCAGATTACACTTTCTTCTCAAGTGCACATGGAACATTCTCCAGGATAGATCACATCTTGGGTCACACATCAAGCCTCAGTAAATTTAAGAAAATTGAAATCAGACCAAGCATCTTTTCTGACTACAACGCTATGAGATTAGAAATCAATTACAGGGAAAAAACTGTAAAAAACATAACCACATGAAGGCTAAACAATACGTTACTAAATAACCAAGAGATCACTGAAGAAATCAAAGAGGAAATCAAAAAATACCTGGAGACAAATTACAATGAAAACACGATGATCCAAAACCTATGGGATGCAGCAAAAGCAGTTCTAAGAGGGAAGTTTATAGATATATAAGCTTACCTCAAGAAACAAGAAAAATCTCAAATAAACAATCTAACCTTACCTAAAGGAACTAGAGAAAGAAGAAAGAGCAAAACCCAAAGTTAGCAGAAGGAAAGAAATCATAAAGATCAGAGCACAAAAAAATGAAATAGAAACAAAGAAAAGAATAGCAAAGATCAATAAAACTAAAAGCTGGTTCTTTGAGAAGATAACAAAATTGATAAACCATTAGCCAGACTGATCAAGAAAAAGAGGGAGAGGACTCAAATCAATAAAATTAGAAATGAAACAGGAGAAGTTACAACAGACACCACAGAAATACAAAGCATCCTAAGAGACTACTACAAACAACTCTATGCCAATAAAATGGACAAGTTGGAAGAAATGGAAAAATTCTTAGAAAAGTATTACCTTTCAAGACTGAACCAAGAAGAAATAGAAAATATGAACAGATCAATCAGAAGTAATGAAATTGAAACTTTGATTAAAAATCTCTCAACAAACAATAGTTCAGGACCAGATGGCTTCACAGGTGAATTCTATCAAACATTTAGAGAAGAGCTAACACCCATCTTTCTCAAACTCTTCCAAAAAATTGCAAAGGAAGGAACACTCCCAAACTCATTCTACAAGGCCACCATCACCCTGATACCACAACCAGAAAAATATATCACAAGAAAAGAAAATTATAGACCAATATCACTGATGAATATAGATACAAAAATCCTCAACAAAATACTAGCAAACAGAATCCAACAACACATTAAAAGGATCATATACCATGATCAAGTGGGATTTATCCCAGCGATGCAAGGATTCTTCAATATATGCAAATCAATCAATGTGATAAACCATTTTAACAAACTGAAGGATAAAAACCATATGATCATTTCAATAGATGCAAAAAAGCTTTTGACAAAATTCAACACCCGTTTATGATAAAAACTCTCCAGAAAGTGGGCATAGAGGGAACCTACCTCAACATAATAAAGGTCATATATGACAAACCCACAGCCAACATCATTCTCAATGTTGAAAAACTGAAGGCATTTCCTCTAAGATCAGAAACAAGACAAGGATGTCCATTCTCACCACTATTATTCAACATAGTTTTGGAAGTCCTAGCCATGGCAATCAGAGTAGAAAAAGAAATAAAAGGAATATAAATTGGAAAAGAAGAAGTAAAACTGTCACTGTTTGCAGATGACGTGATACTATACATAGAGAATCCTAAAGATGTCACCAGAAAACTACTAGAGGTAATCAATGAATTTGGTAAAGCTGCAGGATACAAAATTAATGCACAGAAATCTCTTGCATTCCTATACACTAATGATGAAAAATCTGAAAGAGAAATTAAGGAAACACTCCCATTTACCATTGCAACAAAAAGAATAAAGTACCTAGGAATAAACCTACATAGGGAGACAAAAGACCTATGCAGAAAACTATAAGACACTGTTGAAAGAAATTAAAGATGATACCAACAGATGGAGAGATATACCAAGTTCGTGGACTGGAAGAATCAATACTGTGGAAATGACTATAATACCCAAAGCAATCCACAGATTCAATGCAATCCCTATCAAATTTCCAATGGCATTTTTTACAGAACTAGAACAGAAAATCTTAAAATTTGTATGGAGACACAAAAGACCCCGAATAGTCAAAGCAGTCTTGAGGGAAAAAAACAGAGCTGGAGGAATCAGGCTCCTTGACTTCAGACTATACTACAAAGCTACAGTAATCAAAACAATATGTTACTGGCACAGAAACAGAACTATAGATCAATGGAACAGGATAGAAAGCCCAGAGATAAACCCATGCACCTATGGTCCTAATCTGTGACAAAGGAGGCAAGGATATACAATGGAGAAAAGACAGTCTCTTCAATAAGTGATGCTGGGAAAACTGGACAGCTACATGTAAAAGAATGAAATTAGAACACTCCTTAACACCATACACAAAAATAAACTCCAAATGGATTAGAGACCTAAATGTAAGGCCAGACACTATAAAACTCTTGGAGGAAAACATAGGAAGAACACTCTTTGACATAAATCACAGCAAGATCTTTTTTGATCCACCTACTAGAGTAATGGAAATAAAAAGAAAAATAAACACATGGGACCTAATGAAACTTAAAAGCTTTTGCACAGCAAAGGAAACCATAAACAAGACGAAAAGACAACCCTCAGAATGGGAGAAACTATTTACAAATGAATCAATGGACAAAGGATTAATCTCCAAAATATATAAACAGCTCATGCAGCTCAATATTAAAAAACAAACAACCCAATCCAAAAATGGGCAGAATACCTAAATAGACATTTCTCCAAAGAGGACATACAGATGGCCAAGAAGCACATGAAAAGCTGCTCAACATCACTAATTATTAGAGAAATGCAAATCAAAACTACCATGAGGTATCACCTCACACCGGTTAGAATGGGCATCATCAGAAAATCTATAAATACAAATGTTGGAGAGGGTGTGGAGAAAAGGGAACCCTCTTACACTGTTGGTGGGAATGTAGATTGATACAGCCACTATGGAGAACAGTATGGAGGTTCCTTAAAAAACTAAAAATAGAATTACCATATGACCCAGCAATCCCACTACTGGGCATATACCCAGAGAAAACCATAATTCAAAAAGACACATGCACCCCAATGTTCATTGCAGCACTATTTGCAATAGCCAGGTCATGGAAGCAACCTAAATGCCCATCGACAGCCGAATGAATAAATAAGATGTGGTACGGGCTTCCCTGGTGAGGTTATCCAGGACTTCATCCTTGTTCTGCCAGAAGTAGGTCTGAAGGATGGTCATCTTCTCCTGGGTGTCCTTCTCCACTTCAGTGCTGCAACTGCCGTGGGATCCCAGAGCTGCAGCTTCCTTAGCCTTGAACTCCTTCTCCCTCTGCAGGCGGTACTGTTCAATTTCAGCCAGGGTTAAAAATGTAATTACAGTCATACCAAAGCTTGTCATAGGGATCTAGCAATCATCTGATTCGTTTTTATCCATTGGTCATTTACACACATCTTTCTTTTATGAGATGCTGCCCTCAGCAGAAATAAAAAACAGATAGTTTGTTTCAAAGCTGCCTATTGACTTATCCACTACAACGAACCCCTGGAAGTAATCTAAAGGGTAGAATTTTAATTGCAGATTCAGGGGCAAAGTTCTCATTATTCCACTAACACTGCCCCTGGCTGCTTGTGCACTGGTTTAGGAGGAAAGATTAAAAAACCCAAATAGAGGTGATTAAAAAGGGTGGGGTGAGTGAAGCCAAGAACTTATAAATATTTGAGAGCTACAAAAATGGAAAGGAGTTTTGAACACAGATAATTGTAGACTCAAAGTAAGGAAAAAACTCAGAGATCATTGTTGAGTTAACAAACAGGTTAAAATTACAAATAATGACAAAGTTCTAAAATTGTAGAAGCTTTCTAGCTGTTACATAAGCTTAATTTCCAAGAAGTTAAACTTATTTCACAAATCTTTATTTAATTCAGCTTAAAAAAAACCCAAAGCAACATTAAATCCTGTCTTTATTCATAGAAAGAAAATACCCATAGTAACATTTTAAGAATATTTTTTCTTTGAGTTTCCATGGCATCATGAGCAAGTTTACTTTTCCATTTAAGTCTTCCATATATTTACAGAGGTCTTAAGATTGCAGTACTATTCAGATTTAAGCAATGAAATAATCATGTAATCTTATAGCTAGACCTAAAAGAAACTGGGGTAGAAATTATGCATAGTGCTTATAAAAATGTGTAGTTGAGTTGAGCTTTTCTTACTGTTTCTTAGCAAGAGAATCTATGTTTATGGATGAACTATAGTGTTTTCTTCTAGGCAGATGTCTACATTTTCTTATCTTTCGTGGTAATGTCAACTTGTTCATCACCGCTGCTTAGGATGTTAGCCATTTGTTTACCTGTGGTCAAAAGAAGCAGTGTACAGTGACTTGATGAGGTTTTCCTCGCCCATGGAAAGGCTGTCTCCTGCCTTGTGGCTTTATCCTGAAATATTTGACCAAGCCATCCTTTTACGAATGTTTCTAGTCACGTTGATCTGTTTTGCTGCTTTTGTGCTCCATGATTCGGCAGGTACTCCGATTTAGTTGAAGCTGGTTTCAATACAGCCAATTCAGTATTCCACTTGAACATACCATCTTAGGTCCAGCAAACGTACATCCATCTTACATTTCGGTTGAAGAAAAGGTAACTGACAGGGAGAAGCAAAGAACATTGGGTTAGTAATCAGCGCCTGGTCTGAAGTAGGCATTCAATTAAAAAAAATACTTTTTAAAAATAGATGAATGGATTCTAGCTCCAACTCTGTCACGATTTACCTTAAGAGAACCTGGGCAAGTCACTTCATCACTTTGGGCCCATTTCTTCATCTGTAAAAATCCTACTTCACTGACCTCAAGTTATCATGAAGGGATTTTCACAGAAGAATCATCATCCTTGCTGGGTAACTGAGTCACAGAGAAGAGCTCAGTGGGCATCAATAATTATTGATGCCCAGACTCCACCTCTAGAGATCAGGTTTCAATTGTTCTGGGGATGGGCCCAACTTTTGTATATTGTGAAAGCTCCCATAGTGATTCTAAAGTGCAACCAGGGTTGAGAACAGCTGCCCAGAAGAAATCTTTTTAGATCTTTTTCCACCCTGTGGGAGAAATACCAATTGGGCAGCACTACAAGGCTTAAGATTTGACTAGACCTCCTTTGGATCTGTGGTGTGTTAGGGTCAGTCTTGTGAAATGCTATCTGGGAGTAGAGGGAGTCTGATTTTGGTTGGTAATACTCAATTTACGTAGAAGTTCAATTTGGATTTGATAAAGCTGATATTTATATCCCTTCCTCAAATCTATGTCAATTTCTTAATTGATTTCAAACTCAGAGGAGGGGAAAGGGTGTGACAAAACCACACCAACAAATTTCACCAAGTCTAGTCCTACCTCACAGTGTCATGACGATTAAATAAGGTAGACTCTTGAGTATGCTTTGTAAACATAACGAGCTACCCAGATATCTACTCTTATCTAAGGTTTCCCACTAGATGTAAAGTTCTGAAGAGATGGTGCGGACAGCATCACTTTGATGCCCGTTGGCAAATTACAATGCGGTACCAATGCTGTTACTGATTTCCTGTCACACGACAGAGTATTAAAGAAAGCAGCATACTGTAGTGGAGACAGCACTGACCTGGGAATCCAGAGGCTTGGATTCAAGATTCCACCATGTGAAGTCTTTTCTTTTTAACATCTTTATTGGAGTATAATTGCTTTACAATGGTGTGTTAGTTTCTGCTCTATGACAAAGTGAACCAGTTATACGTATACATATATCCCCATATCTCCTCCCTCTTACGTCTTCCTCCCACCCTCCCTATCCCACCCCTCTAGTCCACCATGTGAAGTCTTGAACACATCTCTCTGGGCTTAAATTTTTTCATCTCTCAAACATGAGTTACCTTCAGACCTTTGACGTTTCCTTAAGCTCTAACATTCTAGGGCATGCTGATGGAACTGCTCATGAAGCTGGCAATGACTGATGTTATGAACGGGACACATCCAAGTCTTACATAGCCCCTGAAATGTTCTGGCGTCCCATGTAGTATTCTACAGAGTTAGACAAGCCATTAAAGAAGTTTCTTCCAACACTTGTTCTAAGGAGAACATCCACAACAGGGCAGGTTAGGGAGCAGTTTTATTCTCAGGAAAGATCAGTTACACCCAATGTTTCTTCTCTTGTGCCCTCAAATTTCTGAGCCCATCTTCATCAAGAGGACTTCCTATATACCAACCAGGGAAGTGCTGAGCTTTTTCCATTTCAGCAATTCTGAAACATCAGCTGTTTTGCAGAGTGTGTCTTTCCTACCCACTCTGTTTACCTCAACTCATAACCAACCATGATATTCTTCCAAATTCTGGAATCTAGAAATATGTCAAGTGTTCTAGGGTCACCAAAATAATGGCACTAAATAAGTACTGCAATATCAACGTGCTCAGTTAATACTATACTATTTTGCATCAAGATTGTATGATTCTGGACTAAATGCAAGAAGTAACTGACCCTCAGTAGCAATGTGACCTCACCAATTTTTTTTTTAGAGTATGTATCCGTAAGCCTGTTAAGACTGTGGAAGCAGAAGGAACTATGGTAGAAAGGATCTGGTCTAGTTCATCTTTCATCCTTTGCATCTAGCACAGAGAGTATAAATACTAATACACGCTTAATGTATTATTCATGTATTGAAAAAATTCAATGAATAGATGAGCAATGGTATAGCAAGTAATCAGGCAAAAACCAACAGTATAAGGATTTTAGATTTTTTAAGTAAATGCTTGCCAATTAAAACTAAAATACTTTTGCTTTTCCAGAATACAGAATTAGATTCCAACAAAACACTTTTAATAAAATAAGGCACAATGTTTGATAAGGCAAAATTCACACAGACGGTTAATATTAGATCACATTCTTTTGTGTGTCCTGGGGGAAGAAAAGGAGGTATAGAATTGAAGTAGCTTAAATACTCTTTTTAGAGCATTTACCATTACAAGGTAATACATAAATTTGATGCAATAAACTATATCTTGTCCCAAAAATAAAATGTAATTGAGTCACACTGCTGAATTACATTTATTGTAACCATTGTTTTAAATATATATATATATATATATACCTACAGATATAGATATTCTTAAGTCACAAGAATGCAAATACAGAAAATTAAGAAATCAGGTAATAAAAAATAATTTGACTAAAGTAAAAGTACATATATTTTTGATATCCTTTGTTGATACTTTAAAGTCCCAAACTTTATAAAAAGTTAAAATACTGGTTAAAATATTTCTCCCATTATATTTTTGTTTCTCATGAATACAAAGTGGGCTCAGAAATGCAACAGACACCAATTGCAGGCACACCATTTGCTCCATAATTGTTGTAAAGTGATTGTTGAGGTTAATAATCCTTCTCAGTAACACATCATTGTCAACCATTTAAGTTAGTGAAAGGATTCTCTTAAAACACCGGTTGTAGACAGAATTAACCAATTTAGTAATGCTTCTGTAGTACCAGCAATAGTGATGTCAAGCTTATCCCCAGTTTCTTCCCAAAACTGGAATTGAAAATAAGAGTTTTACCCAATTTATTCACAGCAAAAGGAAGAAAGTAACTTCTGTTGAATGCAGATGGTCTCTCCAACCATGGCTTTCTAGTATAATGGTATATAAATAATCTTCTTCATACTAACAAATCTTAATATTAACTAGATTGAATACTGTCCCTTACGATAAACTGAGACTGACCAGCAAGTGCTAGGTAAAAGTCTAGTAGCACCCAAATCAATATTACCCTGTGAGTGTTCAATAATGTGTCATGTTTGTTGTTAGTGAACTGTTATTTTCTACATCAATTCTTAGCAAATATGAACCAAGTAGAGACATAAAAAGAATGGGGATATTTACATGCAAAAATATTAAACCACACCCCCTTTTTAACCTGGTATTACAAAGAAAGCACAAAACGTGCTAGGCTTCATGGCAATAATATCTTTATATGATGCTATTAATATGAATTCGTTAGGAACTTGTCATCCCTTAGTGGTAGCAGATATATTTTCTTTATATGAACGAGAATATACTTTTTCACTGATTTTATTTCAGGGACTCTAATCCTTCTATGACAGTATGTATGATTGGGATTCCTTCTCCAAAAGCCCTAGACTCAGAGACATTAGGTCTAGTTTTAGTGGAAGGAGTCCTTCAGGATCACAGTCATTCTCCTTCAACTCAAAGCAAAGCATCATGAGGCTGTCACACACAACTTATTAAATGACATAGTTCCCCAAACTTTGGCTCCAGCGAGGAAGATTTAAGGCACATACTTTCAAAGCACAACTGAAGGCACTGCTACCTTTAAAAAGATCATGACTATAAAATACAAAATTGGATGCTATTAAATTCATCAGATTAATGTTATAGAGTATAGTGCTTAATACAGGAACAGTGAAGGTCAAATACTTCTTTTCTGTACAGCGGGGATCAGAACTATGAATTCCAGGTCACGTTGCCTAAAACCTATACAGCAGCCTTTACTGTTGTTAATGCTCAACATAACTTCAAAACTGACTATTTTGGACTAAATGGGGAGTGATAGTTATACTGTCATAATAAAATCTCTACTTTGGATGAGAATAAAGGGAGTCATTTAGGTAAAAATTAGGTATTTCTAAATAAATGCAGCTTAACTAATTTTATATACTATATATACATATTATAACTGATAAAAAGTTCTGCCCACAAAGGGTCTTATTTAGAATAACTTTTTTTTATAAATAGCTACTGCTAAAATGTTTTTTAAGATCAAACTTAATTTGCAGTAATCATTTGCTTAGTATTTTTTCTCTTTTACATAGTGAAAAGGTAAACATTAACCAAAGGTGTACCACAAATTCCAGGTTAACGAGGTATTACTTTCTCCCTTTGGAAAGAGCAAGGCTGGGTGTAAGAAAATCCAATTATTTGCTAGCCCTTCATTATGGAGGGATGTGGACAATCTCCCACTAGCAGAAACTGAAGAAATTTAGTGATAAACAGGCTTTCAGATGGTAGGTAGTGGGCCACTTAATTTCAAAACAATTCAGTATTACTTTAAAAAACTTTTTTGGCTCAGGGATCTCCTTGGGTGTCTGGTGACTTCTCTTTCCCTGCCTTTTGTGGTTTTTAAAGATTTCTTTCATTTTACACTCCAACCATCAGCCTTTCCCTTGTCTTCTTTTGTTTAAATTGGTATTTACAATGTTTGGTAGAACTGGTCTGCAGTATTACCCTGCACTAGTGTGGACTGCTTTTAACTTTACATTAGTACAAAAATTTCTCAAGTTTGAGGTACAGTTTATAATACAAGTCTTTACTTTTACATTTGTTAACTTTAAGTTCCAAATATCAAGAATTTTAGAGTAAGAGACTCCCCCAGGAAGCATTTAGAAGTAAAATATGAACAGTAACCCTCAGATCTACCTCTACTACACAAATACAGAGAATGCTGAGAACCCTGACTAGCTTGTCCTCAGGTCAGCCAATCCCTGGCACCATGGAAGCAAAACGTTATAGTAGCTAATCTTCCTATTTCCTAAAATCCTAGGACCATTTCACTGACTCAGTTTGGTGACACTGAGAGAATTGGATTCTAGGAATAAAGATTACTAAGAATATTCAATGTTCCATTTCAATTCCAAATATTAGCACTGAAGAATTCCATTCTAAACCCATTTATGCTTTGGTTAAGTAGTTTTATCCACAGAAGTTTTGGTCACTAAAATTGTCCAAGTAGAGCAGTATCAAAAACTTACACACAAACAAGTGACTCAGCAACTAGAGAGACTTTCAATTTAAATACATAGTTAGCTATATGACTCTGGAACTGTAACTCACTTCTGGTTAATTTCTACAGTCACCAGTTATGAAAACAGGGAAGGTAGAGAAAAGAAACGGGAAAGCTTAGAAATTATTAGCAGCTCAGGAAAAGCTTAGAAATTATTAGCAGCTCTTATAAAAGGTTAGGTCAAAGATAAAAAAAAAAAAGATAGAACTAACAGCTAAAATGTAGACTTCAGTAAAAGTCACCAAAGAGAGCTGCATACTGATCAGAGATTTTCAAATGTACATATAGAGAAGCATAACAAACATTTTGTTGAAAGACATTTTGCTGTATACAA
This sequence comes from Lagenorhynchus albirostris, assembly GCF_949774975.1. Lineage (NCBI taxonomy): Eukaryota > Metazoa > Chordata > Mammalia > Artiodactyla > Delphinidae > Lagenorhynchus > Lagenorhynchus albirostris. Next base: position 79,499,294 of record NC_083099.1, on the reverse strand, counting down.
TGTATATATCTACATTACACAGCAAAGGCTAGAAACTGTTTCTGGTTGGATCTATTTACATCTGTAAAAGATCAATCAGTGTATCTTCTGGCAAGGTTAAGCATCTATTTACATATCTACCTGTTTATTTCACAAAGACTAACTCTTAGAAGATTACCCAAGCTGTTACTTAGATCAAACTGGTAATTAATTAGGAAGTAAACCGAGGAATTTAAGCCAGAAAAATTTGCTCCTATCAATTTATTTTACTATGAATACATTATTTTCTATGAAAATATTTTATGTATCTTACCTAAATCACTTACTTACAAAACACTTTGGGCTTGCCATTTAGGCACTGCCTAAATCATCTTTTATCTTTTATAATTTTGTAATACGCAGCCTGCTGTGGCTCAAACGGAGAAGTAAACAAAGACTTTTTATTACCTCCATTTTATGATATAATCACCCATGTACTACTCTGCTAGGCAGTAGAAAGATACTACATTACTTCTACAGACATAGTCAGAAAATTTCTGGATCAAAAGGAAAAAAGAATCTTATTACAACAGAGTGAAGGGAATCACTCTATAGCAGCGTTTCACAACTGCAGTCATGAAACTCTCATGATGTTTCATGATTTAACATATAATAAACAAACAAACTATCCTACAGTATATTTTCTTCTAAAATAAAAAATATATGTGACAAAAACCTAACATATGTACATATCATTATTATACAACTTGCTTTTAGGAAATGGTGTGCCCCAGTCATGAATGCCAGAAGTCAGAAGGGAGATCATCTGATGTTCCAATGTGTTTCTGACCTTTGTATTACTCTACAGGTAGTATTTACCAACAAACCATTACGTTATTACAGATTAGTTAGCTAACGATTGCTAATGTGTGCTATGTATTTTATTTTACAATGTCAACTTACAGTTGTACTGTTACTCAATTTTTACTGCATACTAGTTAGTAAACATTTGTCATTTCTACTGGCAATTTGTGAAACCATTTTTCTGCTGTACTTTAAGGGTATATTTAATACATTTAAAATATTTTATCAATATATTATTTTCAAAAACTACTCCATGGTTAAACTTGTTTTGGAAACTGTTCTATTGTGTAAAAACACAACGACTGCTGTGCCCAATTTTATTTCACTTGTAATGTTTCTCTAGTTTTTCTTTAAAATTAGAGGAAGTTACAGTTCAGTACACACAGGCAAAGGAGTCATACTGGACTGCTAAAACCTTTAAAATCATTTTCCCACTCCTTTAACGCAAGACATAAAGAAGTTTCCTATCTTACATCTCTTTTCTGTTAAAAGAAATCTGACAGATTTTTCCATTAAAAACTATTATTCTGGGCTTCCCTGGTGGCGCAGTGGTTGAGAGTCTGCATGCCGATGCAGGGAACACGGGTTCATGCCCCGGTCCGGGAAGATCCCACACGCCGCGGAGCGGCTGGGCCCGTGAGCCATGGCCGCTGAGCCTGTGCGTCCGGAACCTGTGCTCCGCAACGGGAGAGGCCACAACAGTGAGAGGCCCGCGTACCACAAAAACAAAACAAAACAAAACTATTATTCTGTCTTATGATGAACAGACTGATCAAGATCGTGGCCTCCCATTAATTATAAAAGTGATTTGTTTAAACAAAAAATGAGGTTAAGGTGGCTATGAGCTCAGATGTCAGATATACAGCTGTTTACCTAGTCCCATTAAAGCATATTTTAAAGTGTTCTGCATAGTATGTCAGGTTATAGGCTGCTCTGGTATCATTTCTTGAATAAATTTCTAAATCCTTGTTATGATTAAGGCACTATTACAGTCATTGCTGGATTATACAAGGGTAACAACAATCGTATAGAACAAAGGAGCAGAAGTGAAGAGTTTTAAAACCCCACATGAAAGTTATATCCCTTACTTCACCAGTCAGTAGCTGAGAAAGGTTTAGGTCCTATGTAACCATCTGTGAGCTTATCTGAATAACTCTGTAATCTAGACATATGGGCAATACAAGAATGTAGGGCTAATCCTGTTACGGTATAGTGTTCAACCTAAACTCAAGGACAACTCTGGTAAAAATGACATCTTTGATCATTTCTATCTTCATATCAACTATCACAAGTTAACACTCATGGTTTATTATAGCACTGCTCTTCAGGATGTTCCATTCTGCTGTGTGATTCATGCAAAACTTGAGTGAAAACTGCAAACAATCAGTTAAATCTGAAACTGCCATTCAGAGTGAATTTAAAAGAATCCAAACATGGAACTGGACTCATTCCTGCTGAATGGCTAGAAACACAAAATCTTTTACACCATCTCCAACTCCGTCATGGACATTTAAGATGAAGGTACGGTTTCTAGTGAACTTCCAAGTCTATTCTCTTTTCTAACCACCTCTGCTCAGTCTTTTAGTGTTTCACACCACCCTGCTTCCCTTTTCAACCAAGAAGAACTTTCTGCATTCTGTGTGCAGCCACACTGGCTTCATCTTCTGAGTCAGATTCGCTCTGGGATGTGGAGCTGTGAGAGGCAGAGCTGCAAGGGGAAGAGCATTCCGGTGAACACAGGTAGTGCATCAGGGGGAGACGGTATTTCCCACAGAAGTCCACAAATTTAATTTGTCTGACGCAGCAATCAAAGTAGACTCCTGGAGAGAAGAAGGAATGAGGACAAAGTAATCATTACAAAGCAAAGACCCACATTTTCTTTTTCAATCCTATCTCCAGCATTCTGAAGAAATGTCTTATAGTCTTCTCTTTTGAGAATCTTAAGCAGAGGTAGTGGCTGCTCCCATAATTGTTTATAGAAATACTGGAAGGTCTTAGGGATGGACTACAAAGAGAAGGCTAGGGGATTTATCTTAAAGAGAGCTGGCGTTAAAAGGACACTATTGGGCTTCCCTGGTGCCGCAGTGGTTGAGAGTCCGCCTGCCGATGCAGGGGACACAGGTTCGTGCCCCGGTCCGGGAAGATCCCACATGCCATGGAGCGGCTGGGCCTGTGAACCATGGCTGCTGAGCCTGCGCGTCCGGAGCCTGTGCTCCGCAACGGGAGAGGCCACAACAGTGAGAGGCCCGCGTACCGCATAAAACAAAAAACAAACAAACAAAAAGGACACTATTTACTTGGCTTGTTTTCTCTGGGTGACTTGGTGGACAGTGGTTGATGGAGATTACAGGATACCTAAAGTGCCCTTTCTCCATCCCCCAAGCCCCTCCTTGGTACTACCCTAGAGTCTTGATAATGATCTTAAAGAATTAGTTGTCATACCCAAAATTTGCAGAAAGGAGACGACTTTTAGTACCCCTGTCTTTATGTATTGGGAAGGAAAAATTAAAAGTAACAAAATGCCATCCTATTTCCATAGGGTCTAAATCTACAGCTTCAAAGCTGTTTCACTACTGATCTCACTTGACTTTCATGCAATTATATATTGCTAAGTAAACTGAAACTAGTATTCAGCTCTTTTGAGTCCTAATTTAGTGCTCCTGAACTGTGGCCCTTCAGCTAAGTAAAAATACAGCTAGAGATGACAGGAAAGCAGAGGTTGCTGTTTCGTGGGCTTCTAGCTGCTCCTCCTACTAGATATTGCACATCTCTAATCCATGAAGGCTGTCACAATGGTTGCAGTATAACCGGAACCCCTAGACCCCTGCGTCCCATCACATCTCTGGAGAAGAATCTCAACCTTTATACTCTACCTAGGATTCCTCTGGCACCAACTACCCTGTATATCACATAAGGGAACAAAATAAAAAGATGTGGTCCAAGCAAAGGAGAAACAATTTTTCTCCTATTATTTTTTTTCCTGTTACTTCTCCATTAACTTTCTAATTTTTTGATCCTGTAGTAAGTATAATTCGTAGTTTAAAAAGGGAAATTCATGGTATGTTACTTCGAACAATTCAGAAAAGTAGACAGATTCAGTAAACTGATCAATCATTAACAATAAATCCCCCCAAATGAGTTAGCTTTCTGAAACAAATGGAAGTAATAAAATAATTATAGTTACCAAGAGCTAAAATAGTATAATACTATCTTGTCATCTGTAAGATCTCAGACTATACAAAGGCAATATCTCACAAAATAGAAAATTACTTTTGTTTAACTTAGAGTTCAGTAACTAGGGAATCTGAGGGGGAATTCACTTTAGATATTACAAAATTTTAAGCTAATAATTTAAAAAGTATTTTAGTTCCTAAGACAAATAACACAGCAGTATACTAAAGAACTCATTTAAGAAAGAAAGAAACCATTTAAGAGAGAAAAGAGACTTCTTGTAGAGGTCTATTTCTAGAAAAGGATAGATTCCAAGAGATTAGATACAGACTATGAAGCCTGAAGGTCTGGTGACAGTGTTGTCTCTTGCCACTCTTAAAGCCAACTTCAGAAGGAGAGTTCACAGAGAAAATCTAAGTACTTCTAACTTGGCACGGCAGTCTCTACTTGTAAAAGTAAGTGGCCAGAAATGGCTCAGAGTAGTGTCATTTTTCTTTTTTAAACTAGTAGTATCTTTTTTACCTTTTAATATTCTTTGAGAAACTTAAATCACCTTCTCTCTGTTTAACATTATAACCATTTTCAAGGCCTGACGGGACATCTGGGGAAAACCTCAGCTGGCTCTGATCATATTTATGCAGCATTTCCCTGGCACCTACAATTATCCTACAATAATAAAAACCTTTCTGTACCCCCATTAAATTGGATTTTTAAAAAAGTAGTCTTTTATGAGAGAGCCAAGATAGAATGACCTGCTATCATTCACCAACTCCCCTCCACACACTGGCACTTCAGGCCCTTCAAAATCTGGCCTCAATGTATCTTTCACTCTGCTCTCATTACTCCCTTAACTGTACATTTGAACCAAATTATTACTCAACCAACATTCTGCCCCATATTGTTTTGTTTCCTATTTTACTCTCTCCATCTGAAAAGTCTTCTATCCTCAATCAAACCATATCAAAATTCAACTCATACTTCAAGAATTGTCTCATCTTTTCCAGATCTAATAAATGTGCTCTCTCCCTCCTTTGGTTTCCAACAGTATTTTGGATTCCTACTTTACACTGTCTTACATTATATTATTTGTTTAGTTCTCTCTAAATGCTCTAAACTCAAGAAATTTTGAAGCATGGATTTAAAAGAATGGAGAATTCCAGGGTACATTCTGAAACTGGCACACATTCAGCCTATTCTCGTACACCTTGAATTGTACTCTAAAAAGGTACCTGACACTCAGAATGGTGAGTCTAAGAAAATGTCCTTCAAATAAATATGAAAGGTGGCCAAACATTTTAGAGACTCTTCTAAAGCAATTAGAACTGTTTATGCTTTCTTTCTGTTTCCTCTCATGTTACCAATTTACCTTATCCTATGACAGTTCCAAGAAAGACGAGACTTTCTGGGTATTTTCCCTGTGTATGAATCCTGAAGTACCATGAAAAGAAGAAATAAGGAAAGAAAGAAGAAAAGGAGGGAGGGAAGGAAGGAGGGAGGGAGGGAGGGAGGGAGGAAGGGAGGGAGGGAGGAAGGGAGGGAAGAAGGAAGGAAGGAATCCAGAGAGGGTGAAATGTCTTACTTTCTGGTAAAAGGGTGAAATAAGGCAAACAAACAAACTGCCTTTCTCTGAAAGAAGACAGCTAATTAAAACAACATTTAGATCATAATTTAAAAGTAACTAAATGAATGGGAAACAAGGACACTGAATTAACTTACCTCCACACTTTGGGTTTGGGCAATTGCTGGCTAAACTCAAGTATCTAAGAAGATTCCCAGGAAGATCATAGGGAGTATAGGAAATATTTCGAATTTTAATGGTCCGTGCAGCTAACTCCAGGAGAGTTGGAGGATCATACGTTAAATCTCTAACAAAACGAACAACCAATGGATTTCCTCGCAAACTCAATTCTTCCAAATGAATAAGGTTGAGGATCTCTCGAGGCAGGTATGTCAGCAAGTTATTGTGAAGACTGAGGGAACGAAGTGAATGCAACCTAGAATGAATGCAATACAAAAATCAACCACCATAAGCAAGAAAACAAACTACTCAGAAAGTTAAGGGAAGGACTCAATTTCCCCGCAAGAATGAGCAATTAAGATTAAGGTCAATGGAAGTAAAATTAAAAGGTGCTGAAACTAAATTAGAGCCCATACTTGTATATATCATGAAGGACTTTTGCCCATGGAATCTTAGAGAGCTTAAAATACTTAGAGAGTATTCTGATGTGTTAGCTGATTTAAATGCTAGATTTAAAGGGTTTTTTTTTTTGGCATGCTTTATCATTCAGATACCTAAAAAAGGAAAGATTTCAAATGCAACAGGAATAAAGATCCTTCACATTATCTCATTAGGATAGGAATGCTTCATATCAAATATAAATCAATAAAATCCCATAAAACCTTGGGGAATCTATGCCAAAGTAATACTCTGTTTTTGATTACAGAAAAGAGGCTCAACAACTATGGAAAACAGTATGGAGGTTCCTCAAAAAACTAAAAATAGAGTTGCCATATGATCCAACAATCACACTCCTGAACATATATTCAGACAAAACTATAATTCAAAAAGATACATGCACCTCTATGTTCATAGTAGCACTATTTGCAATAGCCAAGACATGGAAACAACCTAAATGTCCATTGACAGATGACTGGATAAAGAAGATGTGGTATATATACACAGTGGAATACTACTCAGCCCTATAAAAGAATGAAATAATGCCATTTGCAGCAACATGGATGGACCTAGACATTATCATACTAAGTGAAGTAAGACAAACAGAAAGACAAACACCGTATGATATCACTTATATGTGGAATCTAAAATACGACACAAATGAACCTATCTACAAAACAGAAACAGACTCACAGACAGAGAACAGACTTCTCGTTGCCAAGGGGAAGGAGGGGTGAGGGAGGGAAGGATTGGGAGTTTGGGATTAGCAGATGCAAACTATTATATATAGGATGGATAAACAACAAAGTCATACTGTATAGCACAGGGAGCTATATTCAATATTCTGTGCTAAACCATAACAGAATAGAATATGAAAAAAAAATGTATGTATAACTGAATCACTTTACTGTACAGCAGAAATTAATACAACATTGTAAATCAACTATACGTCAATAAAATTTTAAGAAGATAATTAATAAAAAGAAAAGAGGCTCAACGATTTTGAGGAATATATCAGAGCATTTAAAAGTAAAATTAAGCCACCCAATTCATAACACACCTCAGAACTTTCATTCTCATGTATCATTTACTTTGAGAACACTTAATTCTTTTCCACATACAAATCATGTTGGTGAATGCAGGATGATAATTCCTAAGCACGTATCTCTGTGTGTACATAAACTGCCTGAAAATACTCACTGTGAAAGCTGAGGAGGCACACTTTGGATTTTGTTGTCACATAATACCAAGTAATTTAGAGAAGGCAAATTTCCTAATTCTGGCGGGATTTCTTTGATGAAGTTTCCTCCAAGATATAAACACTCTAAACTGCAAAAATAAATGAAAAAAACAAAAAAACCAAAATTTGAACAAGTACCCCATTATCTTTATTACAATGAACATATATCGTTTATTCATTCCGCAAATGTTTTACTCAGGCTTTCTATGTCCTATACAGTCTCTGGAGGAATAATGCAATCTTCAGGGAGGTTATATTATAGGTAAGCAGACAAGACACACCACATTTATAATTAAATGCAAAACAAGATCCCAAATAAGCATAACATGATTAAAATACCAAAATAAGCAGAACAATCCATAAATGATATAGGAGTTTTAAAAGTAGAGAAATTAAAAAAAAAGACATTAGTTCTGATTGGAAAGGCTCCCAAAAGTGTTGTGATTTCAGCTGGACTATGAATTTAGCCCATTTAGGGTAGGAGGAAAGAGGACCTTCAGGTCGGAAGAAGGGTTTTTATGGGATAATGAGTATACCTTTTAACACATAAGAAGAGAATTCATGTTGAGGAACCCAGAGATACAGCCGGATAAAGGCCAAATTACAGGAGCCCTGTATTCGCGCTGGTGGGTTTGGATTCAATGCATTACTAGGCAATGGGAAGGCGAAAACCACTAGCTTTTTTTTGAAGAGTGGAAAAACACAGCTCAAGTTTATGTTTCTTCTTTGCTCTTATTATGGCAAATGCAGTCTTTAAGAGGCTAACTAAATTATGTAAAACTGACCACTATTATGAAATTAAAGTTCTAGATAATTATCCAGTTTTCTAATAATAAGTAACATTTTAGACATAGCATATATTGCACCAAAATGTACTGCTGCTCCTTGTGGTGATGACTGTAGAAAGACTCTCTCCAAAAGATTTTTTTCAGTTGATGGGGGGGTGGCAGAATCAGTTCTTACTATATAAATATCAATGAAATGTATACATATAGATCTTTCCCATAACTATGTTACTTTTGTCTTCCTGTTAAATCTGCTCAGTAGACATTATCATTCTTTTAAGACACCTTTAAATGTAGGGAAAAACAGCCTACTAAACTGTTACCCAAACTTCCAGGATAAGAATTAACTGGGATACTTTTAAAGCTACAAAATCTAGGCCCTGCTCAGATCCAGTAAATCAGAGTTCCAGGGGAAGGGCCTGAGAAGTGGCAGATTTTAGGGTACAAGCTGTAATGTTAAAAGAAAAAGCCAAATTACCCTGCAGAGTTATAGCTAATTACAATCCACAATTAGCATTTAAGAGCACTCTTTACCCTACAGCCCTGCCAGCACTTAATATCATCACCTGCTTTAACGTTTTTATTCTACTTTTTACTATTTAGCTGGTGTGAAAAATGATACCATTCTGTACTAGTAATCTCTAATTATTAGTGACGTTTAGCATCTTTTTATGTTTTGACCATTCGTACATCTTTAGAGAATTGCGTTTCTATCCTTTACCCATTTTTCTCATGGGTTATATGGCTTTCTCTTAGCTTGCTGAGAGCTTTGTTGTTGTTAAACATATGTTCTGCATAACCTTGTTCCTCTGTGGTCTAGAGCATGGTCTATTTTTGTTCACATTTTATATGTGTAAAAAGAATGTGCAGTTATTAGGATTGAGCTTGTTAGCTGTGCAATTCAAATTTTTTATAGTGTCTCATTATTTCACCTTCTTACTCTGGTGGTTAGTTTCCTACCTGAACCATGGTTTTCCCTTTATAGTTCTGTCAATTTTTGCTCTCTTTCTCCTCAAAATATGGAAGCTATATTGAAGATACATTCAGGTTCATGATGGTTAAAACTTCTTGTTGCATCGTTCCTTAATTCACATGAAGCATTTCTCATTCTTCCTTCTAATCCATTTTGCCGTAAAATCTATCGCCTCTGATTATCAATACTGCCTACCTGTTTTTGTTAGTATTTATTTAATCCTAGCCCCACCATTTACCAGTACGAGAACTTGGGCCCATTACTAAATCTCATTATGCCCCAGTTTCCTCTTCTTTAAAATTGAATAACATGACTATATATCATATAGGCAATAAATATGAACTAGGCACCGACCATGTGCCAGGCACTATTCCAGGGAATATAATGTAAATAAGACCAAGTTCTTGACCTTAAGAAGCCTACATTTTAGTGAGAGAGACAGTAAGTCAATGAATGTATATATATTATGCCAGATAGCTTTAAGTGCTACAAAGGAAAACAGGTAATCAGATGTTGATGGAAGTGATACTGTAGATAGGGTGGTCAGAAAAGGTTTCTCTTAGGAGATGACACTTTAACAGAGATCTGAATGGAATGACTGAGTGAGTACAAATCCCTGCAGTGGAAAAAAGCTTGGTGTGCTGTGAAAGAGCAACACAGCCAGTGTGGGTACATCAGGGTGACAGGTGGGGAGAGTGGTGGTCAGAGAAGTCAGAAAGGTAGCCTGGGAAAGCCAGATCACAGAGGGCCCTTCAGGCCTTAGCAAGGATTCTGAATTTATCCTAGGTAGAAGGGGTTTGAACAAAGGCCAGTTGTGTAACTTGACTTACACTTTAGAAGGATCACTTTGGTTATTGTTTGGAAAACAGCAGGAGAAGTGGCAGGGACAGGCGAGTGCAATGGGAGGAGTGGAAGCAGGAAGACCAGACTGGAGCCTAAGGCAGTTGAATCCAGGTATGAAATGATAGAGATTTGCTTCGTACATCTTTTTCTACACCTTAACTTTAAACACATTGGGGTATTTCTATTTTAAGTGTAACTCTTGCAAACAGTGCACAACCTGATTGTTGATATATTTGCACTTGTGTTTTCTTTACCATGGTATATCTCAATATCTTTTTCTCTTCTGTCTGCCTTCTGTTGTGTTCATCAAGTTTCCTTTTGTCCCACTCCATTATTTTGAACTGCACATGCTACATGTATTTTGTTAGTAGTTGCCCCTTCAATTTCCTTTGCTCTCCCTCTCACTCCCAAATATACAACCATGCTCACTTCTCTGTCATCTTCATATCATCATCCAGGATTAGTTCTACCTTGATTTGAAAATAAATTGAAACTTATTTATTCCCAATCAATAATTACTCAGTCATCAATATGTTTTACCAAATTCTCTGCTCACCACTGTTCTGGGCACTTGCTATTTCTTTTAAAGTTCATTTTTCTTGGAGTACAGCCTGTAGAAGTTCTTTCAGTAAGGACTTACAGTTGTTAATGTTTGAGTCCTTTGTCTCTGATGTTCTTATTTTTTCCCTTCACACCTGAGTAATAGCTTGGCTGGGCATAAAATTCTAGGTTGACAGTTACTTTTCCTTACCAGGAGGAAGATACTGTTGTACTATCTTATTACAGCCCATATTCCTTTGTAGGTAATCTGTTTTTTTTCTTATTAGGAATTTTTAGGGTCTTTTTTCTTTATCCTTCTTGTTCTACAGTTTTATTATGATGTGTCAAGATACCAGTTCAGAGTGCTCTCTTTCTTTAATCGTGGGAAATTCTCAGCTACTATTACTTCTGGCATTGCCTTTCCTACATTCTCTCTATTCTCCTTCTGGAATTCCTAGCAAACAGCACTTTGAACTTCAGAGTCTATTTTCCATTTCTCTTAACATTTCTTTCATACGTTCCGTTTCTTTATTTTTTTGTGCTGCATTCCAGAATGCCTCAGTAAGATCTTTTAGCTTACTGATTCACTACACATCAGCTGACTCCAGTCTACCATTCAGCCCACTGAGTTCCTAATTATATATTTTTATTTCTAGAAATTCCGATTGGGGTTTTCATAGTTGTCAGTTTTAAAACTTCTTATTCTTCTTTCACTGATGAAGTTCCCTCCTTTATCTCTCTGAAGTTAGGAAACAAACTTATTTTGAAGTCCTTTACAGATGGCCTTTATACATAGTTTCTCAGATACAATTTCTTCCATTTGTTGACTTTCTTATCTGTATTTCATAATCTCAGCCTTCCTTGATGTGTGGTGATTCAAAAAGCCAATTTGAATCTGAAGTTTTGTCATTCTAAAAATATATTAATGAAAACAAAATATATTAATGCTACTCTCTATTTCTTATTGTGTAAATCTTTTCAAGACTGCATTTCTCTCTTTAGATTTACAATGCTCAGTAAAAGTAAGCAGAACACACTTAACCCTGATAGGCTATTTTTTTCTCCTTTAAGGATTACCTTGTGGCAAAAATCAATGGTCTGGATACAAAACTGAATTCCCCTACATATAAGTGTTTAAACACTGGTGAAAAAAGTTCCTAGGCAGGATTTTTTGAGCTTACAGATTATAAGTTACTGCTCAGTTACTGAGAAATTTCTATTTTTCAATGATGAGAGCTACTAGAATAGAATAGAAGAGAGTAGAAAAGAATATTTGGAGTCCAAAACAGAAACTTCTCTGGAAAAAAAAAAATTTTAATGAGACAGTTGGGAAAAATTTTTAGCAAACTTGGAAGTTCCTTTATAAAGGATTCAATAGTTACATAACAACTTGCAATTTAGTCTAGTGAGGGAGAAAAGAAAGTGATGAAAGGGAAGAGTGAGTCTGAGAGCAAATATAAATACTGCCCTTCCTATATGGTTAAGTCAGGAACCAAGAGAAATTAGTGTCTGGTGGTCAGTCACTACTCAATGTCTTCTCTCAGTGTTTTGGAGTTGGTGGGGAGGTAAACAGACAGAAAGGACGCCAAACCTTAGTTGTTACTGTGACTTTGGCAGAGAAAGATCTGATGTTCTAAAATATAACCAAGTTCATGACTTCAAAACCATATAAATCTCTTTTGCAGCTGATGGGTATCATTAATTAGAGTATACAACCAGCATATTCAATTTACATTTTCAGGCTTATGTACCACTTTGAAACTCAAATAATTTCCAAAGTTCTTGGACTTAAAGCCTTTCAATGATTTGTGGGAATTAAATTTCTAAAACACACTCTACTGTTTCCAAACACGCTTTTCTATAAGGAGAAATGAAACTACTGTTGAATTTAAAGCAAAACCGTAGTGTTTAAAAGTTCTTGTATTTGTCAAAATTACACCTCTGTTAATCAGACGTGAAACAATTCTATTCTTTTGATGTTTGACAAATACAAAAAACATGAAAATCATTCACAAAATTTAAAGAATTCTTCCTTTCTTTTTTGTCTAAGGTTAACAGACCAACCTTAAATTTGTTTCCTGAAAAGTATCTCACCTCTCCAATCCTTAGGGATACTGAAGTGGGTACCTTTCCTATAGGAAGGGCCAGTGACCCACTGGAATAATACACTAGGGTCCACTTAGTGCCAATCAACTTAACCACAGGTGTAAGTAGGAAATGTTTTGTTTCTCCACCCAAACAAAAATGACATTCAATATAACAAAAATATACATTAGTCCCATGTTATGATTGGTTAAAGGGAGATGGAATTAAAGTGAGACAGGTTTGTACCTAAAGAGGCAGAAAATAGAAAATAAGAGAAACACAGAAAGATAAGAACCATACGTCTGTGGATAAAGAAAGTAGTTTTCTTGAGACAGCATCCCCATACTAAATCATTTTCAAATATACTCACTACAGGATTTTAAGGTCCGTTATATATTCAAAAGTAGAAGCACAAATGGAGGAATCATCTCTTGGTTCTTGCCCCAGACTAAGGCATTGAAAGAAGTCAGAAGGAAGAATTGAGAGCCAGAGAAAAACTCAATATGACTCTAAATGGGGAAAAGAGTTTTTATTTAAACTTTACTGCTGCATTCTATTTATCATCTGGTTAGGTCGTCTCTTTTGTAAGATATCAACCTATTGCACACTAGCTTCAAAACAGTCCAGGACATTAATATTTAGCTTTTATTTCCATCACAATTCTCATATCTTTAATTTCTAAAACCACATCAGGCAGACAGTGAAAGAGGCATCATGAACAGAAAAAGGAAGGTAATCTTTTCTTACCTGAGAAGAAAAGACTGTGGGGAATGGAGCCAACGAAACTCACTTGTGCTCAAACCTACTCTCCCAGTGTCTAGCATCCTGGATGCCAAAGAATCCTGGAGCTTTTGTTTTCTTTAACAAAGTCTATTACCCGTTGGGTGATAAGTTATTAAGCTCTTCCTCAGTTAATGTCTGAGCTAGTTGAGAGGAATAAAAGTTAAGAGTTCAGAAAAAGAAACAGGTCAAAATATGAATTACACCTACTTTTCCAACACTGTAAGACAAAAGCAAGTTTGTCCATCTACTAGCAAGTTATTATACCTACTTGTTGAAGAAGAACCTCATATTTTGATGGAAAGAATCTACACCCACAACCTCATGATTCACACTGAGCCTAATTTACTCCAGGGGAATGAAGTTAATCATAAAAATAAGATTTTCACCATCTACTTATTTGTTATACTTTAAAATCATCTTTCAAAAACCACTTTTCAAAAATTTTATCACCAGGGAAAAGGATCAACAGAATACAGAAAATATACATGAAAATACCCTGCTAAATCTGGAGGATCAAATACACCAATTAAGCTAGGAGTATTTATTTGTTATTCCCTCCTGGAAGGATGGAGGGTGGGGAGAAAGGGGACCTCTATATGGATTATATACTCTGCATTATTTTTTAAACTTCCGTTAAAGAGGGTAGATAGATTCCAAATGCCCAGAAACACCTCACTTGGTTTTAAAAGCAACATGGCATAGTAAACAATATACATCAATGTTACCAATGAGGTCTAGGGAGTCCACGTATATTCTAAGAGAAGATGGTGTTCCTGGGCAGGTACCTTAGGGTTTGAGTAACTGAACCTCTACCTCTACATTTTTGAAGCTTTAATGTATTATTTTAGTAGTAAGTAGTAAGTAGTAAGCAGCCTTTGAGGGTTGAAGCACATGAATCTCCCTGTCGCTATCTGGCCTCAAGCAAGTCACTGATACTAAATCTCAGTTTCTTCATCTGTAAAAAGAAGGGGGTGACTCAGGCCAATTGCCTAGGCTGTCTCTACTTCTAAGAGTATCTTCCTACATGACCCTTTCAGCCTACATTCAACTAGAGTTTATATTTGGAGCATATAACCTAAACCTTTACTGATTCTTATCAGTAAAGAGAAATACAGCAGACAACTGAAGAATGAAAACAATGACATAAAAGAGCCTACATACAATTGGAGACAAAGGTACAATGTCCAAAAACCACAGTAAACAGCCCAGAAAATCAGGTCAATCAGGAAAATGGCTTTAGCCAATCCTCCTGATCACATATTCAACAGAACATAAGTCAGAAGAATTAGGTTCTAGCCCTTACTCTGTCACTGTGGAAAATTCATGGGTTTGAAGTCAGAGATCCAGTTTGATCCAAAGGTCAAATCCAGTTCTACCACTCATTGGCTTTGTGATCTTAAGACTTTACTTCTTAGGGCTTCAGTTTCTTCTTCTCATGTCACAGAGTCATTGTGAAAATTGAAAAGCATATTTAGAGGACCTACCACAGGGCTTACTGCATTGTAAGGATTCAATAAATGAGATTTTTGCCTACCTTTCTACCCATGTGATGGTAATATTTGCTCTAAGTTTTTCTCAGTACATTAAAAAAATTCAAATGAGAATGCTGGAATTAACATCAAAATTAGAAGGAACTAAGGCTTGACAATTTTACATCTAAATCTCTCTCCAACCCTTCTATCAGTATTTCTTACTATCTCTCCTAGCATCACCCTGGTATAAGCTACCATCATCTCTCATTCTATTAGAATAGCCTCCTTCCATCCAGCCTTCAAAATGTCTTCTCATCTCTCCACCTGCTCCCCGCTCCATTCTTGCACAGCAACAAGACAGATGTGCTTTTTAAAAACTCTTCCATGCGTACTTAGAATAAAATTCAAGCTTTACCATGGCCTTCAAGATATGACATGGCCTGGGATCTGGTCCAAATTTATATTTGCCACTTTCCCTGTTGGTCACTTCCTCACTATGCTCTAGTACAATGTCCTCCTTTCAAAATTTTGGCCTTCAGTCCTTCTTGTCTCTGGGTTTTCATGCATGCTGTTCCTTCAATCTGGACTGATCCCATCCCACCCTCTCCTGGTTAATTCTTACTCTTCCTTTAAAAGTTCAATTCAAATGTTACTTGCTCAAAGACCAAACTAAGTTACTTTGTTTCAAGGCACTCTGTACTTCTTCACAGAACTTATGACAACTGTAATTAAATAATGAAGTTAACAGGTGTTTAATGTCTCCTCTGTTAGAATGCTCCATGAGGGCAGGATCCTGTTCACCACTGTATCCCCACCCCAGCACCTAGGACAGTGCCTGACACTGGGTAGGTACTCAATAAAAATCTGTTGGTGAGTAAACAAAGGGACATCTTGTCCAAATGCCTCATTTAGCTGATTAGGAAGCTGTAGTCAGGATATGTTAAAGTGACTTGCATAAGGCTGGGACACCAAGAGTTCTTTTTTTTTTTTTAACAATAATAAACATTTATTTAGTGCTTATTACATGTCAAGCATAGATTTAGGCTCATTACCTTTTTTTTAACATCTTTATTGGAGTATAAATGCTTTAAAATGGTATGTTAGTTTCTGCTTTATAACAAAGTGAATCAGTTATACATATACATATGTTCCCATATCTCTTCCCTCTTGCGTCTCCCTCCCTCCCACCCTCCCTATCCCACCCCTCTAGGTGGTCACAAAGCACGGAGCTGATCTCCCTGTGCTATGTGGCTGCTTCCTACTTGCTATCTATTTTACATCTGGTAGTGTATATATGTCCATGCCACTCTCTCACTTTGTCCCAGCTTACCCTTCCCCCTCCCCATATCCTCAAGTCCATTCTCTAGTAGGTCTGTGTCTTTACTCCCATCTTGCCCCTAGGTTCTTCAAGACCGTTTTTTTGTTGTTTTTTTTTTAGATTCCATATATATGTGTTAGCATACGGTATTTGTTTTCTCTTTCTAACTTACTTCACTCTGTATGACAGACTCTAGGTCCATCCACCTCATTACAAATAACTCAATTCGTTTCTTTTTATGGCTGAGTAATATTCCATTGTATATATGTGCCACATCTTCTTTATCCATTTATATGTTGATGGACACTTAGGTTGCTTCCATGTCCTGGCTATTGCAAACAGAGCTGCAATGAACATTTTGGTACATGACTCTCTTAGAATTATGGTTTTCTCAGGGTATACGCCCAGTAGTGGGAATGCTGGGTCATATGGTAGTTCTATTTTTAGTTTTTTAAGGAACCTCCATACTGTTCTCCATAGTGGCTGTATCAATTTACATTCCCACCAACAGTGCAAGAGGGTTCCCTTTTCTCCACACCCTCTCCAGCATTTACTGTTTGTAGATTTTTTGATGATGGCCATTCTGACCTGTGTGAGATGATATCTCATTGTAGTTTTGATTTGCATTTCTCTAATGATTAATGATATTGAGCATTCTTTCATGTGTTTGTTGGCAATCTGTATATCTTCTTTGGAGAAATGTCTATTTAGGTCTTCTGCCCATTTTTTGAATCAGGTTGTTTTTTTGATATTGAGCTGCATAAGCTGCTTGTAAATTTTGTAGATTAATCCTTTGTCAGTTGCTTCATTTGCAAATATTTTCTCCTATTCTGAGGGTTGTCTTTTTGTCTTGTTTACGGTTTCCTTTGCTCTTATTCTCAGGTCAATGTTCTTTTCACTACACTTAACTCTGAGGTCCCTTTCAGCTCTAATATTCTGTTATCTCAGAAAATTCAATAAAGGATGTGAAAATATTTTACAGATAGAAAATTCTTTTTTTTCACTTTGGACAATACACTTGCTCTTACTTTATTTCTCACTCCCCTACAGGGCACCTTTAGGGGACTTTTGTTACCCTGCTTCTCTGCTTCCTTCTTCCATTTAATTCAACATATATTTACCGAACAATCTAGTAGATGAGGCAGATCTGTAGGCAATAATCATAATCAATAAGTGCAATGGCAGAGTGAATGAGGTACAGAAGAAGTACAGTTTAGACAATAATTAACTGTTGTCCAAGAAGCAGTAAAGAAAGGAAACAAAGAAATGACCCTCAAAACAGGTTTTGAAGGATGAACACGAGTTTGCCAGATGCAAGCAACATTCCAGAGAAAGGGAACAGCAACACAGAGGCATTGTATCCATTCAACACATATTTAGTCAGTGCTTACAAGGTGCCGGTAAAGTGCACAGCTTTATTATTCCACAAATAGTTTCCACAAATAGTTTTGTGCCGGTAAAGTGCACAGCTCAGTGAATTCCACAAATAGTTTATCGCTACAGAAAAGATGGAGCAGGAAATGTAGTGGAAAGCAAGGATCAGATCGGAGTACCTTGTCTGTCACGCTACAAGACATAAATTTGATCTACAGGCATGGAAAACCACCCAAGACTTCGGAGCAAGGAAGGAACCTTCGGAGCAATGTTGCAAGAGGCAACCTCAGATTTACATTTGTTTGAGTATGTACTCAGTGGGGATCACTCCCCCAGACCCCAGAAGACGACAGAAAAACTGCCTGGAAGATCTGCACAGGGCAAACACAACAAACCAAATGCTGTCACGACCAGCATCTTATTAGATCTTCACTACAACTCCCTGAGTTTGCAGGGCAATACTCACAGCCAAAGAGTTGAAGAAGAGCCTAGACTAAGACAGGTACGTGACAACCGAACGGCGCCCCAAGACCTGGCGCGGGGCCCCGGGGCTCCCGGACACCGCCCCGGGCCTCCCTACTCTCAGGCAGGCACCCGCTCACCTCCTCAAGTTCTCGATCTCGGCTGGGATGTTCTGAAGCTGGTTGCCACCGAGGCTGAGGGTGTGCAGCGCGCGCAGGTCCAGCAGCGAGGCTGGAACCTCTTGGAAGCAGTTCCCGCTAAGGTTGAGCACGTGGAGGCTGCGGCAGAGCGGCGACTGGGCCAGGCCCTTGGGCAGCGAGCCGGGCCCGCCGAGCCGGTTGTTCTTGGCCAGCAGCGTGCGCAGGCCGCGCAGCGCCAGCAGCTCCGGCCCCAACGCGGTCAACGCGTTGCCGCTCACGTCCAACAGCTGGAGGTGCGGAAAGCCGCTGCCCAGCGCCCGCGGCAGCGACACCAGACGGTTGTGCGGCAGCAGCAGCCGCAGCAGCGCCTCCCGCGCGCCGCGCCGCTCCTCGCCCCGCGCCTCCAGCTCCGACTCCAGGGTCTCGGGGGACACGCTGAGGCGGGACAAGTTCAGTTCGGACTCCCCGGCCGTGGCCACCACCGCTCCGGCCTCCTCCATCCCGGCCGCCACAGAGCGCCGCGCGCTACCCACAGGCCGGGAGCTCCGCGGCGCCCCGGAACCTGAACCAAGCGCTGCGTCGGAAGTGGCGCGGACGGGCGGACGCGCGCGCGCTAAGCCCGCGCGCGCCCGCCGAGTCACGCGACGCGAGGCGGCGGGGTGCGCGCGCCGCTCGGGGGCCGGGCTGCGCCGCTCGGGGGCTGGGCTCCGCTTCACGCGGCCCGCGGCGCGGAGCGGGCTTGCCGGCGGGGGCGGAGACCAGGCGGCCCCCAGTTACCCTCTGAACGCGGCCGGGTTTGGGTAGCCGCGGCTTATGGTCCCTGGAGTCTGGTGACCTGTCCCCGGAGTCCAGGACCGCCTCGGTAAACAGCCCGAGGACAGTTTTGCTATTTGGCGTTGAGAATTCGCGCGTCACGGTGCCCCGCCCTCTTGGTTTCCAGTTTAGGAGTGGGGCCCCTGGTCTAAGGGATTAAGCAAGAACACAGGAATTTAGTGGTGATTCAGCTCCATGACAGCAAGCCCCAGGAATTTCAAGTCCCGGGATTAACCAAGCCGACTTTGAAGTGCGAAGGCAGCTGGACTAGAAATCAGAACTCTTGGATTTTACCTCGGGTTCAGCTGTTAAATAGCCTTGTTTCCTCAGATATGGGATTTGATTTCAGTTTCTCCATCCATAAAATATGTATAATCGTTGCCCTGCTTGCCCTACAGCATTTTTTTTAAAAAACCGTTTTAAAAGGAGGTGTCAAATAAGGACGTTTCGCCATTTTAGCTGTAGAAGCACTTCTGTGGTTTTTTGGTTTGTTTTAGTGGCTAGAAAAGAATTTGGGGGCCATGGAGAAGTTTTCGTTAATTTGAGATAGCTCAGATTAATTGATCAGTTTAAGAAGGCAGAAAGCATTGAGATTTTAGTTCAGGTTAAAACTACAATGTAACTGGGAAAATCCACACTCTGGCTTTAACTCAGTACTTCTAATTAACATATTTTTTGCCTTGCCCTAAATTCAGTCTTTTCTGAAATTACTTTTTATAATGTTGAAAAGTCATTAATAGAAATGAAAATATTCAGCGTATTTTTTACAAAGTCATGCACAAAAACGTTAAAAGATTGTGTATAACCGATGCCATTAAATTGCCTTCTTCCTAAAAAGGAGGATAAAGTAACTTTTTTCTTTCCAGTTAGTGTGAGAAACTTTATGCTTCTTACCGCCCCCCACCCCCTGCCAAACTTCACCTTAATTTCTGATTGAGTTATAGCTGTGGGAGGTTACACATTGTGAGTTTAAACCAGGGATGGAATGTTTTTAAAACCGCTGGAGTGTCCTGAATTTGAAGCCTGTTTTGAAAGGGCCCTTTTAAAAATGAGACCTTCCTTATTTTGGATCAAGATTACATTCTGGCAGGAACCTAATATGTGAAAATTGCAAATGTGTAAAGTAATATAGTTTTATGCTTTTTTTTTTTTTTTTTTTTTTTTTTGCGTTACGCGGGCCTCTCACTGTTGTGGCCTCTCCCGTTGCGGAGCGCAGGCTCCGGACGCGCAGGCTCAGCGGCCATGGCTCACGGGCCCGGCCGCTCCGCGGCATGTGGGATCTTCGCGGATCGGGACACGAACCCGTGTCCTCTGCATTGGCAGGCGGACTCTCAACCACTGCGCCACCAGGGAAGACCCAGTTTTATGCTTTTAAAAATGTGTATGTGTCTGTGATAAAAATAAACTGACGGGAATGTAATGTAAAATGAGAAAACATAATTCAAATATGATTCAGAAATAGAGTTAACGTCACAAATTGGTGAAATTAAGGGGGAAGAGATAGAAATAGTCTCAGTATTAGAGAATAAAGCTACCTGGTAGAAAGTTTTGGAGATATGTTGAGAGTGATGGGAGGATCCCCGCCCCCCCCATTGCTCATTATAAGAACCCTCTCTATCTCAGCTACCATGGGTGCATCTCTTTGTTGAAGCCAGGTGGGTCTAAATAAAGCAGCATCCCTCAACACTACAGTGGGCCTTGAAACTGTCCAGTGAGCTTGGAGAGTTTTGAAAACTCCCTGGGAGGTGAAGGAGCTTTGGTGGCTTGTGAACCTTCACAGTGATGGATGCAGTTGGGGCACCAGAAAGTGTAAAGGGAAAAGGAGACATGATGAGTTATCTAGGGAAAGGGAGATGGATTACAGGGAGTTGGGAAGAAACATGGCACACTTGCACACTTATCAAAACTTCACCATTGAGTCACTTTTGGGTCAAACTGACTGTTTCAGGATAAGTCTCCTGACTAGAGTGTTACTGAAAAAAAGGGAGACCAAATGAAGAGCAGGTCCTCCTTCAGCCACCCTGTCCAGGTTTCCTGAGGGCAGGAGCTGTGTCTATTTACCTTGGCACCACCCCTGAGGCATAGTAGACACTCAGTAAATAGTAAGTGAAGAAAATAAATGCATGAATAGGCTTTGGTATACCTGACTAGGATGGCCACTATTGCCCAACTGACTGCAGAAGAAACAAGAATAAGCTGAGTGAAGAATCCTTTCATAAACCATACTAGCCAGGAGGCAGTGTACTAAGTATATAAAGCGTGGGCTTTGGCTTTTATCACATATAGGTTTCAAATCCCACCTCTGGAAATCAAATTTCTCTTATTTAATCTTGATTTTGTTACTTAATCTCTTTAAGCCTTGATCTCATTATCTGATTATTATCTGTTTTGTGGGGTCATTATATGGGTTAAATCTAAAGAGTTCAGCTTAGTAGGTATGTAGCATGAAGTAAATAATCCATAAGTAGTGACTATTATTAGCAATAATAGTAATAGCAGTTATTGTTATAACTATTACCCTCTCCCCCTTTTTAGATCATGATCAGGGTAAAGATGAACAAAGTTGAGAACAACCTTTACTATGATGGCACAATTTACTGCATAAACCGTGGCTTTCTGTTCTGGGCCAGGCAGTGTTTGGGGGATTAGAATTTGAGAGGTTGGTGTGAACTCTCCTTGCCCTTGGTCTTGACATCCAAGATTTATGCCTATTACCCTGTCTATCTTCAAGTTATATATCAAGACCTCATCCCTCCTAAACTGGACTCCTACCTCCATTCCAGCTACCTCTGATGAAGCACTGCTTTTATTATTTCAAGCCATCTTTCTCCTACCTCTCCTAACCCCATGTCTCTTCATTATCAGATGAAGGACAATTGCTTATCCTGGCATGCAGGGTTTTGGATTATTACTATTGCTGAGTCACTCTCAGAGTGGTTTATCCAGTCTGGCCTGGGATGGTTTAAAGTTCTGCCATCTACCTACCAGCTGTAGTCCAAATATCAAACAACAGTTACTCTCTGTTCCAGGCAGCATTGAAGGCAGAGGGAGCTGTAATCTTTCAATCCATCATGAGGAGCAGTCCGCCTCTATGTTTACAGGAGCCTAGAGTGAATCTGCAGACAGTTTTGTAATTTAAGGTCTACAGTTTGGTTAGTAGCAGGTTCCTTCCTCTGCTTCAGTGTATTCTTGCTATAGAATTGACAGATCAGTATTAATTGGTAGATTAAGCTTTCCTCAATACCTTTCCCCAAATGAGTCTTTACTGAAGTATGGGCTCTCTTTATTTTGAAGATTCAAATAATGACATGATATTTTTGGATCTGGGTGTCTTTCAGTGAGAGATATAAAAGCATCCTCATGACTACTTCCATTGAATTCACTTCATGTAGGGGTTTTCTCACACCAGTTGAGGTGTTTTCCTTGGTGATTGTTTTGGGAATTTGAGTAGCTATGCAACTTTTATTTATTTTTAACATCTTTATTGGAGTATAATTGCTTTACAATGGTATGTTAGTTTCCGCTGTATAACAAAGTGAATCAGCTATACATATACATATATCCCCATATCTCCTCCCTCTTGCGTCTCCATCCCATCCTCCCTATCCCACCCCTCTAGGTGGTCACAAAGCACAGAGCTAATCTCCCTGTGCTATGCAGCTGCTTCCCACTAGCTAGCTATTTTACATTTGGTAGTGTATATACATCTTTTAAATTTTATCCACTTGTTCAGCCTATGTTCCATATTTGGGTTGTTTTACCTTTTCATAGATAGCTAGTCATAACATCAACTATAAACAAGCTAAAATACTTCTAGTCCCCAATTTATTCATTTGTAAATACTTATTGAGCACGTCTTATGTGTAAGAAGCTGAACTATGCATTAAAGATGTATATCCAAAAATAATGGCTAACATTTATTGAGTGTTTTCTCAGTGCCAGGCACTGTCCTAGAGGCTTTGTAGTCATTATTTTATTTAATTCTCATACTCATTCTGTAAGGTATTATCCCCATTTTACAGACAAGAAAACTGAGGTGTGGAAAAATTAAGTAACTTGCCACGTCACAGTTATGAAGGGGCTGGATACCAGCATAGTAGAATATGACTCCAAAGTTTATGATTTTGTTGAAATACAATCACTGCCTTCAAGGGATTTATAGTATAGTAACAGACTAAACATGAACCCATAAAATCCCAAATAATCCAATTTAAAATTGGGCAAAAAATCTATATACATTTCTCCAAAGAAGATTTGCAGATAGCCAATAAGTACATGAAAAGATGCTCAATATCATTAGCAAATGCAAATCAAAACTGAAACAGGAGGGAAGGGGGCAGGGCATTGAAAGAATGACATAGCCCAAGGACATGACATAAACTGATTAGAACCAAATGGGTCCAAGATGGCAGACAAGTCAACTTCCACTAGATCTTGAGCCTCAGTATACCTCACTGTAACACATCAGCACACTAAATGACCCACAGGCACCGTGACAGTTCCAAGACCAACCTTGATCAAAGAGTGGGCGGTGGCCCAATTCCTGGAAATGCCCGCCTCTTCCCAAAATAGCTGGAATACTCTTCTCACTCATTAGCCTATGAGATTACCCATCCCTATGAAAACTGAAAACCCCATACCCTGGTGCCTTTCTCACCTTCTGAGGTGGCCCACACTCTGTCTGTGGAGTGTGTTTCTATCTAAATAAATCCACTTCTTACCTATCACTTTGTCTCTCACCGAATTCTTTCTGCAATGAGACATCAAGAGCCTGAGCTTCATTAAGTCCTGAAACCAGGTGTGTGATCTCAGTTGGAAGACTGTGAGTTTTGGCCGGGTTCAAGTCCCAGCACATGGGTTCAAGTCCCAATCTGAGGTGCACGGTTTCAAAACCACAAAGAGATACCACTCACAGTTATTAGGATGGCTAAAACCAAAAGATAGATAATGAGTGCTCACGAGGATGTGGAGAAATTGGAACCCTCATACACTGCTGGTGGGGATGTAAAATGGTGCAGCCACTTCGGAAAACAGTCTGATAGTTCCTCAAAAGGTTAAAAAAATAGAATTACTGTATGACCCAGCAATCCCACTCTTAGGTATGTATCCCAGAGAACCGAAAAAAATATATCCAACAAAAACTTGTGCACAAATGTTCATAGCAGCATTATTCATCATAGCCAAAAAGTGGAAGCAAGCCAAATTTCTATCAACTGATGAATGGATTAAAAAACGTGTTTATCCATAAAATAGAATATTTAGCAATAAACATGAAGTACTGATATGTGTTACAACGTGGGTAAATCTTGAAAACATTATGAGAGAACACATAAGTGGAAGAAACCAGTCACAAAAGACCACATGATATATGATTCCATTTAAATGAAATGTCCAAAATAGGCAAATCTATAGAAACAAAAAATAGATCAATGTTTGTCAGGGGCTGGAGAGAGGGGGGAATGCGGAGTGACTGGTACAGAGTTTCTTTCTGGGGTGATAAAAATATTCTAAAGTTGATTGTGATGGGGGTCGTACAACTCTGTAAATATACTAAAACCATTGAATTCTACACTTTAACTAGATGAATTGTATGATATGTGGATTTTATCTCAATAAAGCTGTTATAAACCCAAAGCAATTAAAATATTAAGTAGCATTTGGTAACTGTCGAATAGAGGCCTAAACAAATACTATGAAAATTCAGAGGAAAGAGACCATTTCAGGCTCCTGCAGTTAGGAAAGCCTTCATTGGGTGGTGGGGTTTTGGTAGAGATGGGATGAGGCATACGAAATTGGAGAGAAAGAAACGAAGAAGGTATTTCTTGAGAAAGAATGGCAAAAACAAGAAGGAAAGCTTATGTCTGGGAAACGGTGAAGGGTCTGACGGCTGAGGTGCTTGGTGCTGGTGGTTTCGATAGCCTGGTATTGGTGTACTTTGGAGAATAATGGGAGAAAATATTTTAAATTGTAACTTTGCCCCCCAAATCTAAGGTGTACTGTTATTATTTTGTATAAAGGAAGGGTAATGCTTGAAATGATAAGCTGGTCTAGATCATGATGGGAGAGGTATGAATACCAGGTGAAGAGAGCATCTCTAGTTCTTTCCTTACTGGAAGCTCGAAATCCCATTTCCTTATTAGCTTGTGTAGACACGCATGAAAAACTCCCAGGCTTGGGGGAGTCTATGGAGTGTGGCACCTGTAGAAAGAGCTTTATATATGAAGACAAAGTATTCTTCCCCATTTCTCAAGACTGTAGTAACATCAGGATGTTTCTCCTCTGCCGCAGAGGGGAAATCAAATGTATTGGGTTGGCCGAAAAGTTCGTTCATCTTTTTCTGTAAGATGGCTCTAGTTGCACTTAGTTGTCTTTAACTTCATTCAAAACAATTTTGTTAGATTGTATGTGATAGCTGTCATATCAGCGTGCATTTAAAAAAAGACATCAAAATTGGTGAATTTTTGTGTAGCCATTTTCATTTTGAAAATGGAAGATAAAAAGCAACAATTTCAGCATACTATGCTTTATTATTTCAACAAAGGTGAAAATGAAACCAAAACGCAAAAAAAAAAGATTTGTGCAGTGTATGGAGAAGGTGCTGTGACTGATCGAATGTGTCAAAAGTGGTTTGTGAAGTTTCATGCTGGAGATTTAGGGTAGACCAGTTGAAGTTGATAGTGATCAAATCAAGACATTAATTGAGAACAATCAATGTTATACCATGTGAGAGATAGCTGACATACTCAAAACATCCTATCCAAATCAAGGGCTGAAAATCATTTGCACCAGCTTGGTTATGTTAATTGCTTTGATGTTTGGGTTCCACATAAGTTTAAGTGAAAAAAACCTACTTGACTGTACTTCCGAGGGCGATTCTCTACTGAAATGTAAGGAAAATGTTCCATTTTTAAAACAAATGTGTGATGGGCAATGAAAAGTGGATACTGTACAATAATGTGGAACAGAAAAGATCGTGGGGCAAGCGAAATGAACCACTACCAACCACACCAAAGGCAGTCTTCATCCAAAGAAGGTGATGTGTAAATGGTGGGATTGGAAGGGAGTCCTCTATTATGAGCTCCTTCCAGAAAACCAAATGATTAATTCCAACAAGTACTGCTCCCAATTAGACCAACTGAAAGCAGCACTCAACGAAAAGCATCCAGAATTAGTCAAGAGAAAACACATAATCTTCCATCAGCATAACACAAGACCGCATGTTTCTTTGATGATCAGGCAAAAACTGTTACAGCTTGGCTGGGAAATTCTGATTCATCCACCACATTCACCAGACATTGCACCTTCGGATTTCCATTTACTTCAGTCTTTACAAAATTTTGTCAATGGAAAAATTTCAATTCCCTGGAAGACTGTAAAAGGCACCTGGGACAGTTCTTTGCTCAAAAAGGTAAAAAGTTTTGGGAAGATGGAATTTTGAAGTTGCCTGAAAAATGGCAGAAGGTAGTGAAACAAAAGGGTGAATATGTTGTTCAATAAAGTTCTTGGTGAAAATGAAAAATGTGTCTTTTACTTTTACTTAAAAACCGAAGGCACTTTTTGGCCAGCCCAATAGACAAAGCCTCAAGCCCCATAACAGGAATTAGAGAAGTGATATGAACTGATCACAATTATTTCATTCCATTATGTTCCATTCCAGGGTTATTTTATTGAGCAACTGCATAAAAACTCTATGTTAGATGTTGTAGGAGCTTTCAAAAAAAAAAAAAAACGACATTCTTCAACAGTTCATGTTTGTGGGTGTAGCTTTAAGTTCACTTCGACATGTCATGGGTGTTGCCTTCACTCAACCACTAAAGATGATTAGAACTGAGAGGTTCTGGAGATGCAAAGGGAGGAACTAACTGCTTCATTAGCAGTCAGAAGAGGTCAGGGATCCAGATGCCTCTGGCACTGATCCCCAGCAGGAAACCTCCTGTTTATGTCTTTATCTTACTTGCCAAGTGTTCCCTCAAACCCTTGTCTGTAGTTCACCTGGGTTGCATGCTGAGTGTAAGAACTAGGGCAATCCAGTTGAGACCCAGACCCAGTAATTCATTTGCTGTGGTGATGGGAGAGGGAAAGGCACCCTAATAAAGAGCTGGCCACCACTGAACTTGAGCTTAAAGGTTAATCAGAAAGGTTTTAAACAGGAGACACAAGCCGTACTCATCCCTAAGAGGAAGAGAATAGAGAATAAATCTCATTTGCTCTCCTTCCTGTACCCTCACTCTCTGAACCGCATTATGTGTGTAAGTTCTGTCTGTCCATTTCATTATTTTTTCCAGTTATAAAGTATTTATTGTAATGTAAATGTAAAAGGTCATTACAGAAAATTCAGAGCTGTGTAATGAAAACAACTAAAATCACACATAATCTGACCATTCAGAAGTAGCCACTGCTGACGTTTTGGTGTATTTCCTCCCTTTTCTATGTGCACATATTTTTTCCCACAAAGTTGAAATTATGCATGTGTATAAACATACATTAAGTTTTGTATTTTGATTTTTCTCACTAAAAATTGTATAGTGAGCATTTTCCGTGTTATTATTCTCCAAAAATGTGACTTTTAAAAACTGCGTGTAGAATGATTCTCCAATATTGGACATTATGGTGTTCTACTAGTTCCGCTCTTCAGCCATAATGCCTTGCAAGCACTTTTTAGCCAACAAATATAGCCATTAGAAATATTAAATCTCACAAGGTTCTTTGCTGAGCTTTTGCTGCAACAGCTTGGTAATAACAGAATCACCAAGCCTTCTCTCTGGGGACTGCCACACAACCATCCCTCTGAAAGACATGCTGACTCCACCTCACTTGCTTCTCACCTGGCTGATCAGAGGGACCAGCTGTGATACAGGTAAGCTCTTTCAATAAATAGACTATTTGCGAGAAAGTGTTGGCCTTGATTGTGAACTGGAGAGTCAAATGTTGGATAATGTGACTGAAGTAGTTAGGTATCTACTCCAACTGTATGTGGTCCCTTTACACATGTGCCTCTATATCAAGCTAGTTCATAGTCTTCTCATAGTTTTTCCGTAGACGAGAGGTGAAAAGGGTACAAGCCCTGGAGACAATACCGGGCTGCACTGCTGGAATTTTCTGCTTTGGCATAGTTGATGCTCATCTTTAGTAGTGTATGAATTTCTTCTTTTTTTTTTCATTTTTCTGTTATAGAGTGAAAATTTGTAAGAATGTTACACCAAATTAAATTTAATTTAGTTAATGCATTAAACACGTATTGGGCCTCTACGACATATGGAACACAATGATGGACATATGAAAGACAAAGAGGACCTAGGCAGGCCCTTAGGGAACTTACAGTCTAGTAGGCATGATAAGATATGCACACACATAACTATAAAACAGAGTAGACCAGATTATAGGGATATTTTTAATGATGAAGAAATGCTCACAAAACAGTGTCAAGAGGAAAATTAAACTGGACACTAAACTGTATACAAATTTAGTTCTCTTAAAAAGTACACATACTGGGCTTCCCTGGTGGTGCAGTGGTTGAGAGTCCGCCTGCCGATGCAGGGGATGCGGGTTCGTGCCCCGGTCCGGGAAGGTCCCACATGCCGCGGAGCGGCTGGGCCCGTGAGCCATGGCCACTGAGCCTGCGCGTCCGGAGCCTGTGCTCCGCAACGGGAGAGGCCACAACAGTGAGAGGCCCGCGTACCGCAAAAAAAAAAAAAAAAAAAAAAAAAAAAAAATTACACATACTGAGTATGTGTACGTACTACCAAAATGGTAGCAGTGGTTGTCTGGATGGACTTAAAAGTGGTTGTAGTATTCTTCTTTATTCTTTTCCATTTTTCTAACATTTTAAAACAATGACTATGTGTTACTACTAGAATCATTAAAAAATACGCTCTATTAAATGTGTGAGAGTACTGCATAAAAGTACAAAATACAGTGGAATTATGGAGGAGCAAAGATTATATCTCACTGAGGTGGGGGAATTGGGAAGGCTTTAGGATTTATGTCTTTAATAATGATGCAAAACTTTCAATCTTGAAAATAGATAATGAAATTTCATTGAGTTGAAAAGGCATTTTATATTCCTACAACTTCTTATCTCTATGACATTTGACTACAGTCTCTATTGACTATCTGTAGCTCTAGTAGCTGCTATCTGGCATATTACCTTTTATATTTTTTATTATTTTAGATATGTCTTTAAAATTTTTTCCTACATATACCACAGAGAAATATTTTCTAAATCAGTAGTTGTTGTCAATCACTAGTCATATTCCTAGTCAGAGTATATACTTTTGGCAAAGAATCTTTCCACTTGTCCCAATGACCCCAGAAATGCTTTACTTGGACATCTGCTGGCAGGGGCTCCTCTATCCTCTTGTTCTTCTGAAGAATTCTGTATCTGTTAATATTCAACCCACAGAGCACATATTCTCCAGGGTCCAATAGGCCTCTAGGAAAGAGACTTATTGTAATATTCCACAAGCCATCTGCTTCATCGACCAGGAGCTTCCTGTTCTTTTGGTGGGCACCCTGGGTGATGGGACTTCCCATGGTATGTGGCGACAGTGCAGGGGTTTGTCAAGACAGAATTTAGGTGACGTGACAGGTTTCGGCTAACCTGAAAGATGAGTGTCTTTGTTCTGTGTGCCCCTGATGAATTATTTACCCTCTCTATGCCTTATTTTCCTCACTTATAAAATGGAGATAGTAAAAAAGAGAAAAAATGGAGATAATAATAGTGCCCATTTTATAGGCTTATTTTGAAGATTAAATTTGGCATTTGTTAACATTTGATCTATAGTAGCTATTATTATAATGTATCACGGACCTGGGGGATTGTGGAGTTTTATTTTTCTCCTTAACAGATTATAGGAAGAGGCAGAATTTTGAATGTTAAGTGAGTAGTGGAGGGCAGATGAGGGCGGTCGTGATGGGGGATGTGCCAGGCGAGGAGGCTTTGAACAGCACCATGACTCAGGGATGACACTGGTGGAACTTGAGGTGTGGGGGAGTAGTGAGAGATGAGACCAGAGAGGGAGGCAGCATCCAGACCATAAGATTGCCTTTACCTGCTGTAGATGTACATTTATGTCAGAGCTTCTTAAAGGGGCTGACTGTTCCCCGATACCTTTCTCCCACCGCCTCCAGAGATGTCCCAGGCTTGTTAGTACCATTTCCATTAATGTGCAGCCCTGGCAGGGCAGACGTGTTTAGTACTGTCTCTTGGTTATTTTTCTCTGTTTGGGGAAGCATCGCTCCATAACTTCCCAGATACATCTGTATATCTACTAGTTATATCTCCCCCACTGCTGACTTTCCCCAAGCAACATCCAGAAAGGTCAATGACAATTGCTTGGGAAGCTGTCACTGATCCCTCAAACATCATGTCAGGGCTAAGTCTGATCCAGATGAATTCCAATGTGACTCACCTCTAGAGATAGATTTGCATATTACAGAAATAGAGCTCCAGGTTCATATAGCAAGTCAAACAAATCTGCATAGAATCAGCCCGGGTGAACTTGACTCAGTGGACAATCCCACACAGAATGTTGAAGTGCTGGAAGCCTCTGTCTGCTAAGAGTGCATCTGGTGGGCGTGGAGTCTGGTGGTGGAGCCTGTTGGTGGGGCCTTCCTTGGACCCAGCAGCGTTGTGCTGCTTCACACTGTTTCTCAGCTGAAGCAAATTTTCTCCCTTTCTTTTTGTTCCTTACAGAATGTCTTTCTTTTTGGTGACTGTCAACATACTTCTACTTATTCATAATGTAGATGAGTCACTTTTCAAAAAATCTTTGTGGGTATTTCTGAGAAAACTTTGGGGATAGTGAGGGAAATAGTGATTTGGAGATTAAAAAAAAACAAGCAAATTACTTAATCTCTCTGAACCTCAGTCTTTTCATTTTTTTTAGATGGGAGTAACAATGTTATATTTGTTTAACAGGAAATGGTGAAGACAGATGGGCAAATAGACCCAAATTGTAAAGCATTCTTGTTTATTCTATTTTCATGTTTTTAAATGAGAAAAGCCTTCCCACCCCCACTGCCAATTTGAATTGCCCATTTGAGGCCATATCTGGATAACTACACTTATTCACATCTATAATTTGAACTCCCCCAATTAAAAAAAATCTAGACAGTCCTCCCCACTTCAAGTGCCTGATTAGTGCTGATTCAGAGTATAGCATCACAGAATATTTGAGAGCAGGTCTGTCCTGAAAAATCTGGATGGGCAGTCAACACAGAGTTTGTATAATTTTTATACTCATTTCTTCAAAAATGTTGAGATGAATAGTATATAGATGTTGATAATGTTAATGTAATTCAGCTAGCCAAAAATATATATGCAAAAATTTCTTTAAAAAAAAATATCCCAAACCTGCAATATAACTACTCAAAAAGTGGTCAAACACATTAATCGGTTTTAGGTATATGCAGTGTCTCAGAGACATATGGCAGTTCTGCCAGTCTCTTAAAGCTGGCAGAAGCTGGAAGGCATCCTCAGGAGATGCATCCAGAGATCTACTTAGGAGTTAGTGCAAGGCCTGGTCCACCCAGATTATATTTACTGGCTCTTTTCTTTTGATGCTTGGTTCCTCTGTGTGTGTGTGTGTGTGTGTGTGTGTGTGTGTGTGTAGAAGGGAGCAGTAAGGCAAAGTGAGATGGTAATCCACTCATAGTTAGGAACAACCCAATCAAACAGATTAAAGGAATGGGTATATATGTAAGTGAGAAAGAGAGAGCTGTGTTAGTTCTAATAATATCTTATATTTTATAGCAATAGTGACAACCTAATACTAGGTGCTAGGTACTATATTAGGTGCTTTAGATGTAGTATCTTTCTATAGTTTTCAAAGTGTTTTCCCATATTATTAACTTTTTGCTGAGCTTTTGCCTCAGCTTCTTAGGCCTTGGGAAGCTAAAGATACAAAGGTCTAGAAATAATACAGATTGAAATAGACAAAAGAGTTATTCAGATTCAAGTAGGACCATCTGCAGACACATCACTCAGAAGTTGGCTTTTATATTAACAATTACATCATTGGCAGATCCTGTTTCATGATTCATTGGCTAGAGTCTTTGGATTCCTGAGTCTGAGATCCTTTCCCATGGGGACAGAAAGTGTACAGCTGTAGCAAGACCTCCTGGATATAAACTGAAAAGCTAGAATCAAGGACCTCTCATATTTTTATGAGAGAGTTTGGGAAGAGGGGCAGTTTACTAAGGTATCCACCCATCTGGTCCACTCCTTCTGTCCCTCTGGAAAATGACTAAACCATGTCATATAAAAACAATCCCTAAGATCCCAAGGTATTTCATAACAGCCCTGGGGCAGGTGTTCTTACCCTAATTATACATAAGGAAACTGTAACATAAGAGAGATTAAGTGACTTGCCCAATTCCAAATGACTAATAAAGAAAACTTAGAACTAGAACTTGGATTTACAAATCTACCAAGATTTTTTTGTACCTGTAATCCACTGCTTCTTGATTATAACCACGTCAGACAAATAACAATCTGAGCAGGAAAGCACTTAGTTTTTTTGGTATGCAAATCCATCCTTCCAAAGGGTGGACAAGTTGTTTCTCCCTGCCTCCTTTTTTTCCATTGTCATCTGTCTTCCTTTATATTCATTCAGTCATTTATTTCATCAGTCATTTTTTCATTCATCAAACTTAGAACGAGTGCCTACTGTTAGAAGACAGAACCCAGTTCAGATGGAGGGCTCTGGAGCCAAACTGTCTGGGTTTGAATCATAGCCCTATTTCTCACTAGCCGTGTGTCCCTGAACAACTTACTTCACCTCACTCACTGTGCCTTGGTTTTCCCAGTAGTACATTGAGAATAATAGCAGTACCTACCTCGGTGTTAGTATACAGATTAAATGAATTAATTCAGGAAAAGCTCTTTGAATACGCCTAGGACATTGAAAAACTTAAATGTTACCCAACGTATTAGTTAGAGTTCTCCAGGGAAACAGAATAAAATCTATATAAAGAGATCAAGTGATTATGGAGGTGAGAAGTCCCCAGAACTACAGTGTTGACCAAGCTGGAGACCCAGGAAAGCCCATGGTATATTTCCGGTGCAAGTCCGAAGGCTCACGACCCAAGAAGAGCCTATATTTCAGTTCAAGTCTGAGCAGGAAAGGACCAAAGTCTCAGTTCAAACAGCTGGGCAGGAAGAGTTCCCTATTACTCAAGGGAGGGCTGGTCTTTTTGTTCTTTTCAGACCTTTAACTGATTGGATGAGGGCCCCCCACATTGGAGAGAACAGTCAACTTTACTCAGTCTACTGATTCAAATGTTAATCTCATCTAAAAATCTCATCTCATCACAGACATGCCCAGAATAATGTTTGACCAAATATCTGGGTACCCAGTGACCCAGTCAAGTTGACATAAAATTTACCATTACACCTGATGTTTTCTTACTGTGTCAAGTCCTGTGCTAGGCACTGGTGAAACAGGGTGGTTAAGATATGGTCTCTGCCCTCTGTGTACAGTCTATACCCAGCGCCATCATTAGCCATGTGGTTGCCACTGCTGAAATGAGCAGATTGCATCTATTATTCAGCTGGAATGTCCCCTACCAGATGTCTCTCTGGCTGCTCTTTGCTGGGCTGATGGCTTAGAAGCTTCCTTGCCTATTAACTTTCACCATTTGGGTTTTCCTTGGTGCCTCACGTATTCCTTTCTTCTATTTGATCTCACCTCATTATATCAAACAATATCCTTACTTAGGCTTATATGATAAGTTCTTCCTTTAGGATGCTTCTTACTTGCATAGTGTCTCTAGGAGAAAAAAAAGATGGAGTCCCTACTTTCATAATGCAGAAGTTTCATTATTCTGTCTTACTCAAGTTGGGAATTTAATAAGTCTTTTAGGCTCAAAAGTTTGATAACTATGACCCAAAAGGTTCTTTTTAAATTCTGAGACGTCTTGTTTCTTTCTGTTGTGCTAACAGTATCTTACTTTGTGACCCCAAGCAACATTGCTCCCTGGGTTTCAATTTTGTCTTTTAGTAGCAGAGACACTTAACAGAAGAATTCTTACTTGGAAGTCCCATTTATAAATTAAATTATAGAGGGATTTTTCTGATTGAAGTGATAAAGGAATACAGATCTCACTGATTTGGTCTTTTACCTGGCTGTCAATGAGGTGGGCTTTGGGGAAAATAGTTTGGAAAGATTGAATCAAATGACCTCTAAGCTTTCTTTCAGCTCTAATATATCAGGATTCTATTCTAGGTCATGATTCTATGAACGGTACATAGTGCAATGGCTCTATTCCCCATAGCCCTCAGCCCCTTCTGTTGATAACTCTGCCCAGACCAGTAGATATTTGTGGCAGGTAGAATAGACTGACTTACTGAAATTCTATTTTTGCCTTTTTAACATGCCTTCCTGAACTGCTGAGACTACAGAGTAAAAAACTGTATTTCCAAGATTCCTTTGTATTTTGGGTTCTGGAAATGACGTAGGCTCTGCCAATCAGATACATTTGCTAAAGGACCAAGTTAGCAACTGATTTAAGTGAGGAGAATGGTGATAGTGCATGAGGCATCCTTTCTGTTCCCAGTGTGAATCTAGCAGGTGCAGTTTGACTCTGGAGCCAATACCTGCAGTGACAACTTCGTGATTTACCAGCTTCCTGATGTGGCAGAGGCAGCAGTTCCACTGGCAGACCAGCTCAGCCTGTTGTTCTGAGCATAATTCAGGGAAGGACTTAATACATAAGACATTGCACGTCTTACCTTCCGTGACCTTCTTTGGGCTCATTCCTCTAGGCTCCCCATGATTTTGTAAATGTCTAATTCCCTGTACTAAACCTCTTTCTGTTTGACATAGTTAGAGTGATTTATTTTATCTGTTATTAAACCCTACCTGATGCAGTGTTCACTGGTCTTTACAAATACTTTGTTGACTTCATTTCTTCTTTGACATCCTCAGTGTCTATAGAAGAGTTGCGGGCCCATCCTTTCACTGATGTTACCCTTTCCTGTCATTTCTCCTTTGTGGAGGGCACAGAAAATCTTGAGTTTCCTTGGAAGAGAGAAGACATAAGACAGGAGTATGAGGTAGAGGATGATAAAGAATATTACCAATTTTTTAGGTACTATGATTTTTTGGAAGTTTTCTCGAAGCTGGTTTGCCAGTTTAGCAGTAACACAGAGCAACTAGAGGACCAAAACTCCTTGTATGAGGGAAAAGTCTCCATGGATTGGGAGGAAATTTCTGAGTGGACTCTATCACTCTTATCAAGAAATGTGGATTTCATGGATGAAGCTATCTACAAATGCTCAGCCATCACACCAAATGGAAGAGGCAAAAGTACAATTAAGCTAATAGGAGAAGGTAAGGGAATTTATTGGATTAACTTGGTTTCAAGCTCTGTTTCTGTTCACAAAGATAAACTACACGTTTTCTCTTCTTGTGTTCTCACTTTTTCTCTTCTACTCAAATCATTACAGGTACTTCTTATTCCCATTATGAGAGTCAGGTATTTGGAATGTCAATTCATCTTAGCTAAAAATATTGCTCTGAACCAAAGGTGTTAATCTGTACCTGACTACATCATTCATTCATTCAAACAAGCAAACAAAACATAAAAAAAAAAAAACACCAAAATCCAAAACCCTGGTCCTATCCCAAACTTACTAAACAAATTGTAAGACTGAAAAACCAAAAGACTCCTACATGAAAACTCTGAGATATGATGTGTGATTTGGTGAGAAGAGAGCCCTGTGCTGGGAGTCAGGAGGCCCAGGTTCTAATTGTGTGACTCTGGACAAACCATTTAGATTTTCCAGGTTTCATTTTCTCACTATTAAAATGTAAGATTGGACGGGACCAGTGGATCTCCATAGTGCCCCAAGGATCCTCACCTTTTTCAGGATGACATGGGGAGTGGTCTTTTCCTCATCAGAGATCTCACAAAGGTGGAGGGAGGCATGGCAGAATTCCTCTGGGTAGGAGTTGGAAGAGATGCCAGGGGGGTGCTGAGAGTCATTTTCCTTCTATGATCCTCAGCAGGGCTATCTGAGTGCAGCAGAGAGTCTGAAATGAACCCCCTCATGTAGAGGAAGGTTCCAAAAATAAAGACAGCAGCGGTAGATGAGACCTGGAGGGCAGGCATATGTGTGTATCCTGATATTCTCTCGCTGTGCCTGGATCAAAACTTTAACTACGGTGAACCTCAAGATGTGTTGCCTACATAAGGGTTAATGTAAAAACTCAGGGCAAGATTTCTGCTAGCCTGATCCTCTTGGGGCTGGAATTAAAAAAGGAACTAATTGTTTTGTTATTTTTTCCAACCAGACTCTGAAACGCCCCAGGTGCGGTTTGATAAGATTAATGATGAGGATGTGGCCACGTGCGTCTCCAGGGGCTGGTACCTCACGCCCAGTGTGACCTGGCTGGATCGGGCAGAGAGGGACCTCAGCAACCACAGTACCGTGGAGGTCCTGGAGGAGCAGATGAATGGCTTCTACCGGGTGTTCTCTGTCCTGAAATACCCGGTCAAGTTAAATGAGAAATATGTCTGCCACATAACAGAGACAGATGTGAACAACCAGCCCTTCAGAATCATCTGCAAGTACCCAAGTAAGTGAGTTAAAGCAGGGTGTATTTCCCCACAAAGAAGTCATTATTCAGTAATATTTACCAAATGCCAAATGTATCAGGCACTTCTGGGCACTTTGGAGATTTAAAGAAACACAGGAAGAGAAGGTTGTAGCTTGGGGCAAGAGAAGGTGGGGAGGTGGGAGTTTCTCTGTGTTTGAAAAAAGACCACACTTCAGGAACTTACAGCTTTCATCCCAATCGATGTGTCTGTTCCTATTGGTAAGGCTTCTCTCCCTCTGCTACGGGCGTCAGCTTTATGATGTGACAGGCTGAATAAGCATAGCTGCCCTTTATCAGTCTCTTACCATGTGCCTGGCACTTTACATACGTCATATTAAGTCCTTGCCTCAACCCTGCAAGGTAGTTGTTATTGCTGTCCCCCTCCTGTGTGAGGGAAGCAAGACGGCAAAGAATTTGACCAAGGACATGGCTATAAGCACGTGAGTTAGAATTCAAATCCGTTCTTTCTGAATCCAAAGCTCATATACTTTATTTTCTTACACCACCCAGCATTTATGTATCTAAGATTATACACTCCATGAACAGATTTAAGTCATCTAAGTCTTGTCCCAAGACTGCGAATCCCTCACAGGCAGGAGCCATGTTCCTCTATCCCTCTTTTCTGGCTCCTGATACACAGCAGGCTCTTGGAATAGGTGGTGTTAGCTCTTAGTTTTTGAGTCTCATCGTCATGGCCCCAGAGATGCAAAATAACCTTGAATCTTGAAATGGAAACGCACAACTCTTGTTCCTTTTCTCAGGACACATCAGGAGCATCTTCCTCCCTCCTCCCCCTGCAGGCTCAGATCTAATAAGCAGACTCTGCAGTCATTCCTTGGCCTGGGATGTATTCTTTCCGGTGTATACTGGAATGCGGTGGGATCTGGTGACTGATGGTATCAGTTCCTCTGACATGTATCTCAGTCCCACAAACCTAACAGACACAGTAGTATAGTCTATTCCAAAGCCCTGGGCCTATTTTGCTTCTGTATTTCCCCTCTCTCTGAAAGTTGGTGGGAAATATCCCATTCACTTCCCTTTTCTCTTTTTGCTTCTGTCATTGTTCCCCTAACAATAGTGTTGAATTAATGAATGAGTACACCAGGATTCTGCCTTAAAAATGAAGGAGAGTTACTAATGGTGAATGAGTTATTTGTGGGCTACTGCTCTTAGGAGGAACAGAGAGAACTCATTTTTCACGACTGTTCCTTCCTGTGTGACTTTCAGGAATGCATTGTAGCTGAATGCAGGTTTGCCTCTAATATAAAACTCCAGCCTTCCATGCTTGCTTTCTTTTTTACAGGGAGAAAGTATCCCCGTACATATGACTACTATTAAGAGATTTGAATAACATCTGCCCGAGGACCAAACTGTCTTGCCTTTAGCCACTGGAGCTCCTGGTTTTCTCTTGTGGACTATATTCTCTTTGTCTTAGGCACCTACCTGTCATAAACCTAAAAGATAAGGAGGTAACAGGTCCAGTGTACTGGATGTTGACTAAAACTATAGGAGCATCCCTATTTTGTCTCTCTTAGGTCTGTATATTTATAAAGTCTTGTTTCTTTATCTCTAAGTCTCTTATTTATAAGATTTACTTTTATTTGACCTCATGCCTCTCATATGTCAAGTTCTCTGAATAAAATTTTAAAATCTTTACTGTGAGATGAAAGATGACCAAAAACCTGATGAACTTTCTACTCTGTGTATGTTTCATTGATGTGGTGCTGCAGTGACAGACGATTTGTTGGAGACTTCAGGGCAGAGCAGGATTTCTCTAAGCCAGATTTTTTGGGTTTTGGTATCGATATTATTACATGGGCACTTTGCTGATACGAAGTTGAGAGAGACATCTTCCTAAAACTGATTATGAATGGGAATCACTATATCTGTAAAAGCCTTCTTTTACATAGCATAACTGAGCAAAGGCTATGGAAATCTTGGAAAGTCAAAGAAGGTGAGACTCACTCTTGAACGTTTCTGATTTGCCCAACTGATTTCAGAGTCTTTATTATTCCTAAAACTCACCTTCCAAATCTCTCCTATCTCTATACTTTCTGAACAGAATCTCCTCCTTTGTTCCTTTTGGAAGGGGGTGGGGGTGATATCTGTCCCGGGCCTTGTAGGAATCAAGCTTAGGTTATGGGAGAGAGGAGAAAAAGGCATGTAAGAGAAAAGGGAATTCAGAAAATCATCCAGGAGCCAGAGATTTTAATTGGGTTAAAACCCAAATTTTTTGAATTACTGGACTCAGGTGATAAAATAATTTTGGAGATAAGACATATATCTGCCTCTAAAACGTCCACATAGAATGTCACAAAAAGAAGGCATCTCAGAGAGGTTTACTGGGCCAGACCTCTGAGGTGTATGCTGGAGGTTGCTGGGGTCCCACACCGGCTGGCATGACTCCTGGATGCATCGTTTCTGGGGAAACCAAGTTGGATTGTGGATCACGCCTCGGGGAACTTCAGAGGCCCGGCCTGATCCGCACTCACTTAAGAGTGAGAAGACGTGCAGACAGTTATTAGAACTAAATGAAAAAACTTATTAATTGCTTATACGTGCTCAGCAGTTACATAATTAGAGAACACGAATGAGGAATTAATGGCTCATGTGGATGTAATAATTTTTAAAATAAAGGGAAAGACGGTGGCAAAGTAGAATGAGTATGAGAGGGACCCGGGTTTGAATCCTCACTCTGTTCTTTGCAAATTGTGTGGTATTACATAAATTCCTTAAACTTTACAAACTTTCTGTTCCTTATCTGTAAAATATCTTTTTCACCAAGTCATTGTGAGTTATAAGAATGTATAATAGAAAATAATTGGTGATAATTTGACATTTACACAGCACTTTCTATGTGCCAGAGACTATTTGAAAAAATTATATACATTAGCTCATTGAATCCTCGAAAGAAGAACAAAATGAGGTAGGTACTCTTGTTATGCCACTTTAAAGAGGAAACTGAGGGACTTCCCTGGTGGTCCAGTGGTAAAGAATCTGCCTTCTAATGCAGGGGAGGTGGGTTTGATCCCTGGTCAGGGAACTAAGATCCCACATGCCACGGGGCAACTAAGCCCATGTGCCACAACTACTGAGCCCACGCTCCTCAACTAGAGAGCCCGTGTGCCGCAAACTACAGAGCCCGCACACCACAACTAGAGAGAGAAAACCCGCACGCCACAACTACAGAGAGAAAACCCGCACGCCACAACTACAGAGAGAAAAGCCTCACGCCACAACTCGAGAAAAGCCGCACGCCACAACTCGAGAGAGAAAAGCCGCACGCCACAACTCGAGAGGAGAGTGTGTGCCGCAATGAAGAACCTGTGTGCCACAACAAAAGATCCCGCATGCCTCAACGAATATCCCACGTGCCGCAACTAAGACCCGATGAAGCCAAAAAAATTTAAAAAAAAAAAAAAAAAAAGGAAACTGAGACACAGAGAGATTAAATAACTCCTGGAATATAAAGGGCAGAGGCAGAACCAGGATATAAACTCAGGAAGCCTGGTTGTTAAACATTACATGATATCGTCTCTCAGTAAGTTATCAGTCACAATAAGAACAATGTTATGATACAGATAAATTAGAAAGAAGTTGAAACATGAAACTAAGAATGGCATTTATGAAAGACAAAGAATATATAAAGTTATAAATATTACTGGCTGCCAGCTTTAACTATGGAGTCTAGTGGAAGGATTTTGGAGCAAGCATTTTGTTTTGAGTTGTCACTGCTCCTTGGAAAATGACAAATTCTGCTAACTTATATAATTTAAAATGAGGCAAGGCACTAGAAGGATAAAGTCCCTTCTCTTTTGGCGGCAGAAATTTCCTTTCATCATCCTCTTGACAATTTTATACAGGTTTCCTGGTTAAATATTTTATTCTTATCCATTAACAATCTTGCCTCTTATTTTCCTGGCAATATATTATTTTTACAGACCCTAACACGGTCAAGTTTCCTAAGTTTCTTATCTGACCACATCAGGTCAGTTGAGACCTGTGCATTCCAGTGATCAGATCAGGGTGCATTTCCTGTTCCTTTCTCCTAAATTCATTTAACCCGTTTTCCAGCAAGTTGTGTTACTCCATTCCATACATTCATGGTGTTTCCTTCTCAGTTTTGACCTCTCTATAGAATCCATGGTACCATTTCCCATCTGAACTCTCTACATGCTATGTTTTCATCTATGAATCCAACCCATTGTACCATTTTTCTAACTGTGTACACTGTTTGTTAACGATGCCACAAGGAAGCAGGAGAAATACACGTACCCAGAGTTTCTCAAAAGGGTTCTGTCTTTATTATGGACCTTCCCAACTCAACATTTTCTTTTTTTTCTCACTTGATATATTCTCCATAGGCCATCTTGTCTACACAAAGGAACACTATCTCCATACTGTCTATTCCAAGATCTTTATCTCCAGCCCAGATCTCTTCCAAAACCTTCCTATCCAACTACTCATACCTCCAAACTCAGATTCAACCTGTGAAAAACTGAATTCATCATCTCCCATTCCTTCCTCCTTTCCCCAGCCAACTGGTTTCTCCTGCTCTCTTACCAACGCTAGAAAATGGCACCATTATCTACCAAGTCTTCCAAGCTGGAACCTTAGGGTCATTCATGACCATTACCTCCTCCTTAACTCCCATAGCTAGTCATTAGCCAGCTCTTGTCAATGTTACCTCATTAACCTTCTATTAATCCCCACTGCCATTATCTTAAAATTCAAGTCACCATTATTTCTCACCTCATTCCTGAAGTAGCCTTCTAGCTGGTCCACTACTGCCAGATCTTGCCACCCTCATGACAAAGGGCTAATAATAATACATGAAGAACTATTATAAACCAGTAAGCAAAGGCCAGCAACCAACAGAAAATGAACAAAGGTAATGGAAGAAAAGAACAAGGACCAATAATTCACGAAAAGATGCTCAATCTCACATAAGGAATAATAAAATAATTAAAAATAAGTCAATGAGTTACCATTTTTCCTCTGTTAGACACCCCAAAGTTTGAAGACACAGTGCTTGCAAAAATTTGGGAAAATAGATATGTTCAGTGTATGTATTTTTGGTGCAATTGTAGGTAAATGCATGCAATCTCTTTGAAGGACAAGTGGCAATTATAAGCAAATTTATAAGTGTACACACCCTCTAAGAGGATGAATTTTTTTCACTGTATTTTCTTTGATACAATTTGAATTTTTTCTTTTACCATGTGCATGTATTAGTTTATCAATAAGAAATGTGTTAAATAATTTTTAAAAGTGAACTCCTATTGACAGGAAGACCTCTCATTCAGACAGCAACATGATACTTCCTAGTTACTTCATGAATCAGCCTTCAGCAGCAGTAGCCCAGGGTTTACGTTCTTCATGTCTTCCACCTATGCTACATTTACTCCAGGGCTCTGAGGGCATCTGCTTAGATCTACTCGTTCAATAGACTTTTTTTACTCCCTCCTCCCTCTTATTTCAGAAGTAATTTAAGAGGACTGTTGGGGACTTGACACAGGCACTCCAAAACTAAAGTTAATCACGGTAATTTGTTCTAATTTACAGAGCTCATAATGTTACATTTTGATTATAGGAAACTTACCTTCTAAATTATGTTTCTTTCAGGCTCTTTTAATTCATTTTCATTTCCTGAACACATGCATACTGTAATAGCAGGAGAAGTGCTCCCAGAGCATGGTAGAAGGTTGGGAGAGGCCAGCCAGCATTTAAAAGTGGTTGTGGACAAGGTACCCTTCAAATTGGGTTTAAGAATTCTGAGAATGAAAGTTTAAAGAATCAAACGGTGATTAATGAGATCAGTAATTTGTAGCAATAACACAACCAGAGATGACATTTTAATATCTGATTAGCATTTGAATAATACTCCAAATCCAATCAAGGTGACCTGGCTATAATTTGAGAGAAGCAAGACTTCTATACATTATGACTAAAATTAAGAAAGCTTAAACCAACTGTAATGAGTTCTCTTGGAAGACAGAATTAATTATTGCTGGTGGGGAGTACATGATATCTGTAAGAATCACTTGGACAGGGAGATGGAGAACGAGTATTGGTCATGTGTCTCCAAGATAGAGCAAAGCAGAGGGTCTTAACTAGCCAACATTCAGTCCACTTGGAAATGCTTATCCCTATGGTATACACGTGTACCTGGTAAACAGCCACTAAGATTATCCTACCAGATCTTCACATGCTCCCTGTGCCACCTTCCCAGGTTTGTTTGGCTTCTCATACAGGTTTACCTGCAGCCAGCCTCACCCGATGCCATTCAGTCTCATAAGGTCCATGGCAGTTTTTGGAGTCATTTAGTTTAACCTCTACCCAATACTGTTCCCTGACTTCTCATTACTTCCTACCCAGACCCACCATTGGTGATTCTTTTAAATAAACTTGTTCTATCAGTCCTTGAGTAAACCTTTCCCCCTGCAGCTGCAGTCCCCAGATTAGGAGAAACTTTTCAGGCCTCTTTTAAGCCTCCTGAAACTCAAATCTACTTTTATTAGGTAAATGGTTAATGTTCTTGCAACTTTATTTGGCCTTAATTTGGGGGAAAGAAAACAATACAACTATTATTTTAATTTCTTTATTTATCAATAGTATCCAAAAAAAAAATCAAGAGTTAACAAAAAACAAGTTAAATGCAATAAGGAAGCCTACTAAATACAAATACATTTCACAAATACACAGGCAACAGAAACCTGTCCAAATTGCTTCTTGGAATTTGACTGTTTAAAAACACAAGTATAAAGGGAAGACATTCAGACTAGTCCACATGGGCTTATTAGCAGGTGGAGGAGCCCTGCTTTCCAAAAGCAGTGATGGAGTCCAGAGTCATGGCATGTGAGAAGGTTTCCATGGACACTGAATCTTAACAGATGCTGTAATATGTTTATAAAAACCATACACACACAGAGAAAGCCCAAGGAAGCTTGCAGTCTGAGCCCTGTGCTTTTAGAGAGCTGGAAGAACTGAACCCAATTGAATCCTGTTTATTTGCTCCATGCAAAGCTTCACGCAAGACTCCCCAGACTAGGCTATTTAGCAGCTTTCCGTGAATGATTGTCAGATCACATGATCCTGTGGTGCAGACAGTAGCTTCCCTATTTACAGGAGGAATGCAGATTTTGCTCTTGGGAATTCAATGTTGCAGGGGAGGGTTGTCTTGGATAGCAACCACTGACCTAAATGTAACTGGTGAGGAGACACTCTGCCTTCTTGCTTTAAACAGACTGGTACTCCTGCCCTCTCTTCCATAGTGTCCAAGGGCTGGCAAATCTTGATCAAGGCGTGCTGTTGGGAGTTCTCCAAGGCACTTTGACAGGGAGGTACATTTCAGACCACACAAGTTGGGTTGGAAGACAGCTTTTAAGT
Source organism: Lagenorhynchus albirostris (assembly GCF_949774975.1). Taxonomy (NCBI): domain Eukaryota; kingdom Metazoa; phylum Chordata; class Mammalia; order Artiodactyla; family Delphinidae; genus Lagenorhynchus; species Lagenorhynchus albirostris. Next base: position 79,455,305 of record NC_083099.1, on the reverse strand, counting down.
GGGATGATTTACAAAAGCTCAGAATTCTAAACAAAGTAGAATGTTTTCAAAGGAGAAAAAGGAAATCTGTTTAGAAGGAATTCCATTTTCAGCACAACTGTCTCAGAGTTGCCTGTGCAGTACAGTCTACCTCATTTCCCTTTGGTGGTCTGTAATCTGCTTTCTGAAAATGAGATCTTATGTCAAGTTTTTAATTTTGTTATTCCAAATGCATCCTAAACATTGTATTGAGTGGAGTTAATTATCACAGAGGCCGAAAGACACAGGAATGACTGACTTCTCCCCAGTCACAGTTTTAAGATTCAATGTCCATTTTTTTCCCTCTCGAAATGTGAAACCTTCTTTCATCCTCATCTCTAAAGGGAAAGCCATTTCTGTTCCCACGAAGGTTAAAGATGACATGCAAAAGTGAAGACAAAGTGAAGTGGTTCTCTTTCCCACTCTCTTCCTGGGCAGGCTTTACCAGAAGGCTCTACATCACAGCACAACCCGTGGGGCCATTCAGACCGAGGTCAGATTTGGTCAGCTTGTTTTTGGCTGTCTGACTCTTATATAATGACAAGGTTTCATTTATCTTAAGCAGAAGGAGGAAAATCACATTGTCTCCTTCTGGACCAATTATCAGAACCACAGAATTTACAATTTCTCAAGTCAAAAGTTTAATGCATTCCTACCTGCTGAGGAAACTGAGGCCCAGAAATAGGAAGAGACAGGGACAGAGTCACTCTCCTAGTTAGTGGAGGATCAGTGAGCATATTGATAGGCTGGGACATCTAAGGCTTGCTTAGCTGCACTGGTCTCAATCCTTTGGAATACTGATTTGCATGGATCTATGAGAATGAATGAAAACAAATTAGCTTTTTGGATCTTAAAAGCTTTGTATGGAGACACTTCTCCTGGCTGCTGTCTGAGGTACTCCCTGCTCCTCTGACAGACTGCTGACCCACTGGAAGCCAGGGGGCAAACTCTGGGCTGCATCTAGTATGTGGCAGGGCTGGGGGGAGTCCGGGTGATAGCAGTCCCTGCACAAGGAAGAACCCCAAACTCTCCCACCTCTGAAATGGCAGGACTAATGAAAAATAATTACAAAAGCTTAATTTCTAGTCAAGAAAATAAAATATTAAACAACAACAACAATAATATAATGATAATAACTGAAGAATGAAATCAACTTGCCAAAAAAGTTTACAGAAAAATAGCACCTTTGGTAAAAAGTATTTTAAAAATTTGGTTAGGTCTCTAAGGGGCTCAAAGTCTACAAGTATCTGCCTCATTTGGGTGCACCCTCCCAGACACTGGGTAACTAGGAGGATGGCCGTGTATCTAGAGCCAGTGGCTGGGGCCATGAGGAGAAGCACAGATGCTAGAGGTCTGTTATGCTGATGGCAGCAGGAAGGGCTGGAAGCCGAATGCAGTCTTCTCCACTGAGCTTCCCAAATCCCTCCTCTGGGGACAGCCTGCTAAGCTCTTTCTCACTGCCTGCACCCCCTGCAGCATGTTCACAGCTGTGGTAGACTCAGAAGTGTTCCAGATCTGGGTACACTCTCCCAACACCGATGCAGTTTCCCTCCAGCCCCCGAGCACCATTTACAGTTTCTCTCAAAGTACACCTAGAAATGAAGGCTATGGCCCTTCCCCTCCTAGCCAGCCACCCTCATTTCTTTTACTGCAAAACAAATAGACAAAATAAAACTCATTGCTATACAAGCAAATACTGGTGATTTGGCGATTGTAGCAGACACTTGCATATACTGGACTCAGCGCTGAAGTGGAAGAGAAGGTGCCAGGCTCTGGACACCTTTCCCAGATGCCTCCTCATTAGATCTCTTTGGTGCTCACTCTCTTGGTCTTTTCAGCTGTTTCCTTTGAGAAGCAAGAGAAAATAAGCGTTATGGAATAAAAAAAAAAATATTGGCATTTATCTAGTCTTCAAGACTTTACATAGCATGACAGATACATGCTTATGCCGAGTTCTGTTTGCTTGTCTATCTCCTCTGTGGATGATGAACAACTTGAGGACAAGGATCATGTCTTACTCGTGACACGGCTGTATAGGAACTGTTGCTAAATTAAGAGCTGACCCCATTTAAACTCCTATGAAACAATAACGTCAGACATTATTATATTCATGACGAAGTGAAGAAAATGAAGAAAAGGACGCTAAATGGAGGTGCTACAAAATGTTCTGAATCCAAGTTGGGAGAAGCATTAAGAGCAACAGGCTCGGGACTTCCCTGGTGGCGCAGTGGTTAAGAATCCATCTGCCAACTCAGGGGACATGGGTTTGAGCCCTGGTCCGGCAAGATCCCACATGCTGCGGAGCAACTAAGCCCATGAGCCACTACTAAGCCCACGTGCCACAACTACTGAAGCCCATGCTCTGCAACAAGAGAAGCCACTGCAATGAGAAGTCCTGAGAAGCCTGCGCAGGGCAACGAAGAGTAGCCCTCACTCACTGCAACTAGAGAAAGCCCACAGGCAGCAACGAAGACCTAATGCAGCCCAAAACACACACACACACACACACACACACACACACACACACACACACACACACACACACAAAAGAGCAACAGGCTCTGGAGGCAGATTGCCTGAGCTTGAATCATGGCTGTGTGACTTTCTGGGGGACTTTGGGCATATTATGAAATCTTCTGTCTCAATGTCTTCAACTACAAAATGAGTACTACCTCTTATACCAGTAGCCCATTTCTCCAAAGAAGACATTCTTACTTATAGCCAAAAAGCACATGAGAAGATGCTCAACATCTTTAGTCATTAGGGAGATGAAAATCAAAACTACAATGAGATGCCACTTCACACCCACTAGGATGGCTAATAAAAAATAACGACCATGACAAATGTTGGTGAGTTTGTGGAGGAATTGGAATAGTGCTGGTGAGGATATAAAATGGTACAGTCACTTTGGAAAATGGTCTGGAAGTTCCTCAAAAGATTAAACACAAAGTTTCCATATGATCCAGCAAATCTCACTCCTAGGTATATACCCAATAGAACTGAAAACATAAGTCCACACAGAAACCTGTAGAAGAATGTTCATAGCAGTATTGTTTATCATAGCCAAAAAGTAGAAACAACCTAAATATACATCAACTGATGAATGGATATATAAAATGTGGTATATCCACACCATGAAATGTTATTTCACCATAAAAAGGAATGAAGTCCTGATTCATGCTACAACAAGGATAAACCTTGAAAACATTATACTAAATGAAAAAAGTCAGACAGAAAATGCCATATATCATATGATTCCATTTATATGTGTCCATAATAGGCAAATCTATAGAAATAGAAAGTAGATTAGTGGCTGCCAGGGGCTGGGGGAGGGGAGAATGTAAGTGACTTCAAATGGGTATGGGGTTTCTTTTAGGGAAGATGAAAATGCTCTGGAATTAGACAGTGGTGATGGTTGACAATCTTGTGAATATATTAAAAACCATTGGATTGTATACTTTAAAAGGGTGAGTTTTATGGTACGTGAATTACATCTCAATAAAAAAATTAAATAGGGAATAAAAAACAAGTGTCTGGCATCTAGTACACACTGTTGGTGCCCCATCCATAGCCTGTGCCTTTAACGTTTCAGTACACTGGCCTGGCTTCTTACTGCCAGCAGCTGCATCTCTTTGCCTGAGGCTTTCTCTGGCCGCTGGAGCCTGCTCTGCCCACACATGCTGACAGGGCAGAAATGCCAGGGAATTCATGTTTGCCGGTGGCTGCTCTCAGCCAATGGCTGATGGGAGTTCATACAGGCATAGCCCAGCTCCCTGCTCCCTTGTGCACAGTAACTATTCCTGGAGTTCTGCAACAGGACTAAGCTCCACTTGCTCCCGGTGGTAACATGCCTGGATACGCACTCTTTATTGTTTCCTTCCCTTCATGGGCTCTCTTCCCAACTCCCCTTCTGGTGTTTCCTGGGACTGCCTCCCAAATAAACTATTTGTACTTGAGTCCTTGCCTTGGCGTCTGCTTCCGAGGCAACTCACATAAAACAGAGCCGCTAAAAAATGTTAGCTATTATCATTCACTCCCCACTGTCTACTCTGATCATTTCTCCACCCTAGATGAAAGGAATTCCTATTAAGTTCTTTTTGCTTTTAAGGGTTTATACTCATCTGGAGGCTCAAGGCTGCTGAAATATGGAAAAACAAAGGGCTAGGAGCTTCTGCATTTGTTTTAAAAAATGACATGAGGTTTCTACACTATCAGTGACAATAATGACAATGCATATGAAAAAGCATCAATAAATATGAGCATTTATTATTAATACTAATAATTCTTGATTTTCAATTCAAATATTTAATGTCAATAGTTCTTGTGACCATTATATTCCTTAAAAACTTATATGTCAGAGAGAAGGCCCATATTACCAGACCCAGTTTACAGACAGATGATTCAAGGAGCAACATCCTCTGTTAAAACTACAGGTAAACCAGTGGAAAGACAGGCCCAGAAGTCCAGCATA